>NC_140011.1:45456964-45581964 GCF_964263955.1 Coregonus lavaretus | reverse complement strand
CAGTGAGAGCACTATTAAGACATTAACATCTTTATCAGAAAGGAAAATAAACGCAAATTCAACTCACTGATCCGCTCAGAGCCGGGGTTAATCACCCTCCATTCACTGCACGTGTGTGTGTGTGTGTGTGTGTGTGTGTGTGTGTGTGTGTGTGTGTGTGTGTGTGTGTGTGTGTGTGAGGGAGGGAGATAACTGGTGATCAGAAGACCCGTCAGAAGTAGAAAGGGTGGCTGACAGATGGGAGGAGAGCCAGAGACAGCGCGAGACAAAGAGCAGAAAATTGAGCGAGCCCAGAAAATTGAGCGAGCCCAGAAAATTGAGCGAGCCCAGAAAATTGAGCGAGCCCAGAAAATTGAGAGGAACAGAGCTGAACCGTGTGCGTACCGCGTTGCCCCTCCGTGGAGGATCAGGTGACACCTCAAAAAATAACCGTCAGGCCGCACAGGAGAGGAGAACGGGCTGCACCGGCCAAGATCTAGTTATCTTTTTAGAACACACAGGAGAAAATTCCTCTTTTGTCTGTCTCGTTTCACCACTGAAGGTCACATGCAGTTGGCCACGGTGTTTTTTTAGATGCCATTTTGGAGAGGCACGAGTCATTCGGTCTCTGGGGCAGGTCATCAAATCACCCTAATTAACAAGCTATCAGACAGGTAAGAGTCACTGTGCCTTTTCCCGCTCCTTCTGAACTCCACACGGCTTTCTGGGGAGGAGGGGTACCCAACCCAACCTAACCTAAAAACAACATCTCAGTCAGAAAATGGCTGCCGCCACTCACTCTTTCCACAGCCTCAATGTTCTCCCCTGCCTTCATTGAGGAAAAGTACTATTTCATTCATGCCATTTCCGTTCATTCATCAGCGCGCGGGCCAGCAGACCCTCCGAGTTCCACACAAACATTCTTATCAATGGAGCTGACGTCAGTCGCGCCGCATCACTTCATCAGGAGGGGGGGACGCCGCGTCACTTCATCAGGAGGGGGGGGGGTATATAAAGGAAAGTTGCGCTGGCCGTGGTGCTGAAAACTCTACTCACGACGCGCAGATGCGACAACTAAAGTGTTTTTGACAGTTGTTCGTTGAGAAACAAACACATCACAAGACTATTGACCCCAAAATAAAACAACCAATATCACATTTCCAGATAGTTGATAGTCCAGTCGCCCGGGAGAAGAGAAGAGGTTGAAGAAGTCGAAACTGTTTATTAATAATTTATGAAGTGTAGGCTGAGAGACTACGAGAGGCACGAGATACAGCACTTCTCCCTCGCAGGAATACAGGTGAGTTCCAGCATCTCCCTCGCTTCCTTTTTCTCTGTTTCTCTCCCACACCAGGCGCAGAAAACGGTTGTCTGTTGGATAATACGTTGATATTATAACCAAACTCTCCGGGGAATGAACACGTCATACGTATTAGAGGACTCTCCATGGTTGGAAACTAGAATAGTGTTCGGTTGATTAATCTAAAAGGAGCAGTTTACAGAACAGATCGACTGAAGGCATCCAAAGGAGTGCGTAAAACGGAGGGAGACAGTGTGGAAATGTTCTGCCGGAGCTGCCCATACGATACTGTGGTTTAAACATAAATTAGGTTGTCAGAGAAACAACTCTCTGTTTGTCCCCTGCTGTGTATTTATTGCACAGAGGGAACGTTTTATGGTGTCTTGAACAATCTGGATAGACTGTAGGATTGAATAAGTTCCGTTTTATTTGGGTTGGAAACTCTGAAGAGGCGCAGCGACAGTGTGGCAAAGTGCATATAGCCTATAATAACTATTGCAGCCTATATATGTGATTAGACTAGACACCCCAAAATATAGAACTATAGTTATAATATTAAAGGCTATAGATTAGGCAACAGGCACTCCAAATGTTAGAGCAGTCTAGTAAATTAATATAGGCTATTGTAAATAATGATGAAACGTAAAATAAATATTGCCATAGCCTCCTGAACCATGGAATAAATGAGTGCGTCTATCTTTACTGGTGCCTTATTTCACAATATTTTCTGGCTATTTTTTCTTTGCTTTCCTCACAAGAACGAAATGCTCTCACAATGGTGCCCATCTCCTCATGGCTAGCTTGAAAATTCAAATGTGCATTTAACGCATTTATAACATAGGCACATTTACCCGTCACCATTTTGGCTACGTTGTGAATACCTCAGATTTGCTCTATTTTAAATAGGCGGCTAGAATCTAGATGCATTCTTCTCTCGCTCCTCAACTAAACGTGACCACCCCCCAAAAAAACAGCACAGACAGCATTTCACACACAGATCCGGGAAAAATAAAAGAGTGACCGCTCTTTCTGACGTTCTACATACCTTACCGTTCGACTTTGGACAGAGACGAGAGGTGTCATAATAACGAACTCAGCCGTGAATAGTTGAAGGGAACCAGAGAGCGGGTTAACGTTGACAACGTGGCTCGCGGTTTTACGCATGGCTGTCCTCATGCGCAGCGCAGCCAGACGACTCCGGCTCGTGTCCATATGGAAGCATCGGAATGCAGCTGCCGGTGTGCTGCAGCCAGACGGATAAACCAGCACTAACGGCTTCATACTGTCGGTGTTGTCCGGTCGCTGTCATTATTCCGCATGTATGACGCTATGAAGTCGATAGCCGGTTAGTCTGTATGTCTTGTTTTGGTGTCTGAGGTGAGGACGGTGTTTTTTGTTCCGGGAGAATATGGGAGAATATGTCAATGCAATTTAGATACCAGCTTTGACTGTTTTGAGTTTACAATTTTGTTCTCCAAAAATGTATACATTTGAAACACATAGGCTGCATGGCTACAAATACATATTTTAGCCATCTGTTTCTCCGGCTGTACCAAAACCAGTACTGAACGAAGTGTTGATTTAAAGGCTCCTCCAACATCTGTTAGAAATCAACAGAAGCCTCCCTTGGAATTGTGTCTGATGTCATCATATAATGTCATATAGGATTCGGTAGAAACGGTTGGTCGTCATATAGGATTCGGTAGAAACGGTTGGTCGTCATATAGGACTCAGTAGAAACGGTTGGTCATCATATAGGATTCGGTAGAAACGGTTGGTCATCATATAGGACTCAGTAGAAACGGTTGGTCATCATATAGGATTCGGTAGAAACGGTTGGTCATCATATAGGATTCGGTAGAAACGGTTGGTCATCATATAGGACTCGGTAGAAACGGTTGGTCATCATATAGGATTCGGTAGAAACGGTTGGTCATCATTTAGGATTCGGTAGAAACGGTAGGGTCGTCATATAGGATTCGGTAGAAACGGTTGGTCGTCATATAGGATTCGGTAGAAACGGTAGGGTCGTCATATAGGATTCGGTAGAAACGGTTGGTCGCCATATAATCTCTCGTGGACAGATTCTGATTACGAGAAGCAATTATTTCTGTTTTTTTTGTTTGTTTTCATCATTGATTATTTGTAGCCTACGAACCAGGAATCGGCGAAGACGGTGCTTAAACTGGGGAGGTGATTTCAAGCCGCCTGCGGATGATAAACGGTTTACACTAGATTCCACAGCCACAAAGTCAAAATTGGCTATATCATAAGATTTAACGAAAACAAAAATGAGCTTTTTGTCCATGATAAACACGGGTGAAATTAGTGGAAGGGATGGGTTTGGCAGAGAGTTTCCTTTTGTGAGAGAGGAGACTTCGCTTCCTTCCTTCGCACAACGGTAATCACAATTTTTAGCAGCATTCCCCCCAGAAGTAAAACATTTTCGTGAGAATTTTACTTCTGGATAATGTTCTTAAGAGGGGGTAATTTTTTTATTTATTTTTCGTATCTCAACTCTCCCCTGAGACAGGTTCAGAGATTGGGGTCACGGCCAGTGATCAGCCGTTACCAATGGCAACCCTGGAGCATTTACATTTTAGTCATTTAGAAGACACTCTAGAGCGATTTACAGCAGTGAGTGTATGTATTTTCATACTGGTCCCCCGTGGGAATCGAACCCATAACCCTGGCGTTGCAAGTGCCATGCTCTACCAACTGAGCCACGCGGGACCAGTTAGGGTGAAGTGCCTTGCTCAAAGGCACATTGACAGATTTTTCACCTTGTTGGCTTGGGGATTTGAATTGGCGACCGTGGGAGGGAGGGAGGGAGGGAGGGAGGGAGGTTGTATATAAACTGGATCTATAAATAAAATGTATGATAATAAAAAATGTTAAATATGTTTATTTATTATTTTTATCTGTAATCAAAAACGCTATATAAATTAAATGTATTATTGTTATTATTATTATTGTATATATTTTTTTACTGCTACTGCCTCTTTACCATATCTACACCATTAATTAGATTGAGAACAGACACAGTGGAACACACAGTACTATATCGACGCTGCTAAAAGGGATGCGATTTCCTGCTTTTCTGAAGTAATTTTATTCATCCATAATTTAAATGGACATACCCTTTAAGGGATACTGCAAGGTTCTGGCAATTACAATAATAATAAATATCGCACTCCATGCCTTTAATTTGTATAGTGCTTTTCATTACAGTGTTATCTCAAAGCTCTACAAAAATACAAATCATGATAATAAAAAAAAAAAATGCAATGTCAACATCATACATTTAGAATCAAGGCAGGAAATAGCAATAATACATCCTAAAAGGACTTTCCAGATTAGGACCAGAAGAAAGACCGTCTGTGGAAATGGGTTTTAAAATCCTAAAAGGACTTTCCAGATTAGGACTAGAAGAAAGACCTTCTGTAGAAATGGGTTTTAAAATCCTAAAAGGACTTTCCAGATTAGGACCAGAAGAAAGACCGTCTGTGGAAATGTTTTGTAAGGCCCATTTTTAAAAGTTCTGATTGATGGAGCGCCTCTCAGATGGTCAGGGAGAGCATTCCATAGGCGAGGGGGCAAGTGAGCAGAAGGCACGGTCACCCCATAGTACGGAGATGTGTCTTGGGGGGCTTGAAGCAGTAGGGAGCGGCTGGAGCGGAGAGTGCGAGGTGGCTCGTTGATAGGAATGACGTCCCTGATGTAGGTGGGACTCAATCCATTCAACGCTTTAAACACTAGGAGGAGGATTTGAAAGTGAATCCTCTAGTTGACCGGTAGCCACAGGACTTCAGCAAGGATGGTTGTGATGTGGGCTGACTTCCTGGTCCTGGTCAGGACTCTGACAGCACTATTCTGGAGAAGTTGTAGCCTCTGAAGTGATTTAAGGCCTCCGAGTAGAGCGGCAGGTAGCTTTTAGAGGTTAAGAGCGTTGTGCCTGTAACCGAAAGGTCGCTGGTTCTAATCCCCGAGCCGACTAGGTGAAAAATCTGTCGATGTGCCCTAGAGCGTTGCCGTAGTCGATCCGGGAGAAGATGAAGGCATGGACGAGTTTCTCTGCATCTGGCTGGGAGAGCGATGGTTTGAGCCGGGCGATGTTTCTTAGATAGAACAATTATATCAAACTTGACCCCCCAATGTTGGAGATGAGAGAGGACAGATGGATGGCTTGACCGTCAATTTTAGGCCAGATGTTTCCAGCAGTGGTGACCTGCTTGACCCAGTAAGCATAGCCTCAGTCTCGCTGCTGTTCAGCTGGAGGAAGTTCTCTTTCATCCCATACCCTGATGTCATCTAGGCAGCTGCTGAGTTTTCCTGAGATGGTATCTGGCTGGGTGTTAATGTAGACCTGGGGATCATCAGCGTAGCAGTGGATGTTCATGTTCTAGTCTCTGAGGATTTGGCTGAGACGGAGCATGTAGATTAGGAACAGAATAGGTCCCAAAAACGTGACCGCTGTGGGACACCGCATGTGACTGTAGACTCCTCCGATCTGGACACTCCAATGGTGATGTATTGCTTCCTATTGGAGAGGTAGGAGGAGAACCAATTCAGAGCAGTTCCAGAGACACCAGTGTGCTCTCTGAGATGCCGCAGGAGGATGTTGCGGTGTCAAGCATAACTGAGATCTAAGAAGAGGAGGATGCTGGGAGATCCTGTATCCGCAGCCATCAGTAGGTCGTTGGTAACTCTCACCAGAGCTGTTTCGGTGCTGTGCAAGGGCCGGAAGCCAGACTGGAAAACTGTGTACAGCTGATTGGAAGACAGATGGAATTGAAGCTGGTTTGTAGTTGAATAGGATGTCCTGGTCAAGGTTGGGTTTCTTCAGTAAGGGGGTGACTGCAGCTGTTTTGAAGAGTGATGGTACCTCCCCCAGTCAGCAGGGACTTGTTGATGAGGGTGGTGACAAACTGAAGCAGGCTAGATGAGCAGGTTTCGAGTAGGGATGTAGGGACAGGGTCAAGGGAGCAAGTGATGGCCTTCATTTTAAAGATGATTGACTGCACAGCGGTGGATGGGACTTCATGTGAAGCTGCTGAGGGGAGGGGCAGTCTGGGTTGGGGGTGGGGCTCAGGAGGTGGGGTTCAGGTCATCTAAGAGGCCTTGATGTTTGTTCTGACGTTGTCAATCTTTATTCTTGAATCATTCTGAGAAGCAGCGACTGCACTTCTCGGATGAGGCTGCATGATTTTGCAGGGTTGAGAAGACAGTTAATGGTTTGGACCAGGGTCTGGCGTTAGCTTCGTTGTGGAGTAGAAGGCTGATCGTGCTTTAGGGCAGCAGAGTAGCTCGCTTGGTGGTCTTTATAGGCCAGTAGATGGACAGTGAGGCCATCCTTCTCCAACACACTTTTTGTGTGTTTTTTGTTTTGTTTTCGGACGCAAGGATGTTCAGGGTAGTACTCAGAGTGCTGCTGTACAGGTTGACCATGTCATCGAGGGCCAGCTCACTGCAGGCAGACTCAGAGGTGAGCTGGATGTGTTCCTGGAAGAGGGATGGGTCGAAAGGTCCTCTTTGGGCGGTGGAGAGGAGTGGCAGCAGTCAGAGACAGTGTCACAGCCTGGTGGTCAGATAGTTTGAGGACTTCCAAGTCAGAGGCAGGGACAACTCCAGTGAAAATGAGGTGTGTTGTGTGTCCACCGTTGTGGGTGGGGGACATTAACATGTTGCACATAATAATATAATAATATGCCATTTAGCAGACGCGTTTATCCAAAGCGACTTACAGTCATGTGTGCATACATTCTTACATATGGGTGGTCCCGGGGATCGAACCCACTACCCTGGCGTTACAAGCGCCGTGCTCTACCAGCTGAGCTACAGAGGACCACTAGCTGTGCTAATGACTAGCTGGACAGTCCATCAAGTTGAGGAAGTCAGCAGCCAACTCACCCAAAATCAGAATGTTGGAGAGGGTGGGGCATACGGAGGTTAATGGTTCAGAAAACACAGGAATAAAAGAGGTGCTTGTCTTGGGGCGGCAGTAAACAAGGATAAACCCAGGAATAAAAGAGGTGCTTGTCTTGGGGCGGCAGTAAACAAGGATAAACCCAGGAATAAAAGAGGTGCTTGTCTTGGGGCGGCAGTAAACCAGGATACCACTGGGATGATTTGGTTGATTAGATGTAAAAGCAAGGAGCTCAAAAGACTGAAAATCAGCAACAGTCAATGGGTTTCAAATAAAGCAGGCTCTGTATAAAACATTATTTCAAACAATTATCCTGTATTTCTACTTACCCAGAGTCAGATGAACTCGTTATGTCAGCATTGGCTTGCAAAGCAACCTCGAACTTTCTTCACACTGGACACTGAAATTCTCAGTATCTCTTTAAACCAGTTGGCTATAGGTCAATTTATAGATACAAATGATATACAACCTCCCTGCTCGCTCCCTACCACCCTCCCTCCCTGCTCCCTCCCTCCCTCTTCCTCCCTACCTGCTCCCTCCCTCCCTCTTCCTCCCTCCCTGCTCTCTCCCTCTCCCTCCACCTCCCTCCCTCCCCCTCCCTCACTCTTCCTCCCTCCCTGCTCCCTCCCTCTCCCTCCACCTCCCTCCCTCCCTCCCCCTCCCTCACTCCCCATCTCTCCTCCCTGCTCCCTCCCTCTCCCTCCCCCTCCCTCCCTCCCTCCCTCCCTCCCTCCTCCCTCCCTCCCTCCCTCCCTCCCTCCCTCTCCCTCCCTGCTCCCTCCCTCCCCCTCTCTCCCTCCCTGCTCCCTACCTCCCTCTTCCTCCCTACCTGCTCCCTCCCCTCCTCCCTCCCTGCTCCCTCCCTCTTCCTCCCTACCTGCTCCCTCCCTCACTCTTCCTCCCTCCCTGCTCCCTCCCTCTCCCTCCACCTCCCTCCCTCCCCCTCCCTCACTCTTCCTCCCTCCCTGCTCCCTCCCTCTCCCTCCACCTCCCTCCCTCCCTCCCCCTCCCTCACTCCCCCCTCTCTGCCTCCCTGCTCCCTCCCTCTCCCTCCCTCTCCCTCCCTGCTCCCTACCCCCTCCCCTCTCCCTTCCCTCCCCCTCCCTGCTCCCTCCCTCTCCCTCCCTCCCTCCCTCACTCCCCATCTCTCCCTCCCTGCTCCCTCCCTCTCCCTCCCTCTCCCTCCCTGCTCCCTACCCCCTCCCTCTCCCTCCCCCTCCCTTCTCCCTCCCTCTCCCTCCCTGCTCCCTCCCCCTCACTCCCTCTCCCTCACTCTCCCTCCCTCACTCCCCCTCTCTCCCTCCCTGCTTCCTACCTCCCTACCTCCCTCACTCCCCTCCCCTCTTCTCCCTCACTCTCCCTCCCTCCCTCCCTCCCTCCCTCCCTCCCTCCCTCCCTCCCTCCCTCCCTCCCTCCCTCCCTCCCTCCTCCCTCCCTCCCTCCCTCCCTCCCTCCCTCCCTCCCTCTCCATCTTCCTCCCTCCCTGCTCCCTCCCTCCCTCCCTCCCTCTCCCTTCCTGCAAGCTCCCTCTCCCTCCCTCCCTCTCCCCCTCTCTCCCTCCCTCACTCCCCCTCCCTCCCCTCTGCTCCCTCCCTCCCCTCTAGTCCCTCCCTCCCCCCCCCTGCTCCCTACCTCCCTCCCTCCCTCTCCCTATGATTTTACAGAAGTCTGCTGCAAGTCATAAAGATTATGTTAAAGATATCTGCTCAATGTTCTCCCTCCCTACAGGTGCTCAGCCCTCCCTCCCTCCTGCCCGTTCTGCATGGTCATGACCAGTCACCACGCACCCTCCACAGCCCGACTCATCCTATTGGTCCTGCTCACTGTCACTCCACGGCTGACCGCCACCCCTGTGGGGGGGGAGGGAAGGGAGGGGCAGGAGCAGGGGGAGGGGCACTCCAGGACTCACCTCAAAGAGGACAGCCTTATCCTCAGCCCCCTCCATAGCCCTCTAGAAATCAGCCCCAGCCCCCTCCGCTACCCCCTGGACCAGACCCAGGACCGGGAAGAAGACCAGGGACAGAGCCAGGAACAGAGCTATGGCTGGCCCCAATACTACTGGAGGCCCTGGACCAAACCGGGAGAGCACAGACACAGGAGCGAGGAGAGGGGGACCCAGTCCCTTTGCAGGATAGAAGGGGTGAGGAGACAAGGAGAGAGGTTGGGAGAGAGGAGGAGGAGGAGGAGAGGAGGGTGGGGGAGAGAAGGAGAGAGGTTGGGAGAGAGGAGGAGGAGAGGAGGGTGGGGAAGAGAAGGATGGAACAGCTAGGACCAGCACTAATGGCAGCAGCTCTGGGAGAGGAGTTAAGACAGATAGAGGAAGAGGAGGAGAGGGAGGAGAGGAAGAGGTTAGAGGACAGAGGCTGGCTTCTAGAGGGAGAGGGGGACAGAGCTGGTGGAGGGAGTGAGGAGGGAGGACAGCAGAAGGAGGAGGAGGAGGAGGAGGAGGAGGAGGAGGAGGACGAGAAAGGTGGAGAAGCAGGGAGATGGGGAGGTGAGGAGGAGAAAATAGCAGAGGGGAGTAGGAGAGGAGAGGAGGGGAGGCCTAGTGACCCATCTCTTCAGCGGAAGGCTCGGGGCTACTTCCAGAACATAGACCTTGGTCTCCAAGACAACGAGATCCTTCCTCCTCTGAAGGGGTATAAGGCCTACAACACCCAGCTGGCACAAGCTGGCAAGAAGCTGCACTGGCAGGAGGAGCGGGCACGCAACACCCCCCCACTGGGGGGCAACTTCATGGACGACTTTGAGAATGAAGCAGAGGAGGAGGCGGCTCTGTCGATGGTGGAGGAGGAGGCTCGTGCACGTGCAGAGCAGCAGGAGGTGCAAAGGCAGCAGGAGGAGGCGGAGAGAGCCAGAGAGGAGGAGCAGAGACTCGCGGACATCGCCTCTGACATGTTGCTGCAGTACATGGGGAGACAGAAACAGCAGGGGGCGCCGTACCTCGTGGCCAGACAGAAGGCCGGCGCCAACGCCGCTGAAGACAAGCGCTCCGAGGAGGTGGTAACCGACGGCGATGACCTGGACCAGCAGATGATTGACAGGCTGATCGAGATCAGCAGCAAGCTGCACCTGCCGGCCGACGACGTGGTCCAGATCATCTCCAACGTAGAGGAGAAGAAGAAGAAGAAGAAGAGGAAGGAGCTGACGCCGCTTAGTAACCCTGTCGCCCCGCGTTACCGGCCCCTAGTTCCCCCTCCCCTAGCGACGGGCCCCATGTACCACTACACAGCCTCCTCCAACCCCAAGAAGGACCCGTACTACCAGCCCTACAAGAACAAGTGGAACAAGGACAGAGCCAAAGCTAAGGCCTACAAGCAGGACTACTGGTTCAAACCCCACAAACAGAAGGACGTGTGGTTCAAACCCCAGAAAAAGTTCCTAGCCTTCCCCTCCTACCCCTACTACCAGAAACCCTACCGAGCCTACTACCCTGTGTACTTTCCCTACCCCAAACCGCAGTACTACGACAATACTCCCATGGGGGAGGAGCTACCCCACAGCCCGCCCCCGGACTACGAGCTCCGGCCAACCAGGCGCAGACACAGGGCAGGGGGCAGGGTAAGAGGGGGAGGTAGGCATGGCTGGAGACAGCAGCCCCTCCCACAACATCTCCCCTCCTCCCCCTACATCTCCAACTACATCCTGCCACACCCCCGGACATATCAGCCCCTGCCTAAACCCCTCTTCCCCCAGGGCAGGGGCTGGCGCCCCCCATACTACAACCCACCAGGGCCTGGGGGCTTGGGCGTAGCCGGGGGAAGGGTGGGAGGGGACTATGAAGACGACGATGGGCTGGTTCCTCAGCTGGACAGTCAAGAGGAACTGGAGAACTTTATATCCAAAATATACATGAAACGCAGAATGTACTAGAGACACAAGGACAGACAGACACTACCACAGGACAAAGGGACCAAACAGGGGAGGGGAGGGAGGGAGGGAGGATGGGAGGGGGGAGGGAGGAGGGAGGGAGGGAGGGGGGAGGGGGGGAGGGAGGGGGGAGGGGGGAGGGAGGGAGTAATATAAGAAGGCTGGATGAGAGAGAGAAGAAAGAGTGATAGATGTTCTGTTGTTTGTTTTTCACTGTTTTTTTTCTGTTGTCGTTTTGGTTTATTTGTGAGCAGTGAAGGAAGGGAGGGAGGAGGAGCGGGAGAGCTTGACATTGTGAGTCAGAACTTCCGGTCGGTCCGGAGCAGGGGAGCTGCTGGCTGTCTGCTTTCATTCAGGTCTGTCTCTGACGTTGGGGCACATCCAGAGAGCTGGGGGTTAGAACAAACAACAACATGGTGCCAACAGCGGGAGACTCATGTTTACAGAATCATCTATAGACGGGTTAGCTGACAACGTCACCAAAAGGATGCTCACGCTGCAATGGGGCAGAAATCCATGAGTTGTTGTGATTCAGATGGCTAGCAACAATGACCAGAAGCTGCCATGTGGGGAATCGTAGGTGGCTCGTTTCAGCTCGTTTTATCTTGTTATTGATACCATTTGACAATTTGAGCTGTTTTGACTGATTTCATGCCTATGCTAATATGGCTAAAATTCGCTAGCTAGCTAACCAACAAATGTAACGATGTATTTGAGAGAGAACAAGCCCTCATTGTGCAAATATATTTATGTTTTCAATAAACATGGAGATGAAGTATAGTTTACATGTCAACAGTCTAAGCCAACCCTGTCTGTTTTGCCACAGACTTGCGCACACCTCGGTTCTGTTGCTAAACAACCAACCCGTCTATAGTGTCTTTTCTTTCAGAGATTCAGGAAAACGTCTGTCGTCGAGTTGTGTTTTTCTGTTGACATCAGCTGATCTTTTACCAAGGTACCAAACACAGTCACAGATCCCAGGACTATTCAGATAGAGGCGTCTTTCTCTCTGCCTGTTCTAATACCAATCCAATACCACAATAATACTGACATAGTAAATCCTTACAGATCCCAAACCCATCCTCTGTAATGTCATACCAATATATTCAACAAGATCTCACAGTTTCACGTCGAAATTTAACGAATTATGGACAAGCTTCTTTTTTTGACCCATTTAGGACTGCGTTCATTCCGCGTGTGTTTTGAGATAGGGTTGAAACAGAAACACCTCGACAGTTAACTGCAAAGGCATTAATTCCGACTGGTTAAGGTTAGGGCTAAGGTTTAGGATAGTGTTAAAACAAGAAAACAAAAACAAAGCTATTTTACATCCAGTAGGTACTGGAGTTGAACCCAGTGTTAGGTAGTATTTCTGGGGCCTATAGTGATGTGAGCACAGAGAGACAGTCGACAGTAACCCTAACCCTAACCCGGCCTCCTCAATTACAACCTGATAGGACCAGTTGTTCGCTACCCAGGGCCAATAGGGCAGGTCAAACACACACAACACACAACACACAACACACACACTTATCCAACCCTCCATCTCACAGCTACTAGAAGTCACTATGTCATATTATTTCCAAAGGATATTGAGAAAGAGGGAAGAGGGGGGAGAGAGGAGAGGAGGGAGGAGGAGAGGAGAGGAGAGGAGAGGAGAGGAGAGGAGAGGAGAGGAGAGGAGGGGAGGAGAGGAGGAGGGGAGGGGAGGGGAGGAGGGGAGAGGAGGAGAGGAGGAGGGGAGGAGGGGAGGAGGGGAGAGGAGGAGAGGAGGGGAGGAGGGAAGGAGGGGAGGAGGGGAGGAGGGGAGGGGAGGAGGGGAGGAGGGGAGGAGGAGGGGAGGAGGGGAGGGGAGGAGGGGAGGAGGGGAGGAGGAGGGGAGGAGGGGAGGAGGAGGGGAGAGGAGGAGGAGGGGAGGAGGGGAGGAGAGGAGGGGAGGAGGAGGAGGGGAGGAGGGGAGGAGGGGAGGGGGGGAGGGGAGGAGGGGAGGAGAGGAGGAGAGGAGGAGGAGGGGAGGGGAGGAGGGGAGGGGGAGGGGAGGAGGGGAGGAGAGGAGGAGGAGGGGAGGGGAGGAGGGGAGGAGGGGAGGAGAGGAGGAGAGGAGGAGGGGAGGAGGGTGAGCTAGGAGAGCTTGACCTGATAAATCTGCACGTCTTTCTAATTTAAAAAAAGAAAAAAAACATTTGTACCAACAAAAAAAACATCCAGTGAGGAGAAATATGTGGTGGTGTTTGTTTCTCTGATTCAATTGTGATCTAAAAAAAGTGAGAATGTAAAACTCGGGGTCAGAGAAGAGCTCCGTCCTGTGAAAGGACTGTTGTGTTGTCGTGACCATATCTCCTTTGGGCTTGTAAGATGTACAGTTCATGTGAAATAAATGCCCTTCTGTGCAACGTGTACATAACAGCATGACCCATGACTAGTTTTGCTT
The DNA here is from genome assembly GCF_964263955.1 of Coregonus lavaretus. Taxonomy (NCBI): domain Eukaryota; kingdom Metazoa; phylum Chordata; class Actinopteri; order Salmoniformes; family Salmonidae; genus Coregonus; species Coregonus lavaretus. The sequence continues at coordinate 45,568,458 of NC_140011.1, read as the reverse complement.
TAAGAAGAAAAAATAAAAGCAACTATTTTATTAAAGTTCTGTTTTTTAATGCATTTTTGAACAGTTTGATGCACATTAGAGTTTTGTATTGCACAGTAGAGTTCTATATTACACAGTAGAGTTCTATATTACACAGTAGAGTTCTATATTACACAGTATAGTTCTATATTACACAGTAGAGTTCTATATTAAACAGTAGAGTTCTATATTAAACAGTAGAGTTCTATGTTACACAGTAGAGTTCTATGTTACACAGTAGAGTTCTATATTACACAGTAGAGTTCTATATTACACAGTAGGGTTCTATATTACACAGTAGAGTTCTATATTACACAGTAGAGTTCTATATTAAACAGTAGAGTTCTATATTACACAGTAGAGTTCTATATTAAACAGTAGAGTTCTATATTACACAGTAGAGTTCTATATTACACAGTAGAGTTCTATATTAAACAGTAGAGTTCTATATTACACAGTAGAGTTCTATATTACACAGTAGAGTTCTATATTACACAGTAGAGTTCTATATTACACAGTAGAGTTCTATATTACACAGTAGAGTTCTATATTAAACAGTAGAGTTCTATATTACACAGTAGAGTTCTATATTATTAAACAGTAGAGTTCTATATTACACAGTAGAGTTCTATATTACACAGTAGAGTTCTATATTACACAGTAAAGTTCTATATTACACAGTAGAGTTCTATATTACACAGTAGAGTTCTATATTAAACAGTAGAGTTCTATATTAAACAGTAGAGTTCTATATTACACAGTATAGTTCTATATTACACAGTAGAGTTCTATATTACACAGTAGAGTTCTATATTACACAGTAGAGTTCTATATTACAAACTAAAGTTCTATACACAGTAGAGTACACTTTCCTCTTTGGTCAAAAGACAAATGAGTGGATGAGAGATCAGAAAAGGGCTGACTGTGTAAACACAGCCCTGGTGTATCAGGTCTGAATCAGTCTGTCACGAGTTACAAAGCCAGAACCCAGAAGCAGACCAGGACAAGGTAAGTTGAAACGAAGGTGAGTGTTTATTTAACAGATTCAAGAGTGATGCTGAATAATCCAGGGAACAGAGCGGGCGGCGTGGATGAGTTGTTGGGGGTGCAGTGGTAGATCCAATAATGGCTCGGCAGCCGCCGACCACCAGGCAGGGGTTGGGTGAAGGTTCCGGACGAGTGACTGCAGATGGAACAAAACGGAGGTAAGTACACAACAAACCAACAAGGTGCAAAACAACAAAACTAACGCTAGAAGCTCTAAGGCTGATACTCTGATAAACATACTGTTCATGGCTAACGATCCGGCAGGGAATGGATGTCAGGTCAGAGCCTAAAAAGGGTGATGATCAGGACCAGGTGTGCAGATTGCTGATGGGATGCAGGTGCGGTAAATCATGAGAGCTCCCGCCTAGCAACGTCGCCCGGCAACCAGGCAGGGAGCGTTCCAGAACCCTCGGGAAACTGGAGATCCCGAGCAGAAAACTGACAACACAGACAGGAACCGACTCAGGATGCAGGGTTCGTTACAGTACCCCCCCTCCGACGAACGCCACCGGGCGGACTCCCCGGAGCGCCAGGATGGAGGCGGTAGAAGTCACGAAGGAGGTCAGCATCAAGGATCTGTCGCCGCGGAATCCAACTCCTCTCTTCAGGACCATACCCCTCCCAGTCCACGAGATACTGGAAACCCCGGCCCCGCCGTCTGGAATCCATAATGCGTCGCACCGTGTAGGCAGGACCACCTCCGATCATCCGAGGAGGAGGAGGAGGAGGCGGAGGAGGCAACAGAGGACTGAGGAGAACAGGCTTGAGGCAGGAGACGTGAAAGGTGGGATGGACTCTGAGCGTTCTCGGTAACTTGAGTCGAACTGCAACCGGATTGATCACCTTCTCCACCACAAACGGACCAATGAACTTCGGTGACAACTTCCTAGACTCAGTCCGTAAAGGAAGATCCCGTGTGGCCAACCAGACCCTATCTCCGATGGTATAGGTAGGAGCGGGAATCCGGCGACGATTCGCCTGGAGCTGATACCGGTCAGAAACTCTAAGGAGTGCCTTTCTGGCCCGATGCCAGGTCCGGTGGCAACGACGAATGTAAGCCTGAACAGAGGGCACTGAGAGATCCTTCTCCTGAGAAGGAAACAAGGGAGGTTGGTAGCCATACAGGCACTGGAAGGGAGACATCCCAGTGGCAGAGGTAGGGAGAGTATTGTGGGCATACTCAACCCAAGGCAACTGAGAGACCCAGGAGGTGGGGTTGGAGGAGACAAGGCAGCGTAGCGTGGATTCCATCTTCTGGTTGGCTCTCTCCGCCTGACCATTAGATTGGGGGTGAAAACCAGATGTGAGACTGACTGTAGCTCCAATGGCCAAACAGAAGGACTTCCAGACAGCAGAGGTAAACTGAGGACCACGGTCGGAAACGATATCACTGGGCAACCCGTGGACCCTGAAAACCTCCCTAACCAGGATCTCGGACGTCTCAGAGGCAGAGGGAAGCTTGGAAATGGGCACAAAGTGGGCGAACTTGCTGAATCTGTCCACGATAGTCAGAACGACCGTGTTCCCCTCAGAAGAGGGCAACCCAGTGACAAAGTCCAGGGCCAGATGCGACCATGGTCGCCGGGGAATAGGAAGGGGGTGAAGTAGTCCAGAGCTGGGCCGATTGGCACTCTTATTCTGCGCACACACTGGACAGGCAGCAACAAACCCCCGAGTATCCTCTCCCATGGCAGGCCACCAAAATCGTCTGCGAAGAAACGCCATCGTCCGAGCCACGCCAGGGTGACAAGCCATCTTGCTGGCGTGGGACCATTGGAGGACAGCAGAACGAACCGACTCAGGCACAAACAACCGACCGGGTGGACCGTTACCGGGACCGGGCTGCGTCCGAAGGGCCGCCATAACCTCCTCCTCAATCTTCCACATAACTGCTCCCACGACACAGTTCCGGGGAAGAATCGTCTCGGTCTTGGCCCCACTCTCCTCCGTCTTGGAGAACATCCGGGACAAGGCGTCCGCCTTGCCGTTCTTAGATCCAGGTCGGAACGTCAGGGAAAAATTGAATCGTCCGAAAAACAACGCCCACCTGGCCTGACGGGAGTTGAGACGTCTAGCCGATTGCACGTAAGCAAGATTCTTGTGGTCAGTCCAGACAATAAACGGTTGCTCCGCCCCCTCCAACCAGTGGCGCCACTCCTCCAAGGCAAGCTTCACCGCGAGAAGCTCCCGGTTACCCACATCGTAGTTCCTCTCCGCAGGCGAAAGACGACGAGAGTAGTAGGCGCAGGGATGGAGTTTACCGTCAGTGGAGCATCGCTGGGACAGGATGGCGCCAACCCCCACATCAGACGCATCCACTTCAACGACGAACTGACGGGCCATGTCAGGTTGAGAGAGAATCGGTGCGTTGGTGAATCGCCTCTTCAAATCCAGAAACGCTCGATCCGCCTCCGGATTCCAATTGAAGGTCCTGGTACTGGAAGTCAAGGCAGTTAACGGAGCGGCCACACGGCTGTAATCCCGGATGAATCTGCGGTAGAAATTCGCAAACCCCAAAAACCTCTGGAGCTGCAATCTCGTACCGGGCTGGGCCCATTCCAGAACCTCTCTAACCTTCTCCTGGTCCATCCTAATCTCTCCCCTGGAGATGATGTACCCGAGGAAGGATGTCGTGTGGGCGTGAAACTCGCACTTCTCGGCCTTCACGAACAGGCGATTCTCCAACAATCGCTGCAGAACCTGCCGGACATGCTGGACGTGGTTGGAAGGTTCCTTCGAGAAGATCAGAATGTCATCCAGGTAAACAAACACAAAGAGACCGATCATATCTCTCAGGACGTCGTTCACCATACTCTGGAATACCGCTGGAGCATTGGTCAGTCCAAACGGCATCACCTGATACTCGAAGTGACCCATCGGTGTATTGAAACCCGTCAACCACTCGTCCCCCTCTCTGATCCGGACCAGGTGATACGCATTGCGTAGGTCTAGCTTGGTGAACACCGTAGCACCCTGTAAGGAGTCGAAGGCAGAGCTCATCAAGGGCAGGGGATACTTGTTCTTGACCGTGATATCATTCAACCCCCGATAATCAATACACGGTCGAAGAGAGCCATCCTTCTTACCCACAAAGAAGAATCCTGCCCCCAGGGGTGATGACGAGGGACGAATGAGGCCAGCAGCTAGGGACTCCTTGATGTAGGTCTCCAAAGCCTCACGTTCAGGTCGGGAGATACTGTATAACCGTCCCTTGGGATAGACAGCTCCAGGGAACAGGTTGATGGCACAATCATATGGTCGGTGGGGAGGGAGTGACAGCGCCCTCTGCTTACTGAACACTTCCCCCAAATCGTGATATGTCTCGGGAACCAGGGACAAATCTGGGGGTTTAGCCTCAATCACCTGACTGGGAACTGAATGGGAACAGGCAGTCTTGAGACAGTTAGCATGACAATCAAGGCTCCAACTCGTTACCTTGCCCGTCACCCAATCGAACGTGGGATTGTGTTCCTTCAGCCAGGGGTATCCAAGGACCAGAGGAACATGGGAAGACGGCAGAATGAAGAATGAGATCACCTCAGAATGATTCCCCGACAACAGCATCTTAACCGGTTCAGTCCTCATCGTGATACGTGCCAGACTACTGCCGTTCAGAGTGGTAGCTTCAATGGCTTCCGGTAATTGCTCCTTGGAAAGCCCCAGCTGTTCCACCACTTCGGCATCAATAAAGCTTCCATCGGCACCTGAATCGACAAAAGCGTTAATCGCTAAGCTCTGATTCCTGTTCATGAGGGTAGCCGGGAAACGGGGTCTGACAGAGGTATTGAGAGGTCGAAACTGGCTCGCTAAAAGTCCTCCCAACTTTAGCGAGCCGAGCAGTTTGACGACCGCCGGGAACAAGTGGCGATGTAATGTCCCGAACTACCACAGTAGAGGCAACAGTTGGTCCTACGTCTATGTTGGCGCTCCTCCTTGTTTAACCCGTGCCACCCCACTTGCATGGGTTCAGAATCGGGAGACAGGACCTCTCCACTAATCCTGTGTGGTGGACAATGATCGACGTATTCTGGTCCACTCCCCGACCCGACTGGGACCTGAGAAGCTGATCGATTGGACGGGACCCATTGCTTCTCCCTCCTTCGCTCTCGAACTTGGTTATCCACCCGAATAGACAAGGCTACCAAGCTGTCCAGGTCACTAGGCTCCGGATAGGAGATCAACTCATCCTTGAGCTGCTCCGACAGGCCCTGGTAAAAGGCCGCTTGCAGAGACTCCTCATTCCACCCACTCTCCACAGCCAACGTCCTGAACTCGATCACGAAGTCGGCAACGCTGCGAGTTCCTTGGCGAAGCGAAAACAGGCGCCTAGCTGCATCCATCCCTCGGACGGAATGGTCGAATAGCTTCCTCATCTCGGCCGTGAACCCCTGGTATGAATCCATGCAGGTGTCCTGTCGTTCCCAAACGGCTGAAGCCCACTCCAGCGCTCGACCACGCAGCAACTCAATAACAAAGGCTATCCTAGCCTTGTCTGTGGCATAAGAGTAGGGCTGTAGATCGAACACTAAACCACACTGCATAAGGAAAGAACGGCATCTTCCCAGTTCCCCCTCATATTTATCCGGCGTCGGAACCTTGGGCTCACGGAAGGACACAGCTCCAGAAGCGGCAGGCGAGATGGGTGAAACCGGTAGTGGATTCTCCACCGGAATCTTGCGCTGGTTCTGGACCTCCGTCAGACCGGTAGAAAGGTTCCGAACTGACAACGCTATCTCCTGTAGTACCGTGCTATGATGTCCCAACATCTTCTCCTGATGGGAAATGGCATGGCGAACAGAGTCCAGGTCCGCTGGGTTCATTACTGGCCGGATCGTTCTGTCACGAGTTACAAAGCCAGAACCCAGAAGCAGACCAGGACAAGGTAAGTTGAAACGAAGGTGAGTGTTTATTTAACAGATTCAAGAGTGATGCTGAATAATCCAGGGAACAGAGCGGGCGGCGTGGATGAGTTGTTGGGGGTGCAGTGGTAGATCCAATAATGGCTCGGCAGCCGCCGACCACCAGGCAGGGGTTGGGTGAAGGTTCCGGACGAGTGACTGCAGATGGAACAAAACGGAGGTAAGTACACAACAAACCAACAAGGTGCAAAACAACAAAACTAACGCTAGAAGCTCTAAGGCTGATACTCTGATAAACATACTGTTCATGGCTAACGATCCGGCAGGGAATGGATGTCAGGTCAGAGCCTAAAAAGGGTGATGATCAGGACCAGGTGTGCAGATTGCTGATGGGATGCAGGTGCGGTAAATCATGAGAGCTCCCGCCTAGCAACGTCGCCCGGCAACCAGGCAGGGAGCGTTCCAGAACCCTCGGGAAACTGGAGATCCCGAGCAGAAAACTGACAACACAGACAGGAACCGACTCAGGATGCAGGGTTCGTTACACAGTCCCTGATTAGAGACGAAGAATGACAACCAGCCGTGCTGCTGACCTCTGGGAATGGAGCTGAGAACAGGGGATCTGTATGCCTTACAATGCTGTATGTATGTTGTATAAGAGGAAAGTGTATGGAGAATCTTCTTCTGGCTTCCAGAACAGGGCTGCCTGTGTAAAGGCAGAATCTACCCTCAGAAAGAACACATGAATCTGACTGCTAGAAAACATAGAGAAAAGAGAGAGACAATATGAACGAAGGGGGAGAAAGGGAAAGAGAGGGAGGAAGAGAGAGGGAGGAAGAGAGAGGGAGGAAGAGAGAGGGAGGAAGAGAGAGGGGAGGAAGAGAGAGGGAGGAAGCGAGAGGGAGGTAGAGAGAGGGAGGAAGAGAGAGGGGAGGAAGAGAGAGGGAGGAAGAGAAAGGGGAGGAAGAGAGAGGGAGGAAGAGAGAGGGAGGAAGAGAGAGGGAGGAAGAGAGAGGGAGGAAGAGAGAGGGGAGGAAGAGAGAGGGAGGAAGAGAAAGTGGAGGAAGAGAGAGGGAGGAAGAGAGAGGGAGGAAGAGAGAGGGGAGGAAGACAGAGGGAGGAAGAGAGAGGGGAGGAAGAGAGAGGGGAGGAAGAGAGAGGGAGGAAGAGAGAGGGGGGGAAGACAGAGGGAGGAAGAGAGAGGGGAGGAAGAGAGAGGGGAGGAAGAGAGAGGGAGGAAGAGAGAGGGAGGAAGAGAGAGGGGAGGAAGAGAGAGGGGAGGAAGAGAGAGGGAGGAAGAGATAGGGAGGAAGAGAAAGGGGAGGAAGAGAGAGGGAGGAAGAGAGAGGGAGGAAGAGAGAGGGGAGGAAGACAGAGGGAGGAAGAGAGAGGGAGGAAGAGAGAGGGGAGGAAGAGAGAGGGAGGAAGAGAGAGGAGGAAGAGAGAGGGAGGAAGAGAGAGGGGAGGAAGAGAGAGGGAGGAAGAGAGAGGGAGGAAGAGAGAGGGGAGGAAGAGAGAGGGAGGAAGAGAGAGGGAGGAAGAGATAGGGATGAAGAGAGAGGGGAGGAAGAGAGAGGGAGGAAGAGAGAGGGGAGGAAGAGAGAGGGGAGGAAGAGAGAGGGAGGAAGAGAGAGGGAGGAAGAGATAGGGATGAAGAGAGAGGGGAGGAAGAGAGAGGGAGGAAGAGAGAGGGGAGGAAGAGAGAGGGGAGGAAGAGAGAGGGAGGAAGAGAGAGGGGAGGAAAGGGAGAGAATAACGGGAGAAGGTAGAGGGACAGAGAAAAGCAGAATGAGAAAGAGGAAGAGAGAAATAAATAAAGACAGGGAGGAAGAGAGAGAGAGAAAGAGGAAGAGAGAGAGAAAGAGAGAGGGAGGAAGAGAGTGAGAGAAAGAGAGAGGGAGGAAGAGAGAGAGAGAAAGAGAGATCATTTGGGAGAGCGAAAGGAACTGCAGTGATTGATGAGTCACATGATTGGGGGATGAGTCATACATCTGTACACTTAACTGCAGAGGGCCTCACACACACACACACACACACACACACACACACATACACACACACACACACACACACACACAATCTTTGAGCTGTATAATTTGGCGGCTGGCATTGAAGATAATGATTAAGTCGTGATTGAACCCACCTTGATTGATGCTGTCAAGGACCAGAGCCTTTATCGATGCTGTCAGAGAACAGAGCGTTGATTGATGCTGTCAGTGGCAATAGCCTTGATTGATGCTGTCAAGGACCAGAGCCTTGATTGTTGCTGTCAAGGACCAGAGCCTTGATTGATGCTGTCTGAGAACAGAGCGTTGATTGATGCTGTCAGTGGCAATAGCCTTGATTGATGCTGTCAAGGACCAGAGCCTTGATTGTTGCTGTCAAGGACCAGAGCCTTGATTGATGCTGTCAGGGACCAGAGCCTTGATTAATGCTGTCAGTTACCAGAGCCTTGTTTGATGATGTCAGGGACCAGAGCCTTGATTAATGCAGTCAGTGACCAAAGCCTTGATAGATGCTGTCAGTGACCAGAGCCTTGATTAATGCTGTCAGTGACCAAAGCCTTGTTTGATGATGTCAGGGACCAGAGCCTTGATTAATGCAGTCAGTGACCAAAGCCTTGATAGATGCTGTCAGTGACCATAGCTTTGATTGATGCTGTCAGGGACCAGAACCTTAATTGATGCTGTCTGAGAACAGAGCCTTGATTAATGCTGTCAGGGATATAAGAGCCAACCAATCAGCTAATGGAAAAGGGTTTGAGTGACAGCAGCTGCTGTCTATTGTTTATAATGCCCTGCCATATACCCTATATAACACACCATATACCCTATATAACACACCATATACCCTATATAACACACCATATACCCTATATAACACACCATATACCCTTATAACACACCATATACCCTATATAACACACCATATACCCTATATAACACACCATATACCCTATATAACACACCATATACCCTATATAACACACCATATACCCTATATAACACACCATATACCCTATATAACACACCATATACCCTATATAACACACCATATACCCTATATAACACACCATATACCCCATATAACACACCATATACACCATACAGTGGGGAAAAAAAGTATTTAGTCAGTCACCAATTGTGCAAGTTCTCCCACTTAAAAAGATGAGAGAGGCCTGTAATTTTCATCATAGGTACACGTCAACTATGACAGACAAAATGAGGAAAAAAAATCCAGAAAATCACATTGTAGGATTTTTAATGAATTTATTTGCAAATTATGGTGGAAAATAAGTATTTGGTCAATAATAAAAGTTTCTCAATACTTTGTTATATACCCTTTGTTGGCAATGACACAGGTCAAACGTTTTCTGTCAGTCTTCACAAGGTTTTCACACACTGTTGCTGGTATTTTGGCCCATTCCTCCGTGCAGATCTCCTCTAGAGCAGTGATGTTTTAGGGCTGTCGCTGGGCAACACGGACTTTCAACTCCCTCCAAAGATTTTCTATGGGGTTGAGATCTGGAGACTGGCTAGGCCACTCCAGGACCTTGAAATGCTTCTTACGAAGCCACTCCTTCGTTGCCCGGGCGGTGTGTTTGGGATCATTGTCATGCTGAAAGACCCAGCCACGTTTCATCTTCAATGCCCTTGCTGATGGAAGGAGGTTTTCACTCAAAATCTCACGATACATAGCCCCATTCATTCTTTCCTTTACACGGATCAGTTGTCCTGGTCCCTTTGCAGAAAAACAGCCCCAAAGCATGATGTTTCCACCCCCATGCTTCACAGTAGGTATGGTGTTCTTTGGATGCAACTCAGCATTCTTTGTCCTCCAAACACGACGAGTTGAGTTTTTACCAAAAAGTTCTATTTTGGTTTCATCTGACCATATGACATTCTCCCAATCCTCTTCTGGATCATCCAAATGCACTCTAGCAAACTTCAGACGGGCCTGGACATGTACTGGCTTAAGCAGGGGGACTCGTCTTGCACTGCAGGATTTGAGTCCCTGGCGGCGTAGTGTGTTACTGATGGTAGGCTTTGTAACTTTGGTCCCAGCTCTCTGCAGGTCATTCACTAGGTCCCCCCGTGTGGTTCTGGGATTTTTGCTCACCGTTCTTGTGATCATTTTGACCCCACGGGGTGAGATCTTGCGTGGAGCCCCAGATCGAGGGAGATTATCAGTGGTCTTGTATGTCTTCCATTTCCTAATAATTGCTCCCACAGTTGATTTCTTCAAACCAAGCTGCTTACCTATTGCAGATTCAGTCTTCCCAGCCTGGTGCAGGTCTACAATTTTGTTTCTGGTGTCCTTTGACAGCTTTTTGGTCTTGGCCATAGTGGAGTTTGGAGTGTGACTGTTTGAGGTTGTGGACAGGTGTCTTTTATACTGATAACAAGTTCAAACAGGTGCCATTAATACAGGTAACGAGTGGAGGACAGAGGAGCCTCTTAAAGAAGAAGTTACAGGTCTGTGAGAGACAGAAATCTTGCTTGTTTGTAGGTGACCAAATACTTATTTTCCACCATAATTTGCAAATAAATTCATTAAAAATCCAACAATGTGATTTTCTGGATTTTTTTTCTCTCAATTTGTCTGTCATAGTTGACGTGTACCTATGATGAAAATGACAGGCCTCTCTCATCTTTTTAAGTGGGAGAACTTGCACAATTGGTGGCTGACTAAATACCTTTTTTCCCCACTGTATAACACACCATATACCCTATATAACACACCATATACACCATATACCCTATATAATACACCATATACCCTATATAACACCATATACCCTATATAACACACCATATACCCCATATAACACACCATATACCCTATATAACACACCATATACCCTATATATAACAAACCATATACCCTATATAACACACCATATACCCTATATAACACACCATATACCCTGTATAACACACCATATACCCTGTATAACACACCATATACCCTATATAACACACCATATACCCTATATAACACACCATATACCCTATATAACACACCATATACCCTATATAACACACCATATACCCTATATAACACACCATATACCCTATATAACACACCATATACCCTATATAACACACCATATACCCTATATAACACACCATATACCCTATATAACACACCATATACCCTATATAACACACCATAAACACTATATAATATACCATATACCAGTATAGAAAATGTATGCACTCACTAACTGTAAGTCGCTCTGGATAAGAGCGTCTGCTAAATGACTAAAATGTAAATGTTATAAGACCTAGTGAACAATGTAAAAGTGTTATGAGAGCTAGTGAACAATGTAAAAGTGTTATGAGAGGTAGTGAACAATGTAATCAGTATTATGAGACCCAGTTAACAATGTCATTAGTTGAAAAGTATTATGAGACCTAGTGAACAATGTCATCAGTGTAAAATTATTGTGAGACCAATTGAACAATGTCTTCATTATAATGAGAACTTGTGAACAAAGTCATCAGTGTTATGAGAACTAGAGAACAATGTAATCAGTGTTAAAGTAAAATGAGACGAGAGAACAATGTTACCAGTATTATGATACGCAGTGAACAATGTCATCAGTGTAGAAGTATTATGAGACCTAGTGAACAATGTCATCAGTACGGTGAGACCTAATGAACAATGGCATCATTTTTATGAGACTAAGTGAACAACGTCATCATTGGAAAAATATTATGAGAGCTATTTAACAATGGCATCAGTGTTATGATACGCAGTGAACAATGTCATCAGTGTAAAATAATTATGAGACCTAGTGAATAATAACATTAGCGTAATGAGACCTAGTGAACAATCTCATTAGTATCATGAGACCTAGTGTAAGATGTCTTAATTATATAAGTATTATGAGACTTAGTGAACAATGTCATCAGTGTAAAAGTATCATTAAACCTAGTGAACAATATCATCAGTGTTATAAGACCTAGTGAACAATGTCAATAGTGTTATGTGACCTAGTGAACAATGTCAACATTGTAAAAGTGTTATGAAACCTAGTGAAGAATGTCATCATTGTACATCTATTATGAGACCTAGATAACAATGTAATCAGTACTATTAGACCTAGGGAACAATATCATCAGTGTTATGAGACCTAGTGAACAATGTCATTAGTGTTATGAGACCTAGTGAACAATGTCATCATTGTAAAAGTGTTATGAGACGTACAGTGCCTTGCAAAAGTATACATCCCCCTTGCTTTTTTTCTGATTTTGATGCATTACAACCTGTAATTTAAATAGATTTTTATTTGGATTTCATGTAATGGACATACACAAAATAGTCCAAATTGGTGAATTGAAATGAAAAAAATTACTTAATTACACATAATTAGTTAAATAAAGTCCACCTGTGTGTGTCTAAGTGTCACATGATCTGTCACATGATCTCAGTATATATACACCTGTTCTAAAAGGCCCCAGAGTCTTCAACACCACTAAGCAAGGGGCACCACCAAGCAAGCGGCACCATGAAGACCAAGGAGCTCTCCAAACAGGTCAGGGACAAAGTTGTGGAGAAGTACAGATCAGGGTTGTGTTACAAATAAATATCACAAACTTTGAACATCCCACGGAGCACCATTAAATCCATTATTAAAAAATGGAAAGAATATGGCACCACAACAAACCTGCCAAGAAAGGGCCACCCACCAAAACTCACGGACCAGGCAAGGAAGGCATTCATCAGAGAGGCAACTAAGAGACCAAAGATAACCCTGAAGGAGCTGCAAAGCTCCACAGCGGAGATTGGAGTATCTGTCCATACGACCACTTTAAGCCGTACTCTCCACAGAGCTGGGCTTTACGGAAGAGTGGCCAGAAAAAAGCCATTGCTTAAAGAAAAAAATAAGCACGCATGTTTGGTGTTCGCCAAAAGGCATGTGGGAGACTCCCCAAACATATTGAAGAAGGTACTCTGGTCAGATGAGACAAAAATTGAGCTTTCTGGCCATCAAGAAAAACGCTATGTCTGGCCAAACCCAACACCTCTCATCACCCCCGAGAACACCATCCCCACAGTGAAGCATGGTGGTGGCATCATCATGCTGTGGGGATGTTTTTCATTGGCAGGGACTGGGAAACTGGTCAGAATTGAAGGAATGATGGAAAGCGCTAAATACAGGGAAATTCTTGAGGGAAACCTGTTTCAGTCTTCCAGAGATTTGAGACTGGGACGGTGGTTCACCTTCCAGCAGGACAAATGACCCTAAGCATACTGCTAAAGCAACACTCGAGTGGTTTAAGGGGAAACATTTAAATGTCTTGGAATGGCCTAGTCAAAGCCCAGACCTCAATCTATTTGAGAATCTGTGGTATTTACATTTACATTTTAGTCATTTAGCAGACGCTCTTATCCAGAGCGACTTACAGTTAGTGAGTGCATACATGTTTTCATACTGGCCCCCCGTGGGAAACGAACCCATAACCCTGGTGTTGCAAGCGCCATGTTCTACCAACTGATATGACTTAAAGATTGCTGTACACCAGCGGAACCCATCCAACTTGAAGGAGCTGGAGCAGTTTTGCCTTGAAGAATGGGCAGAAATCCCAGTGGCTAGATGTGCCAAGCTCATAGAGACATACCCCAAGAGACTTGCAGCTCTAAGCTTATTTGTCTTATTTCTTGTTTGTTTCACAAGAAAAAATATTTTGCATCTTCAAAGTGGTAGGCATGATGTGTAAATCAAATGATACAAACCCCAAAAAAATCCATTTTAATTCCAGGTTTTAAGGCAACAAAATAGGAAAAATGCCAAGGGGGTGAATACTTTCAATGTAATCAGTGTAAAAGTATTATGATACCTAGTGAAAAATGTAATCATTATATAAGTGTTATGAGACCTAGTGAACAATGTCATCAGTATTATTAGACCTAGTGAACAATGTCATTAGTGTTATGAGACCTAGTGAACAATGTCATCAGTATTATTAGACCTAGTGAGCAATGTCATTAGTGTTATGATAGGTGGCGCCCTCTAACCAATTGTACTATTATGTGTGTTTTTTCGTATTATTTGTAATTTATTCTGTCCATAATGTTTCTGCCACAGTTTCTTATGACCAAAAAGAAGTTCTGGATATCAGGACAGTGATTACTCACCTCGTATTGGACGAAGATGTTTTCTTCAATGAGCTGGACGCGAAGGATATCCTACAGAAACCCGACAAGGCCCAAATCCCTGTCATTCGCATGAGAAAGAGACAGAGATATCGTGGACGTAAATCGAAGTGCCTTGAAAGGATCCGACGGCAAGCGAGTAAACTGCCTCTTCCATCAATCCTATTAGCCAATGTTCAATCATTTGAGAACAAATTGGACAACCTAAGATTACGGTTATCCTACCAACGGGACATTAAAAACTGTAATATGTTATGTTTCACCGAGTCGTGGCTGAATGACGACATGGACAACACACAGCTGACGGGATATATGCTAAATAGGCAGGATAGAACGGCTGACTCCGGTAAGACAAGGGATGGCGGTCTGTGTATATTTGTAAACAACAGTTGGTGCATAAAATCTAATACTAAGGAAGTCTCTATGTTTTGCTCACCTGAGGTAGAGTATCTCATGATAAGCTGTAGACCACACTATTTACCAAGAGAGTTTTCATCTATATTTTTTGTAGCTGTCTATTTACCACCACAAACCGTTGCTGGCACTAAGACCGCACTCAACGAGCTGTATAAGGCCATAAGTCAACAGGAAAACGCTCATCCAGAGGCAGTGCTCCTAGTGGCCGGGGACTTTAATGCAGGGAAACTTAAATTCGTTCTACCTCATTTCTACCAGCATGTTAAATGTGCAACCAGAGGGGAAAAAAAACTCTAGACCACCTTTACTCCACACACAGAGATGCATACAAAGCTCTCCCTCGCCCTCCATTTGGCAAATCTGACCATAACTCTATCCTCTTGATTCCTGCTTATAAGCAAAAACTGAAGCAGGAAGCACCAGTGACTCGGTTAATAAAAAAGTGGTCAGATGATGCAGATGCTAAGCTACAGGATTGTTTTGTTAGCACAGACTGGAATATGTTCCGGGATTCTTCAGATAGCATTGAGGAGTACACCACATCAGTCACTGGCTTCATCAATAAGTGCATCGATGACGTCGTCCCCACAGTGACCGTACGTACATACCCCAACCAGAAGCCATAGATTACAGGTAACATCCGCACTGAGCTAAAGGGTAGAGCTGCTGCTTTCAAGGAGTGGGACTCTAAGCCGGACGCCTATAAGAAATCCCGCTATGCCCTCTGACGAACCATCAAACAGGCAAAGAGTCAATACCGGACTAAGATTGAATCATACTACACCAGCTCTGATATTTTTTTTGACACTCGTCGGATGCGGCAGGGCTTGAAAACTATTACAGACTACAAAAGGAAGCACAGCCGCGAGCTGCCCAGTGACACAAGCCTACCAGACGAGCTAAATCACTTCTATGCTCACTTCGAGGCAAGCAACACCGAAGCATGCATGAGAGCACCAGCTGTTCTGGATGACTATGTGATCACGCTCTCCGTAGCCGATGTGAGTAAGATTTTTTAGCAATTCAACATTCACAAGGCCGCAGGGCCAGACGGATTACCATACGTGTACTCCGAGCATGTGCTGACCAACTGGCAAGTGTCTTCATTGACATTTTCAACATGTCTCTGACTGAGTCTGTAATACCAACATGTTTCAAGCAGACCACCATAGTCCCTGTGCCCAAGGACACTAAGATAACCTGCCTAAATGACTACCGACCCTTAGCTCTCACGTCTGTAGCCATGAAGTGCTTTGAAAGGCTGGTCATGGCTCACATCAAAACCCTTATCCCAGAAACCCTAGACCCACTCCAATTTGCATACCGCCCCAACAGATCCACAGATGATGCAATCTCTATTGCACTCCACACTGCCCTTTCCCACCTGGACAAGAGGAACACCTACGTGAGAATGCTGTTCATTGACTACAGCTCAGCGTTCAACTCCTGAGTGGCGCAGTGGTCTAAGGCACTGCATCGCAGTGCTAACTGTGTCACTAGAGATCCTGGTTCGAATCCAGGCTCTGTCGCAGCCGGCCGCGACCGGGAGACTCATGGGCGGCGCACAATTGGCCCAGCGTCGTCCAGGGTAGGGGAGGGAATGGCCGGCAGGGATGTAGCTCAGTTGATAGAGCATGGCGTTTGCAACGCCAGGGTTGTGGGTTCGATTCCCACGGGGGGCCAGTATAAAAATAAAAAAATTAATGTATTCACTAACTGTAAGTCGC
This sequence comes from Coregonus lavaretus, assembly GCF_964263955.1. Classification (NCBI taxonomy): domain Eukaryota; kingdom Metazoa; phylum Chordata; class Actinopteri; order Salmoniformes; family Salmonidae; genus Coregonus; species Coregonus lavaretus. The sequence continues at coordinate 45,552,227 of NC_140011.1, read as the reverse complement.
TCTGGATAAGAGCGTCTGCTAAATGACTAAAATGTAAAATGTAAATGTTCAACACCATAGTGCCCTCAAAGCTCATCACTAAGCTAAGGATCCTGGGACTAAACACCTCCCTCTGCAACTGGATCCTGGACTTCCTGACGGGCCGCCCCCAGGTGGTAAGGGTAGGTAACAACACATCTGCCACGCTGATCCTCAACACGGGGGACCCTCAGGGGTGCGTGCTCAGTCCCCTCCTGTACTCCCTGTTCACCCATGACTGCTTGGCCAGGCAAGACTCCAACACCATCATTAAGTTTGCTGACGACACAACAGTTGCCGACAACGATGAGACAGCCTATAGGGAGGAGGTCCGAGACCTGGCCGTGTGGCGCCAGGATAACAACCTCTCCCTCAACGTGATCAAGACAAAAAGAGGACTGAGCACACCCCCATTCTCATCGACGGGGCTGTAGTGGAACAGGTTGAGAGCTTCAAGTTCCTTGGTGTCCACATTACCAACGAACTATCATTGTCCAAACAAACCAAGACAGTCATGAAGAGGGCACGACAAAGCCTATTCCCCCTCAAGAGACTGAAAAGATTTGGTATGGGTCCTCAGATCCTCAAAAAGTTCTGAAGCTGCACCATCGAGAGCATCCTGACTGGTTGCATCACTGCCTGGTATGGCAACTGCTCGACCACCGACCGCAAGGCACTACAGAGGGTAGTGCGTACGGCCCATTACATCACTGGGGCCAAGCTTCCTGCCATCCAGGACCTCTATACCAGGTGGTGTCAGAGGAAAGCCCTACAAATTGTCAAAGACTCCAGCCACCCTAGTCATAGACTGTTCTCTCTGCTACCCCACGGCAAGCGGTACCGGAGTGCCAAGTCTAGGTCCAAAAGGCTTCTCAACAGCTTCTACCCCCAAGCCATAAGACTCCTGAACAGCTAATCATGGCTACCCAGACTTTTTGCACTGCCCCCCCCGACCCCCACCCCCACCCCCCTCTTTTACGCTGCTGCTACTCTGTTAATTATTTATACATAGTCACTTTAACTCTACCCACATGTACATATTACCTCAATTACCTCGACTAGCCGGTGTCCCCTACTGTAATTTACTTACTTACGTTTTTTATTTCTTTTTTTTTTTACACTTAAAAAAAAAAATCTTTAAAAATCGCTTTGTTGGTTAAGGGCTTGTAAGTAAGCATTTCACTGTAATGTCTACACCGGTTGTATTCGGCGCATGTGGCAAATACAATTTGATTTGATTTGAGACATAGTGAACAATGTCATCATTGTAAAAGTGTTATGAAACTGAGTGAACAATGTCATCTTTGTAAATCTATTATGAGACCTAGATAACAATGTCATCAGTATTATTAGACCTAGTGAACAATGTCATTAGTGTTATGAGACCTACTGAACAATGTCATCATTGTAAAAGTGTTATGAGACCTAGTGAAAAATGTAATCATTGTAAAAGTGTTATGAGACCTAGGGAACAATGTCTTCAGTGTTTTGAGACCTAGTGAACAATGTCATCAGTGTTATGAGACCCAGTGAACAATGTCATCATTGTAAAAGTGTTATGAAACCTAGTGAACAATGTCATCATTGTAAAAGTGTTATGAAACCTAGTGATCAATGTCATCAGTATTATTAGACTCACGAACAACGTCATCAGTGTTATGAGACATAGTGAACAATATCATTAGCATTATGAGACCTAGTGAACAATGTCATTAGTGTAAAAGTATTATGATACCTAGTGAAAAATGTCATCATTGTAAAAGTGTTATTTTTAAAATTTTATTTCACCTTTATTTAACCAGGTAAGCCAGTTGAGAACAAGTTCTCATTTACAACTGCGACCTGGCCAAGATAAAGCAAAGCAGTGCGATAAAAACAACAACAACACAGAGTTACATATGGGGTAAACAAAAAGTACAGTCAATAGTGTGTGCAAATGTAGTAAATTATGGAGGTAAGGCAATAAATAGGCCATAGTGCAAAATAATTACAATTTAGTATTAATACTGGAATGATAGATGTGCAGAAGATGATGTGCAAATAGAGATACTGGGGTGCAAATGAGCAAAATAAATAACAATATGGGGATGAGGTAGTTGGGTGGGCTAATTACAGATGGGCTGTGTACAGGTGCAGTGATCGGTAAGGTGCTCTGACAACTGATGCTTAAAGTTAGTGAGGGAGATAAGAGTCTCCAGCTTCAAAGATTTTTGCAGTTCGTTCCAGTCTTGGCAGCAGAGAACTGGAAGGAATGGCGGCCAAAGGAGGTGTTGGCTTTGGGGATGACCAGTGAGATATACCTGCTGGAGCGCAGACTACGGGTGGGTGTTGCTATGGTGACCAATAAGCTAAGATAAGGCAGGGATTTGCCTGGCAGTGATTTATAGATGACCTGGAGCCAGTGGGTTTGGCGACGAATATGTTGTGAGGGCCAGCCAACGAGAGCGTACAGGTCACAATGGTGGGTAGTATATGGGGCTTTGGTGACAAAACGGATGGCACTGTGATTGACTACATCCAATTTGCTGAGTAGAGTGTTGGAGGCTATTTTGTAAATGACATCACCGAAGTCAAGGATCGGTAGGATAGTCCGTTTTTACGAGGGCATGTTTGGCAGCATGAGTGAAGGAGGCTTTGTTGCGAAATAGGAAGCCGATTCTAGATCTAACTTTTGATTGGAGATGCTTAATGTGAGTCTGGAAGGAGAGTTTACGGTCTAACCAAACACCTAGGTATTTGTAGTTGTCCACATACTCTAGGTCAGACCCGCCGAGAGTAGTGATTCTAGTCGTGTGGGCGGGTGCAAGCAGCGTTCGGTTGAAGAGCATGCATTTAGTTTTACTAGTGTTTAAGATCAGTTGGAGGCTACGGAAGGAGTGTTATATGGCATTGAAGCTCGTTTGGAGGTTTGTTAACACAGTGTCCAATGAAGGACCAGATGTATACAAAATGGTGTCGTCTGCGTAGAGGTGGATCTGAGAGTCACCAGCAGCAAGAGCGACATCATTGATATACACAGAGAATAGAGTCGGCCTGAGAATTGAACCCTGTGGCACCCCCATAGAGACTGTCAGAGGTCCAGACAACAGGCCCTCCAATTTGTCACATTGAACTCTATCTGAAAAGTAGTTGGTGAACCAGGCGAGGCAGTCATTTGAAAAACCAAGGCTATTTAGTCTGCCAATAAGAATGCAGTGATTGACGATGAAGACGGCTGTACAGTACTGTCTTTTATCGATCGCGGTTATAATATCGTTTAGGACCTTGAGAGTGGCTGAGGTGCACCCATGACCAGCTTGTAAACCAGATTGCATAGTGGAGAAGGTACGGTGGGATTCGAAATGGTCGGTGATCTGTTTGTTAACTTTGCTTTCAAATACTTTCGAAAAGGCAGGGCAGGATGAATATAGGTATATAAAGGTTTGGATCTAGAGTGTCACCCCCTTTGAAGAGGGGGATGACTGCGGCAGCTTTCCAATCTCTGGGGATCTCAGACGTTACGAAAGAGAGGTTGAACAGGCTAGTAATAGGGGTTGCGACAATTTCGACGGCTAATTTTAGAAAGAAAGGGTCCAGATTGTCTAGCCCAGCTGATTTGTAGGGGTCCAAATTTTTCAGCTCTTTCAGAACATCAGCTGTCTGAATTTGTGTGAAGGAGAAGCGGGGGGGGGGGGGGGGGGCATGGGCAAGTTGCAGTGGAGGGTGCAGAGCTGGTGGCCGGGGTAGTGGTAGCCAGGTGGAAAGCATGGCCAGCCGTAGGAAAATGCTTGTTGAAATTCTCGATTATTGTAGATTTATCGGTGGTGACAGTGTTTCCTAGCAATGTCATCGTTTTAAAAGTGCTATGAGATGTAGTGAACAATGTCATCAGTGTTATGAAGTGAAGTGTTTAGTGAATAGATTTGTATGAATCTATTAGGCCTTTCTAGTTTACCAACCCATCAGTTTTTAACTGATCTAGTTTACCAACCCATCAGTTTGTAACTGATCTAGTTTACCAACCCATCAGTTTGTAACTGATCTAGTTTACCAACCCATCAGTTTTTAACTGATCTAGTTTACCAACCCATCAGTTTTTAACTGATCTAGTTTACCAACCCATCAGTTTTTAACTGATCTAGTTTACCAACCCATCAGTTTTTAACTGATCTAGTTTACCAACCCATCAGTTTGTAACTGATCTAGTTTACCAACCCATCAGTTTTTAACTGATCTAGTTTACCAACCCATCAGTTTTTAACTGATCTAGTTTACCAACCCATCAGTTTTTAACTGATCTAGTTTACCAACCCATCAGTTTTTAACTGATCTAGTTTACCAACCCATCAGTTTTTAACTGATCTAGTTTACCAACCCATCAGTTTTTAACTGATCTAGTTTACCAACCCATCAGTTTTTAACTGATCTAGTTTACCAACCCATCAGTTTTTAACTGATCTAGTTTACCAACCCATCAGTTTTTAACTGATCTAGTTTACCAACCCATCAGTTTTTAACTGATCTAGTTTACCAACCCATCAGTTTTTAACTGATCTAGTTTACCAACCCATCAGTTTTTAACTGATCTAATTTACCAACCCATCAGTTTGTAACTGATCTAGTTTACCAACCCATCAGTTTTTAACTGATCTAGTTTACCAACCCATCAGTTTTTAACTGATCTAGTTTACCAACCCATCAGTTTGTAACTGATCTAGTTTACCAACCCATCAGTTTGTAACTGATCTAGTTTACCAACCCATCAGTTTTTAACTGATCTAGTTTACCAACCCATCAGTTTTTAACTGATCTAGTTTACCAACCCATCAGTTTGTAACTGATCTAGTTTACCAACCCATCAGTTTTTAACTGATCTAGTTTACCAACCCATCAGTTTTTAACTGATCTAGTTTACCAACCCATCAGTTTTTAACTGATCTAGTTTACCAACCCATCAGTTTTTAACTGATCTAGTTTACCAACCCATCAGTTTTTAACTGATCTAATTTACCAACCCATCAGTTTTTAACTGATCTAGTTTACCAACCCATCAGTTTTTAACTGATCTAGTTTACCAACCCATCAGTTTTTAACTGATCTAGTTTACCAACCCATCAGTTTTTAACTGATCTAGTTTACCAACCCATCAGTTTTTAACTGATCTAGTTTACCAACCCATCAGTTTTTAACTGATCTAGTTTACCAACCCATCAGTTTTTAACTGATCTAGTTTACCAACCCATCAGTTTTTAACTGATCTAATTTACCAACCCATCAGTTTGTAACTGATCTAGTTTACCAACCCATCAGTTTTTAACTGATCTAGTTTACCAACCCATCAGTTTTTAACTGATCTAGTTTACCAACCCATCAGTTTGTAACTGATCTAGTTTACCAACCCATCAGTTTGTAACTGATCTAGTTTACCAACCCATCAGTTTTTAACTGATCTAGTTTACCAACCCATCAGTTTTTAACTGATCTAGTTTACCAACCCATCAGTTTTTAACTGATCTAGTTTACCAACCCATCAGTTTGTAACTGATCTAGTTTACCAACCCATCAGTTTTTAACTGATCTAGTTTACCAACCCATCAGTTTTTAACTGATCTAGTTTACCAACCCATCAGTTTTTAACTGATCTAGTTTACCAACCCATCAGTTTTTAACTGATCTAGTTTACCAACCCATCAGTTTTTAACTGATCTAATTTACCAACCCATCAGTTTTTAACTGATCTAGTTTACCAACCCATCAGTTTTTAACTGATCTAATTTACCAACCCATCAGTTTTTAACTGATCTGGTTTACAAATCCATCTACCAATTGCCTCAAAATGTAAACACAGTTCACAGTCCAGAATTTTTTTTTAACAGTTTTAATAAGATTTCCTACAATAGAAAATGTGCATGTAAATACAATTGTTACATCACTAAGAAAATCCAGCCATTGTTTTATTTTCATGAGTAGTAGAAGGTAGTTTAATCCCAAATCAACAACATACTAAAGGAATCTTTCAGAGACAAATTCATGTAGAGATAAATGACATACAGTACATAATGTATTTAGATATTCATAAATGATTTAACATTTATAACAAAGATAGATGATTGCGGCCGACGATGGACTTGGAGAAGATCTGCAAAGAGGAGTGGGACAAAATCCCTCCTGAGATGTGTGCAAACCTGGTGGCCAACTACAAGAAACGTCTGACCTCTGTGATTGCCAACAAGGGTTTTGCCACCAAGTACTAAGTCATGTTTTGCAGAGGGGTCAACTACTTATTTCCCTCATTAAAATGCAAATCAATTTATAACATTTTTGACATGCATTTTTCTGGATTTTGTTGTTGTTATTCTGTCTCTCACTGTTCAAATAAACCTACCATTAAAATTATAGACTGATCATTTCTTTGTCAGTGGGCAAACGTACAAAATCAACAGGGGATCAAATACTTTTTTCCCCTCACTGTACATACTGTATTTAGACATATATAGATATTCATAAATGATTTAAGGACATTTAAGGTACAGTTATAACAAAGGTAGATGATTGGTCGAAAAAACACACAGCAAAGGTAGATGATTGGTCGAAAAAACACACAGCAAAGGTAGATGATTGGTCGGTATGTTGTTGTAAATAACACACAGTAAACATAAACAGATGATGTGTAGATAACTATTCTCTATATGATGATAATAACATCAATAGATAGTCCAGAGGTACAATACTACATGCGTCGGCTAGTATCAATCAGACAAATATTGTGGCATACATACGCACTCACACACAAACACATCAACATAAACACACAAACAAAACAATTATACAAATTTAATTAAAAATTAATCCTTACATTTTGAACATACAGTACCGGTCAAAAAGTTTGGACACACCTACTCATTCAAGGGTTTTTCTTTATTTTTACTATTTTCTACATTGTAGAATAATAGTGAAGACATCAAAACTATGAAATAACACATATGGAATCATGTAGTAACCAAACAAGTGTTAGACAAATGAAAATATTTGTTAGATTCTTCAAATAGTCACCCTTTGCCTTGATGACAGCTTTGCACACTCTTGGCATTCTCTCAACCAGCTTCACTTGGAATGCTTTTCCAACAGTCTTGAAGGAGTTTCCACATATGCTGAGCACTTGTTGGCTGCTTTTCCTTCACTCTGCCGTCCAACTCATCGCTCTACTTCTTGGTCAAATAGCCCTTACACAGCCTGGAGATGTGTTGGGTCATTGTCCTGTTGAAAAACAAATGATAGACCCTCTAAGCGCAAACCAGATGGGATGGCATATCACTGCAGTAGCCATGCTGGTTAAGTGTGCCTTGAATTCTAAATAAATCACAGACAGTGTCACCAGCAAAGCACCCCCCACACCATCACACCTCCCCCTCCATGCTTCAAAGTGGGAACCACACATGCGGAGATCATCCGTTCACCTACTCTGTGTCTCGCAAAGATATAGCGGTTGGAGAAAAAAAATCTCACATTTGGACTCATCAGACCAAAGGACACATTTCCACCGGTCAAATGTCCACTGCTCGTGTTTCTTGGCCCAAGCAGGTCTCTTCTTCTTATTGGTGTCTTTTAGTAGTGGTTTCTTTGCAGCAATTCGGCCTGAAGGCCTGATTCACACAGTCTCCTCTGAACAGTTGATGTTGAAATGTGTCTGTGAAGCATTTATGTGAAGCATTTATTTGGGCTGCAATTTCTGAGGCTGGTAACTCTAATGAACTTATCCTCTGCAGCAGAGGTAACTCTGGGTCTTCCTTTCCTGTGGCGGTCCTCATGAGAGCCAGTTTCATCATAGCGCTTGATGGTTTTTGCGACTGCACTTGAAGAAACTTTCAAAGTTCTTGAGATTTTCTGCATTGATTGACCTTCATGTGTTAAAGTAATGATGGATTGTCATTTCTCTTTGCTTATTTGAGCTGTTCTTGCCATAATATGGACTTGGTCTTTTACCAAATAGGGCTATCTTCTGTATACCCCCCCTACCTTGTCACAACACAACTGATTGGCTCAAACGCATTAAGAAGGAAAGAAATTCCACAAATTAACTTTTTAAAAAGGCACGTCTGTTAATTGAAATGCATTCCTCATGAAGCTGGTTGAGAGAATGCCAAGAGTGTGCAAAGCTGTCATCAAGGCAAAGGGTGGCTACTTTGAAGAATCTCAAATATAAAATATATTTTGGTTTGTTTAACACTTTTTTGGTTACTACATGATTCCATATGTGCTATTTCATAGTTTTGATGTCTTCACTATTATTCTACAATGTAGAAAATAGTAAAAATAAAGAAAAACCCTGGAATGAGTAGGTGTGTCCAAACCTTTGACTGGTACTGTATGTTTGAACATAAGTTGTGCGATTTGTGTTTCATTCTTTAGACATACAGACAAACAGCATCCTGGAGATTATAGAGCGCATCAATACATCACATTCAAATATACTATTCATTTAGAATGTCTCAATATAGCTTTATGAACTCATGTATATTGATGATGAGAGTAAAACTATCCCAGGTATCCTTCCACCTGTTCTGTCTCTCTCTCTCTTTACCCCAGGTATCCTTCCACCTGTTCTGTCTCTCTCTCTCTTCACCCCAGGTATCCTACCACCTGTTCTGTCTCTCTCTCTCTTCACCCCAGGTATCCTTCCACCTGTTCTGTCTCTCTCTCTCTTCACCCCAGGTATCCTTCCACCTGTTCTGTCTCTCTCTCTCTTCACCCCAGGTATCCTACCACCTGTTCTGTCTCTCTCTTCACCCCAGGTATACTACAAAGCAGGATGAATCAGTTAGCCAGCTACCTTGCCTAAATATATTTTTATTTTTTAGAAAGATAAGCTTGAAATGGGCATGGTCTTATTGACTCGGATAGTCTATCACAGTTTAGCTTTCTTAATGAACCAGAAAATCAATAGTTATTTCTAATTGTTTATCAAAGTTAGCTGCTAACTCATTGATCTTGCTTTTTAGTATACCCCTCTGGCTCATGTTCATTGGGGCACATTGTAGCATTTTTTTTTTGATACTTGGAATGAAGATTGTCATCTCCACGTGTGTGTGTGTGCATGCGTGCGTGCGTGGCGGCACAGCGGTGTGATTTCCAGCGACTGTGTGGTTTTGGGGTCAGGGCCAAGGAGGTGTGTATGTATGTGTGTGTCAATGAGGTGTTATGATGATGATGTGGGGTTTATTTGTTCAACCCGTTGACATCCTGTGGAACCATTCCCTCCATAACCGCCCTCTTAGACTCCACGATCTAGACGGGGGGGGGGGGGTTAGCGAGAGGGGATAAAGACAGAGAGAGAGAGAGCGAGTGAGAGAGAGAGAGAGAGAGAGAGTGAGAGAGAAAGAGAGAGAGAGAGAGTGTGAGAGAGAGAGAGAGAGAGAGAGAGCGAGAGAGGGAGAGAGAGAGAAAAATAATTAACAAAAAACAGAGCAAACTAGAATGCTATTTGGCCCTAAACAGAGAGTACACAGTGGCAGAATACCTGACCACTGTGACTGACCCAAACTTAAGGAAAGCTTTGACTATGTACTGACTCAGTGAGCATAGCCTTGCTATTGAGAAAGGCCGCCGTAGGCAGACCTGGCTCTCAAGAGAAGACAGGCTATGTGCACACTGCCCACAAAATGAGGTGGAAACTGAGCTGCACTTCCTAACCTCCTGCCAAATGTATGACCATATTAGAGACACATATTTCCCTCAGATTACACAGACCCACAAAGAATTTGAAAACAAACCCAATTTTGATAAACTCCCATATCTACTGGGTGAAATACCACAGTGTGCCATCACAGCAGCAAGATTTGTGACCTGTTGCCACAAGAAAAGGGCAACCAGTGAAGAACAAACACCATTGTAAATACAACCCATATTTATGTTTATTTATTTTCCCATTTGTACTTTAACTATTTGCACATTGTTACAACACTGTATATATACATAATATGACATTTGAAATGTCTTTATTCTTTTGGAACTTCTGAGTGTAATGTTTACTGTTAATATTTATTGTTGATTTCACTTTTGTTTACTATCTACTTCACTTGCTTTGGCAATGTTAACACACGTTTCCCATGCCAATAAAGCCCTTAAATTGAGAGAGAGAGAGCGAGAGCGAGAGCGAGAGCGAGAGCGAGAGAGAGAGACAGAGACAGAGACAGAGACAGAGACAGAGAGAGAGAGAGAGAGAGAGAGAGAGAGAGAGAGAGAGAGAGAGAGAGAGAGAGAGAGAGAGAGAGAGAGAGACATGGCTGGATGAGAGTCATGAGAGAGAGAGAGACCGATTGTTGTCCTGTACCGCAGCCCCAAAGATGAAGAGGTCAGGTTCCTGCTCTACCCAGGTGATCTTGTCCTTCTGTCACCAACAGAGCAAGGTCTACAGGAACAACTTAACATTGTTTGGCAACACAGCATCAACTGGGCAATCAACAACAATGATTTTCAAATCAGAGCAGCAGACACTCCTTCAAATGAGGAAATACCGTGGTTGAACATATCCAACTACCTGGGACAAAAAAAACAGTCAAATCTCTGGAACAGCCTCTGGTGGATTTGATCTGGCAGTGAATGCACTAAAAGAAAAAGCCTGCAAAGCATTTTACTCCATAAAAATAATATTCTCAAAAATTGGGGTCCAATTACAATTATAGGCATTGGGAGAAAAAAACTATAGAAAACCTACATACAGAATATATATAAAATATAATAATAAATATATCATCTGCAGAATGATCCTAAATATCCAAAAGAAAGTACCAAATAATGGATGCAGAGTAAAACTCAGAATATTCCCTTTAATTGTAAATAATAGAAAAGGACACTAACATTTTGGCACCATTTGAAATTAAGCCCCAAAACATCCTTACAATTCAAATCACTGGAAGAGCTGAACCCCGAAAAGAGTCCCCTATGTCAGCTGTTAAAAACACTAAACTACCCTAATATCTAAACACACAAGGAAATCAATCAAATTGTTACAGAAATGTAAATCTCCTATTTGACAAATTGGGAAAATGAAACAAAAACACAGAATAAACTAAATTGCTATTTGGCCCTGAATAGAGAATACAAACTGGCAGAATATCTCTACTCTGTCAGAGATACAAAACAGAGACAGATCCTGACCAAATACAGGCTCAGTGACCACCAATTTTCTGTAGAAAAAGGGAGACACTTAAAGACATGGCTACCCAAAGAGGAACGTCTATGTGGTCACTGAACGACAGGGGAGGTAGAGACCGTGAGAAATACTCACAAATAAGATAATATTTTTTTCAAGAAAATAGCTCAATCAATTCCCAACTTCTGTTTACACATAACGCTCACATAAATAAATACAAATCACAAAGCTGGGAATTATTCTAGGTGAGGGATAAACCGCACATATATACAGTGACTTGCGAAAGTATTCACCCCTTTGGCCTTTTTCCTATTTTGTTGCCTTACAACCTGGAATTAAACTGGATTTTTGGGGGGGTTTGTATCATTTGATTTACACAACATGCCTACCACTTTGAAGATGCAAAATATTTTTTATTGTGAAACAAACAAGAAAACTTGAGCGTGCATAACTATTCACCCCCAAAAAGTCAATACTTTGTAGAGACACCTATTGCAACAATTAGAGCTGCAAGTCTCTAGGGGTATGTCTCTATAAGCTTGGCACATCTAGCCACTGGGATTTTTGCCCATTCTTTATTTTTTTATATATTTTTTTATTCTTCAAGGCAAAACTGCTCCAGCTCCTTCAAGTTGGATGGGTTCCGCTGGTGTACAGCAATCTTTAAGTCATACCACAGATTCTCAATTGGATTGAGGTCTGGGCTTTGACTAGGCCATTCCAAGACATTTAAATGTTTCCCTTTAAACCACTTGAGTGTTGCTTTAGCAGTATGCTTAGGGTCATTTGTCCTGCTGGAAGGTGAACCTCCGTCCCAGTCTCAAATCTCTGGAAGACTGAAACAGGTTTCCCTCAAGAATTTCCCTGTATTTAACGCCATCCATCATTCCTTCAATTCTGACCAGTTTCCCAGTCCCTGCCGATGAAAAACATCCCCACAGCATGATGCTGCCACCACCATGCTTCACTGTGGGGATGGTGTTCTCAGGGTGATGAGAGGTGTTGGGTTTGTGCCAGACATAGCGTTTTTCTTGATGGCCAAAAAGCTCAATTTTAGTCTCATCTGACCAGAGTACCTTCTTCCATATGTTAGGGGAGTCTCCCACATGCCTTTTGGCGAACACCAAACATGCGTGCTTATTTTTTTCTTTAAGCAATGGCTTTTTTCTGGCCACTCTTCCGTAAAGCCCAGCTCTGTGGAGTATACGGCTTAAAGTGGTCCTATGGACAGATACTCCAATCTCCGCTGTGGAGCTTTGCAGCTCCTTAAGGGTTATCTTTGGTCTCTTTGTTGCCTCTCTGATTAATGCCCTCCTTGCCTGGTCCGTGAGTTTTGGTGGGCGGCCCTCTCTTGGCAGGTTTGTTGTGGTGCCATATTCTTTCAATTTTTTAATAATGGATTTAATGGTGCTCCGTGGGATGTTCAAAGTTTCTGATATTTTTTTATAACCCAACCCTGATCTGTACTTCTCCACAACTCTGTCCCTGACCTGTTTGGAGAGCTCCTTGGTCTTCATGGTGCCGCTTGCTTGGTGGTGCCCCTTGCTTAGTGGTGTTGCAGACTCTGGGGCCTTTCAGAACAGGTGTATATTTACTGAGATCATGTGACAGATCATGTGACACTTAGATTGCACACAGGTGGACTTTATTTAACTAATTATGTGACTTCTGAAGGTAATTGGTTGCACCAGATCTTATTCAGGGGCTTCATAGCAAAGGGGGTGAATACATATGCATGCACCACTTTTCCGTTATTTATTAAGTTATTGATTTCATTTCACTTCACCAATTTGGACTATTTAGCGTATGTCCATTACATGAAATCCAAATAAAAATCCATTTAAATTACAGGTTGTAATGCAACAAAATAGGAAAAAAGGCAAGGGGGATGAATACTTTTGTAAGGCAGTGTAGGCTATATGGTGTATTATATATGTATCTGATTGCCATAGCCTGAGGGACCATCCCATGACCATTTATTCCCCGAATTACTCACCTGGAAGTTGTGGCTGAATCCTACGATGCTCCCCATGTTGTAACTGTAGTATCCCAGAACATACTGTCCTCCTACTAGTGGGACCTCATCCTTATTCACACACACCTACACACACACACACACACACACACACACAAAGACCCCCCCCCACACACACACACACACACAAAGACCCACACACACACACACACACACACACACACACACACACACACAAAGACCCACACACACACACACACACACAAAGACCCCCCCCCACACACACACACACACACAAAGACCCCCCCCCCCCCCCACACACACACACACACACACACACACACACACAAAGACCCACACACACACACACACACAAAGACCCACACACACACACACACACACACACACACACAAAGACCCCCCCCCCCCACACACACACACACACACACACACACACACACACACACACACACACACAAAAGACCCACACACACAAAGACCCACACACACACACACAAATACCCACACACACACACACAAAGACCCCCCCACACACACACACACACAAAGACCCCCCCCCCCCCCCCACACACACACACACACACACAAAGACCCACACACACACACACAAAGACCCACACACGTTAATACAGGAAACATGTTAATACAGGATACTGGGACATCATAATAATAATAGTATGCCATTTAGCAGACGCTTTTATCCAAAGTGACTTACAGTCATGTGCGCATACATTTTTACGTATGGGTGGTCCCGGGGATCGAACCCACTACCCTGGCGTTACAAGCGCCATGCTCTATCAATTGAGCTACAGAGGACCATGATACAATATTGCACACACCTCAACAACACACAGTATTCTGTACCTGCATGACCTCGTTGACCTCTGCTAGTTCATCTTTGACCCAGACGAAGGTAGCGTAGTCTGACGCAGTCTTAAAACCCACCTGCAGAGGGAGACACACACAAACAGTTCATACCACAGACACACCATTCCTCACACAAACACACACACACACACACACACACAGTTCATACCACACACACACACACACATACACACACACACACACACACACACACTACCGCACACACACACACACACACACACACACACACACTACCGCACACACACACACACACACACACAGTTCATGTTCTTGCTGTTGCTTTTTAGTTTTTCTAATTTTATTTTCATTTATTAAGTTAAACGTTTAGAAGGAATCCTTAAGATGACCTTATTGATAGATGTAAGTAGCTGTTAGAGTTTTGAATCTTTCCGATCACCTTGACAAAAACTATTGGATTGTTCATTTTTTCTTGTTCTTAAAAATTGTGCTTCTCATAAAATTGTAATAGAAAACAAATTGTGGTTGGCAGCGTAATGGGGTGTTAGAAGGTATCTTAAAATGTTGCTTATCATATGCTTGTGTGATTTGTGATACCTGTTTGGGATGTTTCATAAACTTGGTTTTGTTGTCCTAAACCATGATTTGTTGTTTTATTCAGGCCTTTGAGTTTCTGGAGTACAGTGGAATCCACTGTAAAAATGATTGGGTAAAGTATGTATAGGATCCTAGCCAGGTTAAATCATCCTTAATACTCCTTAAAGGTGGAAGCAGGTTGAAGAGTCGAGGGTTTTAGACATTGACTATCGACCACTACACTGTAAAGGCCCTTAGTCCCTAGCTGAGACTGTCTGTCATTATTCAACCAGCAGGGGGCAGACAAGGATGAGTTCACAGGGTTGTAACTATGGTTACAGTTGAGTTGAGTTTTATACCTGAAGGGGTGGTAGTCTAGCGTTGATAACAAGCACACACACACACACACACACACACACACACACACACACACACACACACACACACACACACACACACACACACACACACACACACACACACACATGCATACCTCACACACACACAGACACACACACACACATGCATACCTCACACACACACACACACACACACACACACACACACACACACACACACACACACACACACACACACACACACACACACACACACACACACATGCATACCTCACACACACAAACACACACACACACACACACACACACACACACAAACATGCATACCTCACACTCACACACACACACACACACATGCATACCTCACACACACACACACACACACACACATGCATACCTCACACACACAAACACACACACACACACACACACACACACACACACACACATGCATACCTCACACACACACAGACACACACACACACATGCATACCTCACACACACACACACACACACACACACACACACACACACACACACACACACACACACACACACACACACACACACACACACACACACACACACACACACATGCATACCTCACACACACAAACACACACACACACACACACACACACACACACACACACACAAACATGCATACCTCACACTCACACACACACACACACACACACACACACACACACACACACACACACACACACACACACACACACAAACACACACACACACACACACACACACACACACAAACACACACACACACACACACACACACACATGCATACCTCACACACACACACACACACACACACACACACACACACACACACACACACACACACACACACAAACACACACACACATGCATACCTCACACACACACACACACACACACACATGCATACCTCACACACACACACACACACACACACACACACACACACACACACACACACACACACACACACACACACACACACACACACACACAAACACACACACACATGCATACCTCACACCACTGGAAAATGAAATTGGTGGTCAAGAGGAGATTGAAATAAGAAATAATGGAAAAGGAATCAGCTTTTTTCAAAGTACCGAGGAGTAAGAGGAAGAATTTAAGGGGAGGTGGAGGGTCTAATTCCAAGAGGAAGGTAGAGATTGATAAATCAGTTGAGGATGAACAGGTTGTAGAGATGGTGGAGTTTTCTTCTGGGGAGGATAGCGAGAGTGAGTCATCTGATGCGTCACAACAAAATAGTGAGAGAAATGGGGTGGAAGGGAGGTATGTGATTGAGAAGGTACGTCAATTTCTGAAGTTGACAAAAGGGAAGAAATATATGCAGGATTATAATGTAACATATTTTTTTCCTGAAAGTGAATTGTTTATTGAATCAGCAAAGTTTCTGATGTAAAAAATAACAGGGGGAGGTTTGACAAGCCCTGAAATAGCTAGAAAGTGGTCGCGAGAGTGATACGTGATGTCGCGAGAGTGATACGTGGTCCTCTGTAGCTCAGCTGGTAGAGCACGGCGCTTGTAACGCCAAGGTAGTGGGTTCGATCTCCGGGACCACCCATACACAAAAATGTATGCACGCACGACTGTAAGTCGCTTTGGATAAAAGCGTCTGCTAAATGGCATATTATATTATATTATATTATAAATTCTAAAGGAAATGAAAGAGTTCAGTCACAGCCTTAACAACTTCTGTGTCTTCCTCTGTATTTGTTTTTCATCCATGAGAAGTTTTAAGATTTCTTCTTTAACCGTAAATGGGGCGAGAGACGTTAAAAAAAGTGTATGTGTTAATTAGGGGAAAGGGAAGTGACATAAGTTTTCTACAGGAAACGCATAGTAATATGGAAAATGAAGTTATGTGGAAACAGGAGTGTGGGGGGGGGGGGGGGGGGGGGGGCAGTGGTGTGTAGTCATAAAAACTCAAAAAGTGGGGGTGTGGCCATCTTGTTCTCAAAAGGGTTTTTACCTTTGTCATATGAGGTTGAAGAGGTAGTTGAGGGGAGGTTATTAAAAGTTAGAGCGAGGTATGAAAACATCACTATGTGTCTGATAAATGTATATGCCCCAGTGGTGGCAGTTGAGAGGGTATGTTTTTTAGAGACATTATCAAATACCATTGAGAAATGTAATAATGAAGATTATTTATTTATTGCTGGGGATTTTAACTGCACAGTCAGTGATTTAGATAGAAATCACAAAGAACCTCATATAGCCTCAAGGACTTTTTTTTAAAACGCCTCATTGTAACACATGAACTGTGTGATATTTGGCGGAGTCAACATGGAGGCACGAGACAGTACACCTGGGCCCATGTGAGAGAGAACACCATCTCTATGGCCAGGTTAGATAGGTTTTATTGTTTTGAGCATCAATCTCAAGTATGTAAATCAAGTGTGATAACCCCAGTGGGATTTTCTGATCATTGTTTAATAGAGGTGGTGTCCATTAACGCTGTAAAACCCAAAAGCGCATACTGGTATTTTAATATTACTTTATTGAGTGATGCTCACTTCAGGAAATGTTTTAGTTTTTTCTGGGAGAGGTGGAGGTCTCAAAAGGCCAGTTTTGTATCCCTTCAACAGTGGTGGGATATAGGGAAAATCCAGATTCAACAATTCTGTAATCAATACACGAGGAATGTCACCAAAGACATCACCAGATCAATGAAAGCCCTAGAGTCTGAAGTAGTGGAACTCCTGACGTTGGTTGAGACCACAGGAGATCGAGGCCATACTCAGGCCCTCAGGAGGAAAAAAGCTGCATTGGCAGACCTGCTGGGTATCAGAGCATAGGGGGCACCCATACGTAAAAATTTATGCACACATGACTGTAAGTTGCTTTGGATAAAAGTGTCTGCTAAATGGCATATTATTATTATTAAGTAAGTTTCAGGGAATCTCTGAAATGGATGCCTCATCCACATTTTTCTTTGGTTTAGAGAAAAAGAATGGACAAAGAATAATTATTCATTGTCTCAAATCAGCTGTTGGACAGGAGCTCACTAGCCCTAGTGAAATTAGAAAGAGGGCAGTAGAGTTCTATGCTGAGCTCTACAAGTGTGAGTACAAAGAGGATAAAACAGTGCCACAGCAGTTCCTTGATGGGCTCCCACAGGCGGCTGCAGAAGCTCAGGTTGAGCTAGACCAACCATTGTCTTTGCAGGAGCTATACACTGCATTAAAAGGCATGGAAAATGGAAGGGCACCAGGCATTGATGGGCTTCCCGTTGATTTTTTTAAGTCTTTCTGGGCTATGTTGGGAGAGGACTGGCTAGCAGTAGTTAATGATAGTTTGACCGGAGGGTTACTACCGATAAGCTGCAGAAGGGCTGTCCTCACCCTACTGCCCAAAAAGGGTGACCCTAGGGAGGTGAAGAACTGGAGGCCGGTGGCTCTATTGTGCACTGATTATAAGATCCTGTCAAAGGCTTTGTCCAACAGGCTGAGGGAGGTGATGGGGCAAATCATACATACGGACCAGTCCTACTGTGTTCCTGGCAGGCAGATAGGGGATAACATTTCTCTGATTCAGGATTTTTTGGACGTCTCTAGGGCTATTGGATTGGATGCTGGTCTAATTTCAACTGATCAGGAAAAGGCATTTGACCGAGTTGAACATTAATACTTAGGTCACACTTTTGAGGCGTTTGGTTTCAGCTCTGGGTTTATTGCCATGATCAGGGTGATATATGGGGACATTGAAAGTGTACTGAAAGTTAACGGTGGCTTGAGTGCTCCTTTTAAAGTGTGTAGAGGTATTAGGCAGGGGTGTTCTTTGTCAGGAATGTTATATGCCATTGCTATAGAGCCACTACTAATTAGCATTAGAAGTCGCATTGAAGGGGTGTACCTTTCAGAGGATATTCCTCCTATTTGTCTCTCAGCCTATGCTGATGATGTAGTTATTTTAGTGAAAAATCAAGCGGAGGTGGATAGTTTGAGTCTAATGGTTGATCGTTTTAGGGGAATATACTCTGCAAAGGTAAATTGGGAAAAAAGTTGTGCTTTACAGATTGGAGAATGGTCTGGAGGGATCATGGCTTTGCCAGGGGGGCTGGAATGGTGTAAGGGAGGATGAGGAGATGGCGTTGGTTGTTATCTCGTATGTCATATAGGGGCCGCACTATTATAGTTAACAATGTGATTGCCTCTGCACTGTGGCATCGGTTTTCAGTTTTAGAGCCACCATCTGGCCTACTGGCTAAGATACAGGCAATTATTGTAGATTTCTTTTGGGATAAATATCATCGGGTTCCACAAAGTGTTTTTTGTATTTGTCAAAAGAGGAGGGGGGACAAGGTCTTGTACATCTTGCTAGTAGGGCTGCTGCTTTCCGGTTTCAGTTTATTCAAAGGTTGCTTTATGGACCGGAAAATGTGGTTTGGAGAGGGGTGGCAGGTCTTGTATTACAGCAGGTTGGGAGATTAGGTTTAAACGAGGCTTTATTTTTGGTTGATAGTAGCCAGATTTCTAGGGAGGGAGTATCTCCGTTTTACAGAGGCCTTCTTAGGGTGTGGAGCATAATGAAGGTGTCCAGACGCACTTCAGCAGAGTTGCATTGGCTGTTGGAGGAACCTCTGGTGTACGGGGCAAGACTGGATTGTACAACTGCAGCTGTTCCACATTTCTCCAAGATTCTGGTAAAAGGGCAAAATCATCACCTTAAAACAGTTAATGGCCATGGCTGGGCCCGCCTTAATGGATGGAAGACGGGTGGCTGAACATTTGGGGGTGAGGTCGGAAAGGATTGTCGGACAACTGCTGGGAAGCTGCAGGAAGGCTCTGTCAGCAGAAGAGTGGGGTATGCTGAATAGTCACAAGAAGAAGGTACAAGATGAAAACGTCTCATTTCCAAGACTAGGGATTACACCCAATATCCCAGAGTCAGAAAGAAAGGCGTTATTACTGGATTTGAGAGGGTTGGAAGAGGTGGGTTTGGATGAGGTGAATGGGAAAGACTTATATAGGGGGTGTGTCAAGGTGTTGAATAAAGATACATTGAAAAATAGAAAAGACACTCCATGGAGGGTAAAATTGGGCATTGATGACAAGGTAAAGCCAGCATGGAGAGCACTGTACAAGCCACCGTTACAAAAGGGTACTGGGGATATGCAATGGAGAGTTTTGCATGGCATCATTGCAGTTAATGCTTTTGTATCTGTTATTAACTCAGATGTTGGAGATGGATGTCCTTTTTGTATTATAAGAGAAACCATTTTTCACTGTTTTATGGAGTGTGAGAGGATAAAGCCTCTCTTGGAAATACTGGAGTCTTTGTTTAAAGCTGTAGGGGAGATTTTCAATAACACTGTTTTTATTTTGGGGTTTCAATATAGTAAGCAACAGAAAATAAAATGTAAACTGTTACATTTTATTTTGGGACAAGCCAAGATGTCAATTTTTCTGAGTAGGAAACATTAGATAGACACGGGATATGGGCAGGAAGTAATATGTGTTTTTAAAGGATTAGTGAAAGCGTGAATAAAAGTGAATTTTGAGTTCTTCTCGGCTGTAAAATATTTCGCATTGTTTGAGGAGAAGTGGGCTTACGAAGGAGCGGTTTGTTTTGTGGAGGAGGGGAAACTATTTTTTGTTGATGAAATGAGTTGAATGTATATACAGTGAGGGAAAAAAGTATTTGATCCCCTGCTGATTTTGTACGTTTGCCCACTGACAAAGACATGATCAGTCTATAATTTTAATGGTAGGTTTATTTGAACAGTGAGAGATAGAATAACAACAACAAAATCCAGAAAAGCGCATGTCAAGAATGTTATACATTGATTTGCATTTTAATGATGGAAATAAGTATTTGACCCCTCTGCAAAACATGACTTAGTACTTGGTGGCAAAACCCTTGTTGGCAATCACAGAGTTCAGACGTTTCGTGTAGTTGGCCCCCAGGTTTGCACACATCTCAGGAGGGATTTTGTCCCACTCCTCTTTGCAGATCTTCTCCAAGTCATTAAGGTTTCGAGCCTGACGTTTGGCAACTCGAACCTTCAGCTCCCTCCACAGATTTTCTATGGGATTAAGGTCTGGAGACTGGCTAGGCCACTCCAGGACCTTAATGTGCTTCTTCTTGAGCCACTCCTTTGTTGCCTTGGCCGTGTGTTTTGGGTCATTGTCATGCTGGAATACCCATCCACTACCATTTTCATTGCCCTGGCTGAGGGAAGGAGGTTCTCACCCAAGATTTGACGGTACATGGCCCCGTCCATTGTCCCTTTGATGCGATGAAGTTGTCCTGTCCCCTTAGCAGAAAAACACCCCCAAAGCATAATGTTTCCACCTCCATGTTTGACGGTGGGGATGGTGTTCTTGGGGTCATAGGCAGCATTCCTCCTCCTCCAAACACGGCAAGTTGAGTTGATGCCAAAGAGCTCGATTTTGGTCTCATCTGACCATAACACTTTCACCCAGTTCTCCTCTGAATCATTCAGATGTTCATTGGCAAACTTCAGACGGGCCTGTATATGTGCTTTCTTCAGCAGGGGGACCTTGCGGGTGCTGCAGGATTTCAGTCTTTCACGGCGTAGTGTTTTATCAATTGTTTTCTTGGTGACTATGGTCCCAGCTGCCTTGAGATCATTGACAAGATCCTCCCGTGTAGTTCTGGGCTGATTCCTCACCGTTCTCATGATCATTGCAACTCTATTATACTGGGGATGGACCTGATAGCTTTATTAACTCTATATACTGGGTATGGACCTGATAGTTTTATTAACTCTATATACTGGGTATGGACCTGATAGCTTTATTAACTCTATATACTGGGTATGGACCTGATAGCTTTATTAACTCTATATACTGGGGATGGACCTGATAGCTTTATTAACTCTATATATTGGGTATGGACCTGATAGCTTTATTAACTCTATATACTGGGTATGGACCTGATAGCTTTATTAACTCTATATACTGGGGATGGACCTGATAGCTTTATTAACTCTATATATTGGGGATGGACCTGATAGCTTTATTAACTCTATATACTGGGTATGGACCTGATAGCTTTATTAACTCTATATACTGGGTATGGACTTATAGTTTTATTAACTCTATATACTGGGTATGGACCTGATAGTTTTATTAACTCTAAATAGTACCACCTCCCTCTCTCTCTCCCCCACCACTCTGTCTCTCCCCCACCTCTCTCTCTCTCTCCCCCCCACCTCTCTCTCTCTCGCCCCCACCTCCCTCTCTCTCTCCCCCATCCCTCTCTCTCTCCCCCACCTCTCTCTCTCGCCCCCACCTCCCTCTCTCTCACCCCCACCCCTCTCTCTCTCCCCCACCTCCCTCTCTCTCTCCCCCATCCCTCTCTCTCTCCCCCACCTCTCTCTCTCTCCCCCACCTCTCTCTCTCTCCCCCACCCCACTCTCTCTCTCCCCCACCTCTCTCTCCCCCACCTCTCTCTCTCTCACCCCCACCCACTCTCTCTCTCCCCCACCTCTCTCTCTCTCTTACACCTCTCTCTCTCTCCCCCACCCCACTCTCTCTCTCCCCCACCTCTCTCTCTCCCCCACCTCTCTCTCTCTCACCCCCACCCCTCTCTCTCTCCCCCACCCCACTCTCTCTCTCTTACTCCTCATTGTCTCCCCCACCCCTCTTTCCTCCCCCCTCACCTTGTAAAGTCCTATCCAGTCCCAGGTAGAGGACATGAAGTCTTCCAGGATGGTGTAGGACAGCTCCTCTGGACACACACTGACCAGTGCCCTGTCACTACGCTTCCTCATCTACAGGGAGAGGACAGGGGTTATGTGTGTCTCTCTCTGTGTGTGTGTGTGTGTCCTCGTGTGTGTCTCTGTGTGTATCTCTTTGTGTGTGTGTGTGTGTGTGTGTGTCCTCGTGTGTGTCTCTGTGTGTATCTCTTTGTGTGTGTGTGTGTGTGTGTCCTCGTGTGTGTCTCTGTGTGTATCTCTTTGTGTATGTGTGTGTGTCTGTGTGTTGTGTGTTCCTACCTCCAGGTTAAAGATTCCTATGACAGGTTTGTGGTCGCTGACCCCGTAGCTGGGGTCGCAGGTGTAGGTGTCCTGTAGCACTTTGATTGGATACTCCTCCTGTCCGTCATCCGAGTGTTGGGTGGAGGTCGACGCCTTCTCCTCCTCGTCATCCTCAGGGGGCGGGGTTTTGGGTTTGATGCGCCACAGAATGCGGTCGGTCCATGCTGGCTTCCTCTTCTTACCACTGGCCAATCAAAGAACACAGGAAGTGATGTCACTATGAGATCAGGTGACTCAGAGAGTTGGGAGGGTTTAATACACATCCTCCTCTTTATACTGTCTCTCTCTCTCTCTCTCTCTCTCTCTCTCTCTCTCTCTCTCTCTCTCTTCTCTCTCTCTCTCTCTCTCCCTCCCCTCTCTCTCTCTCTCTCTCTCTCTCTCTCTCTCTCTCTCTCTCTCTCTGCTCTCTCCTTCGCTCTGCCTCTCTCTCTCTCTCTCTCTCTCTCTCTCTCTCTCTCTCTCCCTCTCTCTCTTCTCCCTCTCTCTCTCTCTCCCTCTCTCTCTCTCTCTCTCTCTATAGTTACAGTTATCAGACTCTACTAATTCATGTTAATTCATGCAGCCTCATTTGAGCTTGGCTTATTTTTGTTGGTGAGATATGTTGAAGACATGTTGGTGTCATGTTGGTGTCATGTTGGTGTCATGCTGTTGACATGTTGGTGTCATATTAATGACATGTTGGTGTCATGTGGTGTCATGTTGGTGTCATGCTGGTGTCATGCTGGTGACATGTTGGTGTCATATTAGTTATTAGTGACATGTTGGTGTCATGTTGGTGTCATATTAGTGACATGTTGGTGTCATGTTGGTGTCATGTTGGTGTCATGCTGGTGTCATGTTGGTGTCATGCTGGTGTCATGTTGGTGGTGTCATGCTGGTGTCATGTTGGTGTCATGCTGGTGTCATGTTGGTGTCATGCTGGTGTCATGTTGGTGTCATATTAGTGACATGTTGGTGTCATGCTGGTGACATGTTGGTGTCATGTTGGTGTCATGTTGGTGTCATGCTGGTGTCATGTTGGTGTCATGCTGGTGTCATGTTGGTGTCATGCTGGTGTCATGTTGGTGTCATGCTGGTGTCATGTTGGTGTCATATTAGTGACATGTTGGTGTCATGCTGGTGACATGTTGGTGTCATATTAGTGACATGTTGGTGTCATGTTGGTGTCATGTTGGTGTCATGTTGGTGACATGTTGGTGTCATGTTGGTGTCATATTAGTGACATGTTGGTGTCATGTTGGTGTCATGTTGGTGTCATGCTGGTGTCATGTTGGTGTCATGCTGGTGTCATGTTGGTGTCATGCTGGTGTCATGTTGGTGTCATGCTGGTGTCATGTTGGTGTCATATTAGTGACATGTTGGTGTCATGCTGGTGACATGTTGGTGTCATATTAGTGACATGTTGGTGTCATGTTGGTGTCATGTTGGTGTCATGTTGGTGACATGTTGGTGTCATGTTGGTGTCATATTAGTGACATGTTGGTGTCATGTTGGTGTCATGTTGGTGTCATGCTGGTGTCATGCTGGTGACATGTTGGTGTCATATTAGTGACATGTTGGTGTCATGTTGGTGTCATATTAGTGACATGTTGGTGTCATGTTGGTGTCATGTTGGTGTCATGCTGGTGTCATGTTGGTGTCATGCTGGTGTCATGTTGGTGTCATGCTGGTGTCATGTTGGTGTCATGCTGGTGTCATGTTGGTGTCATATTAGTGACATGTTGGTGTCATGCTGGTGACATGTTGGTGTCATATTAGTGACATGTTGGTGTCATGTTGGTGTCATGTTGGTGTCATGTTGGTGACATGTTGGTGTCATATTAGTGACATGTTGGTGTCATGTTGGTGTCATGTTGGTGTCATGCTGGTGACATGTTGGTGTCATATTAGTGACATGTTGGTGTCATGTTGGTGTCATATTAGTGACATGTTGGTGTCATGTTGGTGTCATGTTGGTGTCATGCTGGTGTCATGTTGGTGTCATGCTGGTGTCATGTTGGTGTCATGCTGGTGTCATGTTGGTGTCATGCTGGTGTCATGTTGGTGTCATATTAGTGACATGTTGGTGTCATGCTGGTGACATGTTGGTGTCATATTAGTGACATGTTGGTGTCATGTTGGTGTCATGTTGGTGTCATATTGGATGAAGACATGAACTGTGAAGCTGTGAACAGACACTGACACATTCCCTTTTAACATCTATCGCACACATAGTAACACACTGTTGTAAAACGGAGCATGAACAGCATGCGGTGGCAGTTAAAGGCTGGTGTGGGGGGGGGGGGTGCAATGGGTGCGTTTGTTGGGTTGGGGGAGGGGGGGGGGGTGTAGGGAGGCGCAGGTAGGAGGGTGAGGAGAGCAGTGTTAATTTTGGAAGCTATTATAGATTTAGTTTTAGTCTTAAAATACATTTTTGTCATTTCATCTTTCGTTAGTTTTAGTTATTATCAGTCGACTAAAACTCTGGAAAGTTTTAGTCTAGTTTTAGTTATTATCAGTCGACTAAAACTCTGGACAGTTTTAGTCTAGTTTTAGTCACAGCCATTTTAGTCACATAATAGTCTGTGTATTTGCTTCTATTAAATAATGAATATGTAGGATACCATCTTCCATCCATCCAGCTACCTCTACCTCTAACTACCATCATGTGGACATTCAGATAGCCTGGTCCAGCTAGGCTCAGATAGCCTGGTCCAGCTAGGCTCAGATAGCCTGGTCCAGCTAGGCTCAGATAGCCTGGTCCAGCTAGGCTCAGATAGTCTGGTCCAGCTAGGCTCAGATAGTCTGGTCCAGCTAGGCTCAGATAGTCTGGTCCAGCTAGGCTCAGATAGCCTGGTCCAGCTAGGCTCAGACAGCCTGGTCCAGCTAGGCTCAGATAGCCTGGTCCAGCTAGGCTCAGACAGCCTGGCCCAGCTAGGCTCAGATAGCCTGGTCCAGCTAAGCCTAATATCCTATACCTTAGCTTGCAACATCGATATTGTGGCAGGTTGTAACCAAACGCTAACCACAATTAACCATACAGGATATAAAGCCTTGGCTACAGGTTAAACAATGTTTCCTCCCATCACGACGTCCAGGAAGTAGATTCACATCGTCCAGGAAGTAGATTTCACGACAAGCATTCGTTTCTTATAGCACTCGTTTGTTATAGCACTCGTTTGTTATAGCATTCGTTTCTTATAGCACTCGTTTGTTATAGCACTCGTTTGTTATAGCATTCGTTTGTTATAGCACTCGTTTGTTATAGCATTCGTTTGTTATAGCATTCGTTTGTTATAGCATTTGTTTGTTATAGCATTCGTTTGTTATAGCATTAGTTTGTAATAGCATTCGTTTGTTATAGCATTCGTTTGTTATAGCACTCGTTTCTTATAGCATTTGTTTGTTATAGCATTTGTTTGTTATAGCATTCGTTTGTTATAGCATTCGTTTGTTATAGCACTCGTTTGTTATAGCATTCGTTTCTTATAGCATCCGTTTGTTATAGCATTCGTTTGTTATAGCATTCGTTTCTTATAGCACTCGTTTCTTATAGCATTCGTTTCTTATAGCATTCGTTTGTTATAGCATTCGTTTGTTATAGCATTCGTTTGTTATAGCATTCGTTTGTTATAGCATTAGTTTGTAATAGCATTCGTTTGTAATAGCATTCGTTTGTTATAGCATTCGTTTGTTATAGCACTCGTTTGTTATAGCATTCGTTTGTTATAGCATTCGTTTGTTATAGCATTCGTTTGTTATAGCATTCGTTTGTTATAGAACTCGTTTGTTATAGCATTCGTTTGTTATAGCATTCGTTTGTTATAGCATTCGTTTCTAATAGCATTAGTTTCTTATAGCACTCGTTTGTTATAGAATTCGTTTGTTATAGCATTTGTTTGTTATAGCATTCATTTGTTATAGCATTCGTTTGTTATATCATTCGTTTGTTATAGCATTCGTTTGTTATAGCATTCGTTTGTTATAGCATTCGTTTGTTATAGCATTCGTTAGTTATAGCATTCATTTCTAATAGCATTAGTTTCTTACAGCACTCGTTTGTTATAGCATTATTTTGTTATAGCATTCGTTTGTTATAGCATTTGTTTGTTATAGCATTCGTTTGTTATAGCATTCGTTTGTTATAGCATTCGTTTGTTATAGCATTTGTTTCTAATAGCATTAGTTTCTTATAGCATTCGTTTGTTATAGCATTCGTTTGTTATAGCATTCGTTTGTTATAGCATTATTTTCTTATAGCATTCGTTTGTTATAGCATTCGTTTCTTATAGCATTCGTTTCTAATAACATTAGTTTCTTATAGCATTCGTTTTTCCCATAGGAAAAAAGTAACCGAAACTCGCATTTGCGGTCTGTGGTGCGTGAGCGTGGAAACACAGATGAATGAATAACAGCGCACATAGCAACAATAGCCGATATGAAAGTAGGAGAGCGTAAACTTTGTTGTTAATTGAGGTTAGTTTACAAGTCAAGAGTTCTGGCTTCGCAACAGTTCAAAAGATTGACGAGTGACTGAAGTGACCGCCTGGGAACTGTGTGGGAGAGCCGGGCAGATCAGCCAATCAGACCAGGCAGCCGGGCAGATCAGCCCAATCAGACCAGGCAGCCGGGCAGATCAGCCCAATCAGACCAGGCAGCCGGGCAGATCAGCCAATCAGACCAGGCAGCCGGGCAGATCAGCCAATCAGACCAGGCAGCCGGGCAGATCAGCCAATCAGACCAGGCAACTGGGCAGATCAGCCAATCAGACCAGGCAACTGGGCAGATCAGCTCAAACAGACCAGGCAGCCGGGCAGATCAGCTCAATCAGACCAGGCAACTGGGCAGATCAGCCAATCAGACCAGGCAACTGGGCAGATCAGCGCAATCAGACCAGGCAACTGGGCAGATCAGCCAATCAGACCAGGCAACTGGGCAGATCAGCTCAAACAGACCAGGCAACTGGGCAGATCAGCCAATCAGACCAGGCAACTGGGCAGATCAGCTCAATCAGACCAGGCAACTGGGCAGATCAGCCCAATCAGACCAGGCAACTGGGCAGATCAGCCAATCAGACCAGGCAACTGGGCAGATCAGCCAATCAGACCAGGCAACTGGGCAGATCAGCCAATCAGACCAGGCAACTGGGCAGATCAGCCAATCAGACCAGGCAACTGGGCAGATCAGCTCAATCAGACCAGGCAACTGAAAGATGTCAATTCTGCCAATGAGAAAATTGCATTAAATATTCTGTAAGCATGCATGTTTAGGTTTGAACAAACTTGTTGAAGGTCAGTGTCGTGACTCAACCCAAACTTCTCCTATCGAGTTCAGCATTCTAGACTGACTGTACAAAACATTAGGAACACCTTCCTAATATTGAGTTGCGTCACCTTTTGCCCTCAGAACAGCCTCAATTCGTCCTGGCAAGGACTCTACATGGTGCTGAAAGCGTTCCAAAGAGATGCTGGCCCAGGTTGACTCCAATGCTTCCCACAGTTGTGGGAAGTTGGCTGGATGCCTTTTGTGTGGTGGACCATTCTTGATACACACGGGAAACATTATGCCTTCTCATTGCAGTCGCTGTACTCATACTATAATGGAGAACTATCGCCTTATGGTGAGGATAGCCATGTTGCAAGCACAGCTTCAGATGCAGTCGTTAGGCAAGAGCAATGTAAGTGTAGGAAAGGATGAAACAGCATCTGTGCCACCAGTAAGTACAGGCTGCTGGAAAGAAATGCTGTCGGCATTGTCAACCGGGGTCACTCATACAGCCGATAGAAACCTTCAACCTTCAACCACTAAAAAACGAGTCGGAGTCTGAGCCTGAGCCTTCTCAGGTCTCTCCTCCACCCGTTACGGGGTCTGAGCCTTCTCAGGTCTCTCCTCCACCTGTTACGGGGTCTGAGCCTTCTCAGGTCTCTCCTCCACCCGTTACGGGGTCTGAGCCTTCTCAGGTCTCTCCTCCACCCGTTACGGGGTCTGAGCCTTCTCAGGTCTCTCCTCCACCCGTTACGGGGTCTGAGCCTTCTCAGGTCTCTCCTCCACCCGTTACGGGGTCTGAGCCTTCTCAGGTCTCTCCTCCACCCGTTACGGGGTCTGAGCCTTCTCAGGTCTCTCCTCCACCCGTTACGGGGTCTGAGCCTTCTCAGGTCTCTCCTCCACCCGTTACGGGGTCTGAGCCTTCTCAGGTCTCTCCTCCACCCGTTAATGGGTCTGAGCCTTCTCAGGTCTCTCCTCCACCGTTACGGGGTCTGAGCCTTCTCAGGTCTCTCCTCCACCCGTTACGGGGTCTGAGCCTTCTCAGGTCTCTCCTCCACCCGTTACGGGGTCTGAGCCTTCTCAGGTCTCTCCTCCACCCGTTACGGGGTCTGAGCCTTCTCAGGTCTCTCCTCCACCCGTTACGGGGTCTGAGCCTTCTCAGGTCTCTCCTCCACCTGTTACGGGGTCTGAGCCTTCTCAGGTCTCTCCTCCACCCGTTACGGGGTCTGAGCCTTCTCAGGTCTCTCCTCCACCCGTTACGGGGTCTGAGCCTTCTCAGGTCTCTCCTCCACCCGTTACGGGGTCTGAGCCTTCTCAGGTCTCTCCTCCACCCGTTACGGGGTCTGAGCCTTCTCAGGTCTCTCCTCCACCCGTTACGGGGTCTGAGCCTTCTCAGGTCTCTCCTCCACCCGTTACGGGGTCTGAGCCTTCTCAGGTCTCTCCTCCACCTGTTACGGGGTCTGAGCCTTCTCAGGTCTCTCCTCCACCTGTTACAGGGTCTGAGCCACCGAGGCCTCTCACCATTAGCCCTGACAAATTGAAAACCCTAGTCATTGGCGAGACTCCATTACCTGCAATATCAGACTGAAGAAGAATCATCCAGCGATCATACACTGTTTACCAGGGGACAGGGCTACCGACGTAAAGGCTAATCTGAAGATGGTGCTGGCTAAGGCTAAAACTGGTGAGTGTAGAGGGTATAGGGATATTGTTATAAACTGGTGAGTGTAGATGGTATAGGGATATTGTTATAAACTGGTGAGTGTAGAGAGTATAGGGATATTGTTATAAACTGGCGAGTGTAGAGAGTATAGGGATATTGTTATAAACTGGTGAGCGTAGAGAGTATAGGGATATTGTTATAAACTGGTGAGTGTAGATGGTATAGGGATATTGTTATAAACTGGTGAGTGTAGAGAGTATAGGGATATTGTTATAAACTGGTGAGTGTAGAGAGTATAGGGATATTGTTATCCACGTCGGCACCAACGATGTTAGGATGAAACAGTCAGAGGCCACCAAGAGCAACATAACTTCAGAGTGTAAATTAGTTAGAAAGATGTCGGCATCGAGTAATTGTCTCTGGCCCCTCCCAGTTAGGGGGAGTGATGAGCTCTACAGCAGTAATTGTCTCTGGCCCCTCCCAGTTAGGGGGAGGAGTGATGAGCTCTACAGCAGTAATTGTCTCTGGCCCCTCCCAGTTAGGAGGAGTGATGAGCTCTACAGCAGTAATTGTCTCTGGCCCCTCCCAGTTAGGAGGAGTGATGAGCTCTACAGCAGTAATTGTCTCTGGCCCCTCCCAGTTAGGAGGAGTGATGAGCTCTACAGCAGTAATTGTCTCTGGCCCCTCCCAGTTAGGAGGAGTGATGAGTTCTACAGCAGTAATTGTCTCTGGCCCCTCCCAGTTAGGAGGAGTGATGAGTTCTACAGCAGTAATTGTCTTTGGCCCCTCCCAGTTAGGGGGAGTGATGAGCTCTACAGCAGTAATTGTCTCTGGCCCCGCCCAGTTAGGGGGAGTGATGAGCTCTACAGCAGTAATTGTCTCTGGCCCCTCCCAGTTAGGGGGAGGAGTGATGAGCTCTACAGCAGTAATTGTCTCTGGCCCCTCCCAGTTAGGGGGAGGAGTGATGAGCTCTACAGCAGTAATTGTCTCTGGCCCCTCCCAGTTAGGGGGAGGAGTGATGAGCTCTACAGCAGTAATTGTCTCTGGCCCCTCCCAGTTAGGGGGAGTGATGAGCTCTACAGCAGAGTCTCACAACTCAATCACTGGTTAAAAACTGTTTCCTGTTCCTCCCAAAATATATAATTTGTAGATAATTGGCCCTCTTTCTGGGACTCCCCAACAAACAGGACCAAGCCTGGCCTGCTGAGGAGTGATGGACTCCATCCTAGCTGGAGGGGTGCTACAGGACCAAGCCTGGCCTGCTGAGGAGTGATGGACTCCATCCTAGCTGGAGGGGTGCTACAGGACCAAGCCTGGCCTGCTGAGGAGTGATGGACTCCATCCTAGCTGGAGGGGGGCTACAGGACCAAGCCTGGCCTGCTGAGGAGTGATGGACTCCATCCTAGCTGGAGGGGGGCTACAGGACCAAGCCTAGCCTGCTGAGGAGTGATGGACTCCATCCTAGCTGGAGGGGTGCTACAGGACCAAGCCTGGCCTGCTGAGGAGTGATGGACTCCATCCTAGCTGGAGGGGTGCTACAGGACCAAGCCTGGCCTGCTGAGGAGTGACGGACTCCATCCTAGCTGGAGGGGGGCTACAGGACCAAGCCTGGCCTGCTGAGGAGTGATGGACTCCATCCTAGCTGGAGGGGTGTTACAGGACCAAGCCTGGCCTGCTGAGGAGTGATGGACTCCATCCTAGCTGGAGGGGTGCTACAGGACCAAGCCTGGCCTGCTGAGGAGTGATGGACTCCATCCTAGCTGGAGGGGGGCTACAGGACCAAGCCTGGCCTGCTGAGGAGTGATGGACTCCATCCTAGCTGGAGGGGTGCTACAGGACCAAGCCTGGCCTGCTGAGGAGTGACAGACTCCATCCTAGCTGGAGGGGTGTTACAGGACCAAGCCTGGCCTGCTGAGGAGTGATGGACTCCATCCTGGAGGGGTGCTACAGGACCAAGCCTGGCCTGCTGAGGAGTGATGGACTCCATCCTAGATGGAGGGGGGCTACAGGACCAAGCCTGGCCTGCTGAGGAGTGATGGACTCCATCCTAGCTGGAGGGGTGCTCTCATCTTATCTACCAACATAGACAGGGCTCTAACTCCTCTAGCTCCACAATGAGACAGGGTGCAGGCCAGGCAGCAGGCTGTTAGCCTCCCCAATGAGACAGGGTGCAGGCCAGGCAGCAGGCTGTTAGCCAGCCCAATGAGACAGGGTGCAGGCCAGGCAGCAGGCTGTTAGCCAGCCCAATGAGACAGGGTGCAGGCCAGGCAGCAGGCTGTTAGCCAGCCCAATGAGACAGGGTGCAGGCCAGGCAGCAGGCTGTTAGCCAGCCCAATGAGACAGGGTGCAGGCCAGGCAGCAGGCTGTTAGCCAGCCTGACAGCTTAGTGGAGTCTGCCACTAGCACAGTCAGGGTAGTCAGCTCAGCTATCCCCCATTGAGACTGTATCTGTGCCTCGATCTAGGTTGGGCAAAACTAAACATGGCGGTGTTCGCCTTAGCAATCATGTTGGAATAAAGAACTCTTCCATTCCTGTCATTAATCAAAAATATTGTGATAGATCCCTCACCTCCATAGTCAATGAACTAATCACTGATCATAAACTGAATGTGATTGGGCCTGACTTAGACATAGCCTGATGAATTTACTGTGCTAAATGAGGACTCTCCTCCTGGCTACACTAGTGACCATATCCCCCAGCGCATCCCACAAAGGCGGAGGTGTTGCTAACATCTGACATAAAATTTAAATTTACGCAGAAAGAAAAATGACTGCGTTTTCATCTTTTGAGGTTCTAGTCATGAAATCTATGCAGCCTACTCAATCCTACTTTTAGCTACTGTTTACAGGCCTCCTGGGCCGTATACAGAGTTCCTCACTGAGTTCCCTGAATTCCTATCGGACCTCGTAGTCATGGCAGATATTAAATTTTTTTGGGTGACTTCAATATTCACATGAAGAAGTCCACAGACCCACTCCAAAAGGCTTTCGGAGCCATCATCGACTCAACATGTCTCAGGACCTGCGCATTGACACAATCACAACCTGGATCTAGTTTTGTCCCGTGGAATACATATTGTGGATCTAAATGTTTTTCCTCAAAATCAGACCACCATCTTATTACATTTGTAATCGCAACAACTAATTTGCTTCCAAAACCAACCACGGATGATCAAAAGTCGTACTATAAATTCTCAGACAACATAAAGATTCCCAAGATTCCACCTAATCGAGGACCTAAACTTAACCCTGCTTAATACCCTAGATGCGGTCGCACAGCAGAAAACTAAAAGAAACTGCCTCAAGAAACTAGCTCCCTGGTATACAGAAAATACACGTGACCTGAAGCAAGCGTCCAGAAAATTGGAACGGAAATGGCGCCAAATTAAAAGTCTTCCGACTAGCTTGGAAAGACACTACCGTGCAATAACGAAGAGCCCTCACTGCTGCTCGATCAGCCTACTTTTCCAACCTGATTGAGGAGAATAAAAATAATTCAAAATGTTATTTTTTTATACTCTCGCAAACCTAACTAAAAAGCAACATTCCTCAAGTGAAGTTGGCCTTCAACTTTTTCGACGAAAAGATCATGAACATTAGAAAACAAATTACGGACTCCTCTTTGAATCTGCGTATTTCTCCAAAAACTCAGTTGTCCTGAGTCTGCACAGAACTGCCAGGACCTCGGATCAATGGAGATACTCAAGTTTTTAAATCCTGTATCTCTCGACACATTCATAACAAATTGTGATGCCTCTAAACCTTCCAGCTGCCTACTAGACACTATTCCAACTAAACTAAACTACTGAAAGAGCTCCTTCCTGTGCTTGGCCCTCCTACGTTGAACATAATAAATGGCTCCCTATCCACTGGATGTGAACCAAACTCACTAAAAGTGGCAGTAATAAAGCCTCTCATGAAAAAGCCAAACCTTGTCCTGGAAAATTAAAACTATCGACCTATATCGAATCTCCCATTCCTATCATTAAAAAAAGCTGTTTCTCAGCAACTCACTGCCTTCCAGAAGACAAAATAATGTATACGAAATGCTCCAGTCTGGTTTTAGACCCCATCATACTACTGAGACCGCTCTTGTGAAGGCGGTAAATGACCTTTTAATGGCGTCAGACCAAGGCTCTGCGTCTGTCCTTGTGCTCTAAGGTCTAGGACCTAGACCTTAGTGACGCTTTCGACACCATCGATCACCACATTCTTTGGAGAGATTGGAAACCCTAAACTACACGTCAAGTTCTTGCTTGGTTTAGATCTCATCTGTCGGAAAGATTTGTCTCTGTGGATGGTTTATCCTCCGACAAATTAATGGTACGTTTCGCTGTTCCTCAAGGTTCCGTTCTAGGACCACTATTGTTTTCACTATTCACTCAGTGGCCAGTTTAGTAGGTACACCACCCTGTTCAAAAATAGCCATGACTTGCTATTTAAAGCAGGCAGACAGGCATCGAGGCATTCAGTTACTGTTCCGATTGAATGTTAGAATGGGCAAAACGAGTGACCTAAGCAACTTTGAGCATGGTATGATCGTCGGTGCCAGGCGCGCGCCTGTATCTTAGAAACTGCCGGCCTCCTGGGCTTTTCACGCACGACAGTGTCTAGGGTTTACCGAGAATGGTGAGACAAACAAAACACATCCAGTCAGCGGGCAGTCCTCTGGGAGAAAACAGCTCGTTGATGAGAGGTCAAAGGAGAATGGCAAGAATCATGCAAGCTAACAGGCGGGCCACAAACAGGCAAATAACGGCGCAGCACAACAGTGGTGTGCATCTCGTAACTCACAACTCGTCGGTCCTTGTCACGGAGGTCACCTTGTCACCTTGGCTATTGCAGCAGACGACCACACCGGGTTCCAATTGAGCAACGTTTCCATGCTCAGAAGGCAAAGGGGGTTCCGACCCGGTACTAAATGGGTGTACCTAATAAACTCTTGGTGATGTCATACGGAAACAAAATTGTCAACTTTCACTGCTATGCAGACGACACACAGCTGTACATTTCAAAGAAGCATGGTGAAGCCACCAAAATTGCCTACCCTGGAAGCCTTGGTTTCAGACATGAGGAAGTGGATGGCGGCAATTTTTATACTGTACTTTTAACTTGGACAAAACAGAGATACTAGTTTTAGGACCCTATAAACAAAGGGATCTGCTGTCAGATCTGTCAATGAATCTCAATGGTTGTACTGTCGTCTGAAACAAAACTGTGAAGGACCTCTTTTTCGAAAAGCGTATCAAACATTTTTCAAGAGCAGCTTTTGTCCTTCTCTGTAACATTGCAAAAATCAGAAACGTTTGTCCATAAATGACGCATAAAAGCCAATTCATGCTTTTATCTCTTTTAGATTAGACTACTGCAACGCTCTACTCTCCGGCTACCCGGATAAAGCACTAAATAAACTTCAGTTAGTGCTAAATTCGGCTGCTAGAATCTTGACTAGAACCCCCCAAAATGATCATATTACTCCAGTGCTAGCCTCTCTACACTGGCTTCCTGTTAAGGCTAGGGCTGATTTCAAGGTTTTACTGCTAACCTACAAAGCATTACATGGACTTGCTCCTACCTATCTCTCTGATTTGGTCCTGCCGTACATACCTACACGTACAAGACGCAGGCCTCCTTATTGTCTTTTGCAAAGTGGGAGGGGTTATATCCTGCCTGGTTGGCCCTGTCCAGGGGTCACAGTGTCCCCCGACGTCTCAGTCCTCAGCGTCTATGCTGCAATAGTCAGTCTGTCCTGGCTGGTGTACTTTCTTCTGTCTTATCTGGTGTTCTCTCTCTCTCTCTCTCTCTCTCTCTCTATCTCTCATTGGTCAGACAGCAAGTTGGCTTATGAAGTGTGTGCTGTACAGGAGTGTATTTGACTGTGTAGTGTGTTACCTGGTATCGTAGGTGTCAGAGTTGCGGTCGAACTTGTACGTAGGTTTAAACTTCAGAGGTCCCTCCTCAAACTCCTGCAGGAACGGTTCCTTTTTCTTCATCGTTAACAGCTACAGGATAACACACAGAGTTAGAGAGAGAGGGTGTGTGTGTGCTTTTTCTTCATCGTTAACAGCTACAGGATAACACACAGAGTTAGAGAGAGAGGGTGTGTGTGTGCTTTTTCTTCATCGTTAACAGCTACAGGATAACACACAGAGTTAGAGAGAGAGGGTGTGTGCTTGTGTGTGTATCATGTGTGTGTGTATCACTTTTTACATTTACGTCATTTAGCAGACACTCTTATCCAGAGCGACTTACAGTTAGTGAGTGCATACATTATTTATATTTTTCATACTGGCCCCCCCTGGGAATCGAACCCACAACCCTGGCGTTGCAAACGCCATGCTCTACCAACTGAGCTACATCCCCTGCCGGCCATTCCCTCCCCTACCCTGGACGACGCTGGGCCAATTGTGCGCGCCGCCCCATGGGTCTCCCGGTCGCGGCCGACTACGACAGAGCCTGGATTCGAACAAGGATCTCTAGTGGCACAGCTAGCACTGCGATGCAGTGCCGTAGACCACTGCGCCACTCGGGAGGCACATGTGTGTGTGTTTGTGTGTGTGTCAATCTTGTGTGTGTTACCTGGTCCCTCTCCCACAGAAGGTTGAAGCGTCCGCTGTTGATGGAGGATCGGAGGAAGTGCATTCCATGGTCAGCGATTCGGAAGTTCAGATCACCAAACCAGAAAACCACCCTGGGAGAGAGAGCGATAAGTGTGTTTGTGCGTGTGTGTGTGTGTGTGTGTGTGTGTGTGCGTGCGCTCGTGCGTGTGTGTGTGACTGTGTGTGTGGTACTGACTTGTGGTCTCGGACGGTGGGTGTGTTGTCCAGGTCAAAGTCCTGAGTCTCCAGAATGTACTCAAACTCATCAACGCGATGCAGAGCGTTGCCCATATGAGCCGTCAGGTGGCAGTTCACAAAACACATCATGTGACCATAAAGGGAGAACCGCACGGATACACCGCCCTTATTACCCTGAGACAGAGATAATATATAAAGTTAATAAAGCTATCAGGTCCATACCCAGTATATAGAGTTAATAAAACTATCAGGTCCATACCCAGTATATAGAGTTAATAAAGCTATCAGGTCCATACCCAGTATATAGAGTTAATAAAGCTATCAGGTCCATCCCCAATATATAGAGTTAATAAAGCTATCAGGTCCATACCCAGTATATAGAGTTAATAAAACTATCAGGTCCATACCCAGTATATAGAGTTAATAAAGCTATCAGGTCCATACCCAGTATATAGAGTTAATAAAGCTATCAGGTCCATCCCCAATATATAGAGTTAATAAAGCTATCAGGTCCATCCCCAGTATATAGAGTTAATAAAGCTATAAAGTCCATACCCAGTATATAGAGTTAATAAAGCTATCAGGTCCATACCCAATATATAGAGTTAATAAAGCTATCAGGTCCATCCCCAGTATATAGAGTTAATAAAGCTATCAGGTCCATACCCAGTATATAGAGTTAATAAAGCTATCAGGTCCATACCCAGTATATAGAGTTAATAAAACTATCAGGTCCATACCCAGTATATAGAGTTAATAAAGCTATCAGGTCCATAGCCAGTATATAGAGTTAATAAAGCTATCAGGTCCATCCCCAATATATAGAGTTAATAAAGCTATCAGGTCCATCCCCAGTATATAGAGTTAATAAAGCTATCAGGTCCATACCCAGTATATAGAGTTAATAAAGCTATCAGGTCCATACCCAGTATATAGAGTTAATAAAGCTATCAGGTCCATACCCAATATATAGAGTTAATAAAGCTATCAGGTCCATCCCCAGTATATAGAGTTAATAAAGCTATCAGGTCCATCCCCAGTATATAGAGTTAATAAAGCTATCAGGTCCATACCCAGTATATAGAGTTAATAAAGCTATCAGGTCCATACCCAGTATATAGAGTTAATAAAGCTATCAGGTCCATACCCAGTATATAGAGTTAATAAAACTATCAGGTCCATACCCAGTATATAGAGTTAATAAAGCTATCAGGTCCATACCCAGTATATAGAGTTAATAAAGCTATCAGGTCCATCCCCAATATATAGAGTTAATAAAGCTATCAGGTCCATCCCCAGTATATAGAGTTAATAAAGCTATCAGGTCCATACCCAGTATATAGAGTTAATAAAGCTATCAGGTCCATACCCAATATATAGAGTTAATAAAGCTATCAGGTCCATCCCCAGTATATAGAGTTAATAAAGCTATCAGGTCCATACCCAGTATATAGAGTTAATAAAGCTATCAGGTCCATACCCAGTATATAGAGTTAATAAAGCTATCAGGTCCATACCCAGTATATAGAGTTAATAAAGCTATCAGGTCCATACCCAGTATATATAGTTAATAAAACTATCAGGTCCATACCCAGTATATAGAGTTAATAAAGCTATCAGGTCTATACCCAGTATATAGAGTTAATAAAGCTATCAGGTCCATCCCCAATATATAGAGTTAATAAAGCTATCAGGTCCATCCCCAGTATATAGAGTTAATAAAGCTATCAGGTCCATACCCAGTATATAGAGTTAATAAAGCTATCAGGTCCATACCCAATATATAGAGTTAATAAAGCTATCAGGTCCATCCCCAGTATATAGAGTTAATAAAGCTATCAGGTCCATACCCAGTATATAGAGTTAATAAAGCTATCAGGTCCATACCCAGTATATAGAGTTAATAAAACTATCAGGTCCATACCCAGTATATAGAGTTAATAAAGCTATCAGGTCCATAGCCAGTATATAGAGTTAATAAAGCTATCAGGTCCATCCCCAATATATAGAGTTAATAAAGCTATCAGGTCCATCCCCAGTATATAGAGTTAATAAAGCTATCAGGTCCATACCCAGTATATAGAGATAATAAAGCTATCAGGTCAATACCAGTATATAGAGTTAATAAAGCTATCAGGTCCATACCCAGTATATAGAGTTAATAAAGCTATCAGGTCCATCCCCAATATATAGAGTTAATAAAGCTATCAGGTCCATACCCAATATATAGAGTTAATAAAACTATCAGGTCCATACCCAGTATATAGAGTTAATAAAGCTATCAGGTCCATCCCCAGTATATATAGTTAATAAAGCTATCAGGTCCATCCCCAATATATAGAGTTAATAAAGCTATCAGGTCCATCCCCATTATATAGAGTTAATAAAGCTATCAGGTCCATACCCAGTATATAGAGTTAATAAAGCTATCAGGTCCATACCCAATATATAGAGTTAATAAAGCTATCAGGTCCATCCCCAGTATATAGAGTTAATAAAGCTATCAGGTCCATACCCAGTATATAGAGTTAATAAAGCTATCAGGTCCATACCCAGTATATAGAGTTAATAAAACTATCAGGTCCATACCCAGTATATAGAGTTAATAAAGCTATCAGGTCCATAGCCAGTATATAGAGTTAATAAAGCTATCAGGTCCATCCCCAATATATAGAGTTAATAAAGCTATCAGGTCCATCCCCAGTATATAGAGTTAATAAAGCTATCAGGTCCATACCCAGTATATAGAGTTAATAAAGCTATCAGGTCCATACCCAGTATATAGAGTTAATAAAGCTATCAGGTCCATACCCAATATATAGAGTTAATAAAGCTATCAGGTCCATAACCAGTATATAGAGTTAATAAAGCTATCAGGTCCATCCCCAGTATATAGAGTTAATAAAGCTATCAGGTCCATACCCAATATATAGAGTTAATAAAGCTATCAGGTCCATACCCAGTATATAGAGTTAATAAAGCTATCAGGTCCATACCCAGTATATAGAGTTAATAAAGCTATCAGGTTCATCCCCAATATATAGAGTTAATAAAGCTATCAGGTCCATACCCAATATATAGAGTTAATAAAACTATCAGGTCCATACCCAGTATATAGAGTTAATAAAGCTATCAGGTCCATCCCCAGTATATAGAGTTAATAAAGCTATCAGGTCCATACCCAGTATATAGAGTTAATAAAGCTATCAGGTCCATACCCAGTATATAGAGTTAATAAAGCTATCAGGTCCATCCCCAGTATATAGAGTTAATAAAGCTATCAGGTCCATACCCAGTATATAGAGTTAATAAAGCTATCAGGTCCATCCCCAGTATATAGAGTTAATAAAGCTATCAGGTCCATACCCAATATATAGAGTTAATAAAGCTATCAGGTCCATACCCAGTATATAGAGTTAATAAAGCTATCAGGTCCATACCCAGTATATAGAGTTAATAAAGCTATCAGGTCCATCCCAGTATATAGAGTTAATAAAGCTATCAGGTCCATCCCCAGTATATAGAGTTAATAAAGCTATCAGGTCCATCCCCAGTATATAGAGTTAATAAAGCTATCAGGTCCATACCCAGTATATAGAGTTAATAAAGCTATCAGGTCCATACCCAGTATATAGAGTTAATAAAGCTATCAGGTCCATAGCCAGTATATAGAGTTAATAAAGCTATCAGGTCCATCCCCAATATATAGAGTTAATAAAGCTATCAGGTCCATCCCCAGTATATAGAGTTAATAAAGCTATCAGGTCCATACCCAGTATATAGAGTTAATAAAGCTATCAGGTCCATACCCAATATATAGAGTTAATAAAGCTATCAGGTCCATCCCCAGTATATAGAGTTAATAAAGCTATCAGGTCCATCCCCAGTATATAGAGTTAATAAAGCTATCAGGTCCATACCCAGTATATAGAGTTAATAAAGCTATCAGGTCCATACCCAATATATAGAGTTAATAAAGCTATCAGGTCCATCCCCAGTATATAGAGTTAATAAAGCTATCAGGTCCATCCCCAGTATATAGAGTTAATAAAGCTATCAGGTCCATACCCAGTATATAGATTTAATAAAGCTATCAGGTCCATACCCAGTATATAGAGTTAATAAAGCTATCAGGTCCATCCCCAATATATAGAGTTAATAAAGCTATCAGGTCCATACCCAATATATAGAGTTAATAAAACTATCAGGTCCATACCCAGTATATAGAGTTAATAAAGCTATCAGGTCCATCCCCAGTATATAGAGTTAATAAAGCTATCAGGTCCATACCCAGTATATAGAGTTAATAAAGCTATCAGGTCCATACCCAGTATATAGAGTTAATAAAGCTATCAGGTCCATACCCAGTATATAGAGTTAATAAAGCTATCAGGTCCATCCCCAGTATATAGAGTTAATAAAGCTATCAGGTCCATACCCAGTATATAGAGTTAATAAAGCTATCAGGTCCATCCCCAGTATATAGAGTTGATAAAGCTATCAGGTCCATCCCCAGTATATAGAGTTAATAAAGCTATCAGGTCCATACCCAGTATATAGAGTTAATAAAGCTATCAGGTCCATACCCAGTATATAGAGTTAATAAAGCTATCAGGTCCATCCCCAGTATATAGAGTTGATAAAGCTATCAGGTCCAAACCCAGTATATAGAGTTAATAAAGCTATCAGGTCCATACCCAGTATATAGAGTTAATAAAAGCTATCAGGTCCATCCCCAATATATAGAGTTAATAAAGCTATCAGGTCCATCCCAGTATATAGAGTTAATAAAGCTATCAGGTCCATCCCCAGTATATAGAGTTAATAAAGCTATCAGGTCCATACCCAGTATATAGAGTTAATAAAACTATCAGGTCCATACCCAATATATAGAGTTAATAAAGCTATCAGGTC
The DNA here is from genome assembly GCF_964263955.1 of Coregonus lavaretus. Lineage (NCBI taxonomy): Eukaryota > Metazoa > Chordata > Actinopteri > Salmoniformes > Salmonidae > Coregonus > Coregonus lavaretus. The sequence goes on along the minus strand of NC_140011.1, from coordinate 45,510,635 downwards.
CATACCCAGTATATAGAGTTAATAAAGCTATCAGGTCCATACCCAATATATAGAGTTAATAAAGCTATCAGGTCCATACCCAGTATATAGAGTTAATAAAGCTATCAGGTCCATACCCAGTATATAGAGTTAATAAAGCTATCAGGTCCATCCCCAATATATAGAGATAATAAAGCTATCAGGTCCATACCCAGTATATAGAGTTAATAAAGCTGTCATGAGCCTCTCACTCCACCGGGTTACCACCTTAATTTTCTTCCACTCTGCTCACCACTCTCTCTACTCAGCCTAACTAGCTCCACCTGTCCCTGCTCTGCTCTGCTCTAATTACTCTGCCAGCTGCGCTGCATTACCCACTACCTCTCCCAGTATTTAAGGCCCTGTCTTTCAGCTCTCCGGTGTCAGATCGTCTGCAAAGCTCACACCCGGAACCTGTTTGCTCGCGCTTCTGGCTCACCCTGGTTTTGTGACCCCGGACCTGCCTGATTTTTGGATACTCTTCTGCCCCAGGAGATCCAGACCTGCTTCTGCCATAACGACTCCTGACTACTCTTCAATCCCGGTAACTCTGACCAGCCTTCTGCCTTGCTACTACGTATTTTGGATTTCCCTTGAACTGTACTGCTGCCTTGTTTCATTCCGCCCTGTTGTGTCTGTGTCTCCCCCCCCCCAGGACTTCTGGACCACCCACCACCGGCTTCATAGGACGCATCGCTGCCACTGGGGGGGGCACAGACCCAGCACATTGGACGGGATCCCTGTTACCCCTGGAGCCTTCATTCACTCCCTACTTCCCTTTTCCCTTAAGTTTTAATAAACTTTCTGGTGTGACGCAATTGTGGTCCTCTGGTCGTCTGTCTGAACCGTGACAGTACGATCTGACCATTATGGACTCAGCGCACACTTTCCCCGACATGGAAACCGATGAGCATGAGCAGCAGTTCCAGCAGCAGCAACAACAACTCGCCATGATCATTCAACTCCTCACCAACCTTACCCCAGCCAGTCTGCCCACCAGCCCTGCCCCCGAGTTACCTGCCCCGGTCATTGCAGCCGCTGCTCCGGAACCCAAGATTGGAAACCCCGAGCGGTTCAACGGCGATTCAACCCAGGTCCGGCCATTCCTGACTAGCTGCCGACTTCAGTTCTCCTTGCAGCCAAGGACCTTCGCCTCGGAGGGGGCTAAAGTTGGGTATGCCATCACTCACCTGACGGGCCGAGCTCGACTCTGGGGAACAGCAGAGTTCGAACGTCAAACCCCCGCATGTGCAACCTTCGACCTGTTTGCTGAGGAGATGCTGAAGGTGTTTGACCTGGATTCACCAACCGCAGAGGCGTCTCATGAACTGTTCAGTATTCGACAAGGCAGACGTACAGTCGCAGACCATTCCATCGACTTCCGAACCCTGGCTAGACGAAGTTCTTGGAACACACCATCGTTGGTGGACGCGTTCTTCCATAGTTTGGCTGACTATATCAAGGACGAGTTGGTCTCCCATGAACTGCCTTCCACTCTTGATGAAGCCATCGCACTGACTGTCAGGATCGACAGAAGGATACAGACCCGTCGTCGTGAGAGGGGGCGCCAAGGTCCACCTACTACCGGCATTCGGAGAGATCCGACTGGGCTCCTGTCATCTACTGCCACTCACCCAGGTCAGCTTGATCAGTCTGAGCCTATGGAGATTGGGCGAGCCTCTCTCACTCCTGCAGAGCGCCAGCGCCGCTTCACCTCAAACCTCTGCCTCTATTGTGGAGGTGATGGACATCGTGTGGTAACCTGCCCTTTAAAGGGCCGAAGCTCACCGGGCATAGGGGGAGTCCGGTTGAGTTCAATGACCATCCAGTCCTCCGACCGCAAACCCCTGCTGCAAGTTCACCTCCGCCTCTCTGACTCAACTCACACCCTGGCTGCTCTGGTGGATTCTGGCGCCGAAGCCAACATAATGGAAATCAAGCTGGCACGCCAACTGGGACTGGAGAACCTCCGTTTGACACCTCCTATTCCTGCCCGGGCACTGGACGGACACTTACTCGGATCGGTCACTCATGTCACGGCCCCGGTCTCGATGGGTCTGTCCGGAAACCATCAAGAAACTATCCAGTTTCACCTGCTCCCCTCTCCAGGCCAACCCCTCATCCTGGGTTACCCATGGCTCCGCCGGCACAACCCTCAGCTCGACTGGGTGACCGGGGTGATCAGGGAGTGGGGAGAGGACTGCCACCGAACCTGCCTGCTTGCTGCCGCACTACCCCCTCGGCCAGTACCTACTAACTCCGCTCCTGACCTCTCCAATGTCCCAGAATGCTACCATGGTCTCAGAGAGGTGTTTAACAAAGCAAGAGCCACATCTCTGCCCCCTCACCGACCGTACGACTGTGCCATCGACCTCCTCCCTGGAACAGCCCCTCCAAAGGGTCGTCTTTATTCGTTGTCTGCTCCTGAAAGAAAGTCCATGGAGGACTACATCAATGGCTCTCTGTCCGCAGGATTAATCCGTTCATCTTCATCTCCTGCTGGTGCTGGCTTCTTCTTTGTGGGGAAGAAGGACGGATCTCTTCGCCCCTGCATCGACTACAGGGGACTCAACGACATCACAGTGAAAAACCGTTACCCTCTGCCTCTGCTCACCTCTGCTTTTGAGTTGCTCCAGGGAGCCACTGTTTTTACCAAGTTGGATCTCAGAAACGCTTACCACCTAGTGCGGATCCGGGAGGGAGATGAATGGAAAACCGCATTCAATACACCAACAGGCCACTACGAGTATCTGGTTATGCCTTTTGGCCTCACCAATGCTCCTGCTGTGTTCCAGGCTCTAGTGAATGATGTACTGCGGGACATGTTAAACAAGTTTGTCTTCGTTTACCTGGATGACATCTTAATCTACTCCAGAAACCTGTCTGAACACACCCGCCATGTCCAGCAAGTCCTTCATCGTCTTCTGGAGAATTCCCTCTACGCCAAGGCAGAGAAATGTGAGTTTCACGTCAAGACAGTGGCCTTCCTGGGGTACATAGTGGCAGAGGGAAGTATCCAAATGGATCCTGCCAAAGTATCAGCAGTCACTTCATGGCCAGTTCCGGAGAACAGAAAGAAGCTGCAACAGTTTCTGGGGTTTGCTAACTTCTATAGAAAGTTTATCCGGAACTACAGTACCGTTGCTGCCCCTCTCACTGCTCTAACCAGCACCAAGCAACCCTTCACCTGGACCCCAGCAGCCGACAAAGCCTTCAGTACCCTCAAGGTGAGGTTCACCTCCGCTCCCATCCTCCAGATGCCTGATGTGGACCGGCAATTCATTGTGGAGGTGGACGCCTCGGATGTGGGAGTTGGTGCTGTGATTTCTCAGTGGGCTGCGGAGGATAGGAAGCTCCATCCCTGTGCCTTTTTCTCACGTCGGTTGTCCCCCTCTGAGTGCAATTACGACATAGGGAACCGTGAGCTGCTGGCTGTGAAGCTTGCCTTGGAGGAGTGGCGTCACTGGCTGGAGGGGTCCACCATTCCATTTCTCGTTTGGACCGATCATAAGAACTTGGAGTACATCCGCACGGCCAAACGGTTGAACTCCAGGCAGTCCCGCTGGGCCCTGTTCTTCACCAGGTTTAATTTCACTCTGTCATACCGGCCTGGATCACGCAACACCAAGCCAGACGCCCTCTCCCGTCAATTCCAGAAGGATGACACCCCCTCCAAGGACCCTGTGTCGATTCTGCCAAGTCCCTGCATCGTTGCAGCTCTGACCTGGGCTGTTGAGGAACAGGTGCTGGAGGCTCTCCGTAACCAGCCAGGTCCCAGCACTTGCCCAGCTGACCGCCTTTTTGTCCCCGAAGACCTGAGGTCCCAGGTCGTTCAGTGGGGACATGACTCCCGCCTAGCTTGTCACCCTGGCTCCACCCGCACTTACAACCTGCTCGCCCAGAGGTTCTGGTGGCCCTCTCTGAGAAAGGATGTACGGGAATTCGTCCAAGCCTGCCCCATCTGCAACCAACACAAGTCGTCCTGCCAGCCCCCAGCCGGATTGCTGCAGCCCCTGCCTGTGCCCAGACGTCCCTGGTCTCACATCGCCCTTGACTTTGTCACGGGGCTGCCCCCTTCAAGTGGCATGACCGTCATTCTCACCATAGTTGACCGTTTCAGCAAGATGGCACACTTCATTCCCCTCCCCAAGCTCCCAACCGCCAAGGAGACCGCCCAGGTGGTCCTGGAACACGTCTTCCGGATCCACGGACTGCCAAAGGATGTAGTTTCTGACCGTGGTCCACAATTCTCCTCCGCTTTTTGGAAGGAGTTCTGTCACCTGCTGGGAGCCACAGTCAGTCTGACTTCCGGATTCCATCCCCAATCCAATGGGCAGTCAGAGCGGGCTAATCAGGAGCTCGAGAAGGCACTGCGATGCATGACTTCACGCAACCCCCACTCCTGGTCGCAGCAATTGACATGGGTGGAGTACGCACACAATTCTCTGACCTGCTCTGCCATCGGTATGTCCCCTTTCCAATGTGTTTATGGATACCAGCCTCCTCTATTTGCCAGCCAGGAAGAGGAGGTTACTTGCCCATCTGCACTTGCTTTTGCCCGTCGATGTCGCCGCACCTGGTCACAAGCCCGAGCCACACTCCTCAGATCCGTTGCCAGCTACACTACCGGGGCCAACCGTCGGAGAATTCCTGCTCCCACCTACCATGTTGGTCAAAGGGTGTGGTTGTCATCGAAGAACCTGCCACTCAGGGTGGAGTCACAGAAGCTGGCACCTCGGTTCATTGGCCCATTCCCTATCATAAGAGTGATTAGCCCAACTGCTGTCCGGCTCCAACTGCCTAATTCCCTGAGGGTGCACCCCACTTTCCATGTGTCTAAGATTAAGCCCATCCATGAGAGTCCGCTGGTCCCTGCTGCGCCTTGTCCTCCTCCTCCACGGCTCGTCGATGGTGGTCTGGTTTACACCGTCCGCCGCCTGCTTCGGTCCAGACGGAGGGGTAGGGGTCTCCAGTACCTCATTGACTGGGAGGGCTATGGACCTGAGGAAAGGACCTGGGTGCCAGCTAGTCGGATTGTGGATAGGACTCTCATCACCGCTTTCCACCAACGGCATCCTGATCAACCTGCAATCCGTAGGGGCCGCCCCAGAGGGGTCCCTAACCGTCCTGCCCGCTCGGCTTCCTGTCCTGTGCCTGATCCTGTCTCGGGACCTGTCCCATCTCCCGACCACGGCCCTCCGGCTTCCTCCGAGGATGAGGACGTTCACTCGGACCGTTCGGAGGAGTTCTAGCCCTCCTCCGGCTCCCCTCCTCCCGCCCGGCGTGGTGTTGCTCTTGGGACTTCTGGGGCCGTCCCTTGGGGGGGGGGTTCTGTCATGAGCCTCTCACTCCACCGGGTTACCACCTTAATTTTCTTCCACTCTGCTCACCACTCTCTCTACTCAGCCTAACTAGCTCCACCTGTCCCTGCTCTGCTCTGCTCTAATTACTCTGCCAGCTGCGCTGCATTACCCACTACCTCTCCCAGTATTTAAGGCCCTGTCTTTCAGCTCTCCGGTGTCAGATCGTCTGCAAAGCTCACACCCGGAACCTGTTTGCTCGCGCTTCTGGCTCACCCTGGTTTTGTGACCCCGGACCTGCCTGATTTTTGGATACTCTTCTGCCCCAGGAGATCCAGACCTGCTTCTGCCATAACGACTCCTGACTACTCTTCAATCCCGGTAACTCTGACCAGCCTTCTGCCTTGCTACTACGTATTTTGGATTTCCCTTGAACTGTACTGCTGCCTTGTTTCATTCCGCCCTGTTGTGTCTGTGTCTCCCCCCCCCCAGGACTTCTGGACCACCCACCACCGGCTTCATAGGACGCATCGCTGCCACTGGGGGGGGCACAGACCCAGCACATTGGACGGGATCCCTGTTACCCCTGGAGCCTTCATTCACTCCCTACTTCCCTTTTCCCTTAAGTTTTAATAAACTTTCTGGTGTGACGCAATTGTGGTCCTCTGGTCGTCTGTCTGAACCGTGACAAAAGCTATCAGGTCCATCCCCAGTATATAGAGTTAATAAAGCTATCAGGTCCATACCCAATATATAGAGTTAATAAAGCTATCAGGTCCATACCCAGTATATAGAGTTAATAAAGCTATCAGGTCCATCCCCAGTATATAGAGATAATAAAGCTATCAGGTCCATACCCAGTATATAGAGTTAATAAAGCTATCAGGTCCATCCCCAGTATATAGAGTTAATAAAGCTATCAGGTCCATACCCAATATATAGAGTTAATAAAGCTATCAGGTCCATACCCAGTATATAGAGTTAATAAAGCTATCAGGTCCATACCCAGTATATAGAGTTAATAAAGCTATCAGGTCCATCCCAGTATATAGAGTTAATAAAGCTATCAGGTCCATACCCAGTATATAGAGTTAATAAAGCTATCAGGTCCATACCCAGTATATAGAGTTAATAAAGCTATCAGGTCCATACCCAGTATATAGAGTTAATAAAGCTATCAGATCCATCCCCAGTATATAGAGTTAATAAAGCTATCAGGTCCATCCCCAGTATATAGAGTTAATAAAGCTATCAGGTCCATACCCAGTATATAGAGATAATAAAGCTACCAGGTCCATCCACAATATATAGAGTTAATAAAGCTATCAGGTCCATACCCAGTATATAGAGTTAATAAAGCTATCAGGTCCATCCCCAATATATAGAGATAATAAAGCTATCAGGTCAATACCCAGTATATAGAGTTAATAAAGCTATCAGGTCCATCCCCAGTATATAGAGTTAACAAAGCTATCAGGTCCATACCCAATATATAGAGTTAATAAAGCTATCAGGTCCATACCCAGTATATAGAGTTAATAAAGCTATCAGGTCCATCCCCAGTATATAGAGTTAATAAAGCTATCAGGTCCATCCCCAGTATATAGAGGTAATAAAGCTATCAGGTCCATCCCCAATATATAGAGTTAATAAAGCTATCAGGTCCATCCCCAGTATATAGAGTTAATAAAGCTATCAGGTCCATACCCAATATATAGAGTTAATAAAGCTATCAGGTCCATACCCAGCATATAGAGATAATAAAGCTACCAGGTCCATCCACAATATATAGAGTTAATAAAGCTATCAGGTCCATACCCAGTATATAGAGTTAATAAAGCTATCAGGTCCATACCCAGTATATAGAGTTAATAAAGCTATCAGGTCCATCCCCAATATATAGAGTTAATAAAGCTATCAGGTCCATACCCAGTATATAGCGTTAATAAAGCTATCAGGTCCATACCCAGTATATAGAGTTAATAAAGCTATCAGGTCCATACCCAGTATATAGAGTTAATAAAGCTATCAGGTCCATCCCCAATATATAGAGTTAATAAAGCTATCAGGTCCATCCCCAGTATATAGAGTTAATAAAAAGGTCCATCCCCAGTATATAGAGTTAATAAAGCTATCAGGTCCATCCCCAATATATAGAGTTAATAAAGCTATCAGGTCCATACCCAGTATATAGAGTTAATAAAGCTATCAGGTCCATACCCAGTATATAGAGTTAATAAAGCTATCAGGTCCATACCCAGTATATAGAGTTAATAAAGCTATCAGGTCCATCCCCAATATATAGAGATAATAAAGCTATCAGGTCCATACCCAGTATATAGAGTTAATAAAGCTATCAGGTCCATACCCAGTATATAGAGTTAATAAAGCTATCAGGTCCATCCCCAATATATAGAGATAATAAAGCTATCAGGTCTATACCCAGTATATAGAGTTAATAAAGCTATCAGGTCCATCCCCAGTATATAGAGTTAATAAAGCTATCAGGTCCATACCCAATATATAGAGTTAATAAAGCTATCAGGTCCATACCCAGTATATAGAGTTAATAAAGCTATCAGGTCCATACCCAGTATATAGAGTTAATAAAGCTATCAGGTCCATAGCCAGTATATAGAGATAATAAAGCTATCAGGTCCATCCCAGTATATAGAGATAATAAAGCTATCAGGTCCATCCCCAATATATAGAGTTAATACAGCTATCAGGTCCATACCCAATATATAGAGTTAATAAAGCTATCAGGTCCATCCCAGTATATAGAGTTAATAAAGCTATCAGGTCCATACCCAGTATATAGAGTTAATAAAGCTATCAGGTCCATACCCAGTATATAGAGTTAATAAAGCTATCAGGTCCATACCCAATATATAGAATTAATAAAGCTATCAGGTCCATCCCAGTATATAGAGTTAATAAAGCTATCAGGTCCATACCCATTATATAGAGTTAATAAAGCTATCAGGTCTATCCCAGTATATAGAGTTAATAAAAGCTATCAGGTCCATCCCCAATATATAGAGTTAATAAAGCTATCAGGTCCATACCCAGTATATAGAGTTAATAAAGCTATCAGGTCCATACCCAGTATATAGAGTTAATAAAGCTATCAGGTCCATACCCAGTATATAGAGATAATAAAGCTACCAGGTCCATCCACAATATATAGAGTTAATAAAGCTATCAGGTCCATACCCAGTATATAGAGTTAATAAAGCTATCAGGTCCATCCCCAGTATATAGAGTTAATAAAGCTATCAGGTCCATACCCAGTATATAGAGATAATAAAGCTACCAGGTCCATCCACAATATATAGAGTTAATAAAGCTATCAGGTCCATACCCAGTATATAGAGTTAATAAAGCTATCAGGTCCATCCCCAATATATAGAGATAATAAAGCTATCAGGTCAATACCCAGTATATAGAGTTAATAAAGCTATCAGGTCCATCCCCAGTATATAGAGTTAACAAAGCTATCAGGTCCATACCCAATATATAGAGTTAATAAAGCTATCAGGTCCATACCCAGTATATAGAGTTAATAAAGCTATCAGGTCCATCCCCAGTATATAGAGTTAATAAAGCTATCAGGTCCATCCCCAGTATATAGAGGTAATAAAGCTATCAGGTCCATCCCCAATATATAGAGTTAATAAAGCTATCAGGTCCATCCCCAGTATATAGAGTTAATAAAGCTATCAGGTCCATACCCAATATATAGAGTTAATAAAGCTATCAGGTCCATACCCAGCATATAGAGATAATAAAGCTACCAGGTCCATCCACAATATATAGAGTTAATAAAGCTATCAGGTCCATACCCAGTATATAGAGTTAATAAAGCTATCAGGTCCATACCCAGTATATAGAGTTAATAAAGCTATCAGGTCCATCCCCAATATATAGAGTTAATAAAGCTATCAGGTCCATACCCAGTATATAGCGTTAATAAAGCTATCAGGTCCATACCCAGTATATAGAGTTAATAAAGCTATCAGGTCCATACCCAGTATATAGAGTTAATAAAGCTATCAGGTCCATCCCCAATATATAGAGTTAATAAAGCTATCAGGTCCATCCCCAGTATATAGAGTTAATAAAAAGGTCCATCCCCAGTATATAGAGTTAATAAAGCTATCAGGTCCATCCCCAATATATAGAGTTAATAAAGCTATCAGGTCCATACCCAGTATATAGAGTTAATAAAGCTATCAGGTCCATACCCAGTATATAGAGTTAATAAAGCTATCAGGTCCATACCCAGTATATAGAGTTAATAAAGCTATCAGGTCCATCCCCAATATATAGAGATAATAAAGCTATCAGGTCCATACCCAGTATATAGAGTTAATAAAGCTATCAGGTCCATACCCAGTATATAGAGTTAATAAAGCTATCAGGTCCATCCCCAATATATAGAGATAATAAAGCTATCAGGTCCATACCCAGTATATAGAGTTAATAAAGCTATCAGGTCCATTCCCAGTATATAGAGTTAATAAAGCTATCAGGTCCATACCCAATATATAGAGTTAATAAAGCTATCAGGTCCATACCCAGTATATAGAGTTAATAAAGCTATCAGGTCCATACCCAGTATATAGAGTTAATAAAGCTATCAGGTCCATAGCCAGTATATAGAGATAATAAAGCTATCAGGTCCATCCCAGTATATAGAGATAATAAAGCTATCAGGTCCATCCCCAATATATAGAGTTAATACAGCTATCAGATCCATACCCAATATATAGAGTTAATAAAGCTATCAGGTCCATCCCAGTATATAGAGTTAATAAAGCTATCAGGTCCATACCCAGTATATAGAGTTAATAAAGCTATCAGGTCCATACCCAGTATATAGAGTTAATAAAGCTATCAGGTCCATACCCAATATATAGAATTAATAAAGCTATCAGGTCCATCCCAGTATATAGAGTTAATAAAGCTATCAGGTCCATACCCAGTATATAGAGTTAATAAAGCTATCAGGTCTATCCCAGTATATAGAGTTAATAAAAGCTATCAGGTCCATCCCCAATATATAGAGTTAATAAAGCTATCAGGTCCATACCCAGTATATAGAGTTAATAAAGCTATCAGGTCTATCCCAGTATATAGAGTTAATAAAAGCTATCAGGTCCATCCCCAATATATAGAGTTAATAAAGCTATCAGGTCCATACCCAGTATATAGAGTTAATAAAGCTATCAGGTCCATCCCCAGTATATAGAGTTAATAAAGCTATCAGGTCCATACCCAGTATATAGAGATAATAAAGCTACCAGGTCCATCCACAATATATAGAGTTAATAAAGCTATCAGGTCCATACCCAGTATATAGAGTTAATAAAGCTATCAGGTCCATCCCCAATATATAGAGATAATAAAGCTATCAGGTCAATACCCAGTATATAGAGTTAATAAAGCTATCAGGTCCATCCCCAGTATATAGAGTTAACAAAGCTATCAGGTCCATACCCAATATATAGAGTTAATAAAGCTATCAGGTCCATACCCAGTATATAGAGTTAATAAAGCTATCAGGTCCATCCCCAGTATATAGAGTTAATAAAGCTATCAGGTCCATCCCCAGTATATAGAGGTAATAAAGCTATCAGGTCCATCCCCAATATATAGAGTTAATAAAGCTATCAGGTCCATCCCCAGTATATAGAGTTAATAAAGCTATCAGGTCCATACCCAATATATAGAGTTAATAAAGCTATCAGGTCCATACCCAGCATATAGAGATAATAAAGCTACCAGGTCCATCCACAATATATAGAGTTAATAAAGCTATCAGGTCCATACCCAGTATATAGAGTTAATAAAGCTATCAGGTCCATACCCAGTATATAGAGTTAATAAAGCTATCAGGTCCATCCCCAATATATAGAGTTAATAAAGCTATCAGGTCCATACCCAGTATATAGCGTTAATAAAGCTATCAGGTCCATACCCAGTATATAGAGTTAATAAAGCTATCAGGTCCATACCCAGTATATAGAGTTAATAAAGCTATCAGGTCCATCCCCAATATATAGAGTTAATAAAGCTATCAGGTCCATCCCCAGTATATAGAGTTAATAAAAAGGTCCATCCCCAGTATATAGAGTTAATAAAGCTATCAGGTCCATCCCCAATATATAGAGTTAATAAAGCTATCAGGTCCATACCCAGTATATAGAGTTAATAAAGCTATCAGGTCCATACCCAGTATATAGAGTTAATAAAGCTATCAGGTCCATAGCCAGTATATAGAGTTAATAAAGCTATCAGGTCCATACCCAGTATATAGAGTTAATAAAGCTATCAGGTCCATCCCAGTATATAGAGTTAATAAAAGCTATCAGGTCCATCCCCAATATATAGAGTTAATAAAGCTATCAGGTCCATCCCAGTATATAGAGTTAATAAAGCTATCAGGTCCATCCCCAGTATATAGAGTTAATAAAGCTATCAGGTCCATACCCAATATATAGAGTTAATAAAGCTATCAGGTCCATACCCAGTATATAGAGTTAATAAAGCTATCAGGTCCATCCCAGTATATAGAGTTAATAAAAGCTATCAGGTCCATCCCCAGTATATAGAGTTAATAAAGCTATCAGGTCCATACCCAGTATATAGAGTTAATAAAGCTATCAGGTCCATACCCAGTATATAGAGTTAATAAAGCTATCAGGTCCATCCCCAGTATATAGAGTTAATAAAGCTATCAGGTCCATACCCAATATATAGAGTTAATAAAGCTATCAGGTCCATCCCAGTATATAGAGTTAATAAAAGCTATCAGGTCCATCCCCAATATATAGAGTTAATAAAGCTATCAGGTCCATCCCAGTATATAGAGTTAATAAAAGCTATCAGGTCCATCCCCAATATATAGAGTTAATAAAGCTATCAGGTCCATCCCAGTATATAGAGTTAATAAAGCTATCAGGTCCATCCCCAGTATATAGAGTTAATAAAGCTATCAGGTCCATACCCAGTATATAGAGTTAATAAAGCTATCAGGTCCATCCCAGTATATAGAGTTAATAAAAGCTATCAGGTCCATACCCAGTATATAGAGTTAATAAAGCTATCAGGTCCATCCCAGTATATAGAGTTAATAAAGCTATCAGGTCCATCCCCAGTATATAGAGTTAATAAAGCTATCAGGTCCATCCCCAGTATATAGAGTTAATAAAGCTATCAGGTCCATACCCAGTATATAGAGTTAATAAAACTATCAGGTCCATATCCAATATATAGAGTTAATAAAGCTATCAGGTCCATACCCAGTATATAGAGTTAATAAAGCTATCAGGTCCATACCCAATATATAGAGTTAATAAAGCTATCAGGTCCATACCCAGTATATAGAGTTAATAAAGCTATCAGGTCCATACCCAGTATATAGAGTTAATAAAGCTATCAGGTCCATCCCCAATATATAGAGATAATAAAGCTATCAGGTCCATACCCAGTATATAGAGTTAATAAAGCTATCAGGTCCATCCCCAGTATATAGAGTTAATAAAGCTATCAGGTCCATACCCAATATATAGAGTTAATAAAGCTATCAGGTCCATACCCAGTATATAGAGTTAATAAAGCTATCAGGTCCATACCCAGTATATAGAGTTAATAAAGCTATCAGGTCCATAGCCAGTATATAGAGATAATAAAGCTATCAGGTCCATCCCAGTATATAGAGTTAATAAAGCTATCAGGTCCATCCCCAGTATATAGAGTTAATAAAGCTATCAGGTCCATACCCAATATATAGAGTTAATAAAGCTATCAGGTCCATACCCAGTATATAGAGTTAATAAAGCTATCAGGTCCATACCCAGTATATAGAGTTAATAAAGCTATCAGGTCCATCCCAGTATATAGAGTTAATAAAGCTATCAGGTCCATCCCCAGTATATAGAGTTAATAAAGCTATCAGGTCCATCCCCAGTATATAGAGTTAATAAAGCTATCAGGTCCATACCCAGTATATAGAGTTAATAAAGCTATCAGGTCCATACCCAGTATATAGAGTTAATAAAGCTATCAGGTCCATAGCCAGTATATAGAGTTAATAAAGCTATCAGGTCCATCCCCAATATATAGAGTTAATAAAGCTATCAGGTCCATCCCCAGTATATAGAGTTAATAAAGCTATCAGGTCCATACCCAGTATATAGAGTTAATAAAGCTATCAGGTCCATACCCAGTATATAGAGTTAATAAAGCTATCAGGTCCATACCCAATATATAGAGTTAATAAAGCTATCAGGTCCATCCCCAGTATATAGAGTTAATAAAGCTATCAGGTCCATCCCCAGTATATAGAGTTAATAAAGCTATCAGGTCCATACCCAGTATATAGAGTTAATAAAGCTATCAGGTCCATACCCAATATATAGAGTTAATAAAGCTATCAGGTCCATCCCCAGTATATAGAGTTAATAAAGCTATCAGGTCCATCCCCAGTATATAGAGTTAATAAAGCTATCAGGTCCATACCCAGTATATAGAGTTAATAAAGCTATCAGGTCCATACCCAGTATATAGAGTTAATAAAGCTATCAGGTCCATCCCCAATATATAGAGTTAATAAAGCTATCAGGTCCATACCCAATATATAGAGTTAATAAAGCTATCAGGTCCATCCCCAGTATATAGAGTTAATAAAGCTATCAGGTCCATCCCCAGTATATAGAGTTAATAAAGCTATCAGGTCCATACCCAGTATATAGAGTTAATAAAGCTATCAGGTCCATACCCAGTATATAGAGTTAATAAAGCTATCAGGTCCATACCCAGTATATAGAGTTAATAAAGCTATCAGGTCCATACCCAATATATAGAGTTAATAAAGCTATCAGGTCCATCCCCAGTATATAGAGTTAATAAAGCTATCAGGTCCATCCCCAGTATATAGAGTTAATAAAGCTATCAGGTCCATACCCAGTATATAGAGTTAATAAAGCTATCAGGTCCATCCCCAGTATATAGAGTTAATAAAGCTATCAGGTCCATACCCAGTATATAGAGTTAATAAAGCTATCAGGTCCATACCCAATATATAGAGTTGATAAAGCTATCAGGTCCATACCCAGTATATAGCGTTAATAAAGCTATCAGGTCCATACCCAGTATATAGAGTTAATAAAGCTATCAGGTCCATCCCCAGTATATAGAGTTAATAAAGCTATCAGGTCCATACCCAGTATATAGAGTTAATAAAGCTATCAGGTCCATCCCAGTATATAGAGTTAATAAAAGCTATCAGGTCCATCCCCAATATATAGAGTTAATAAAGCTATCAGGTCCATCCCCAATATATAGAGTTAATAAAGCTATCAGGTCCATACCCAGTATATAGAGTTAATAAAGCTATCAGGTCCATCCCAGTATATAGAGTTAATAAAAGCTATCAGGTCCATCCCCAATATATAGAGTTAATAAAGCTATCAGGTCCATCCCAGTATATAGAGTTAATAAAGCTATCAGGTCCATACCCAGTATATAGAGTTAATAAAGCTATCAGGTCCATACCCAATATATAGAGTTAATAAAGCTATCAGGTCCATACCCAATATATAGAGTTAATAAAGCTATCAGGTCCATCCCCAGTATATAGAGTTAATAAAGCTATCAGGTCCATACCCAGTATATAGAGTTAATAAAGCTATCAGGTCCATACCCAATATATAGAGTTAATAAAGCTATCAGGTCCATCCCCAGTATATAGAGTTAATAAAGCTATCAGGTCCATCCCCAGTATATAGAGTTAATAAAGCTATCAGGTCCATACCCAGTATATAGAGTTAATAAAGCTATCAGGTCCATACCCAGTATATAGAGTTAATAAAGCTATCAGGTCCATCCCCAATATATAGAGTTAATAAAGCTATCAGGTCCATACCCAATATATAAAGTTAATAAAACTATCAGGTCCATACCCAGTATATAGAGTTAATAAAGCTATCAGGTCCATCCCCAGTATATAGAGTTAATAAAGCTATCAGGTCCATACCCAGTATATAGAGTTAATAAAGCTATCAGGTCCATCCCCAGTATATAGAGTTAATAAAGCTATCAGGTCCATACCCAGTATATAGAGTTAATAAAGCTATCAGGTCCATACCCAATATATAGAGTTGATAAAGCTATCAGGTCCATACCCAGTATATAGCGTTAATAAAGCTATCAGGTCCATACCCAGTATATAGAGTTAATAAAGCTATCAGGTCCATCCCCAGTATATAGAGTTAATAAAGCTATCAGGTCCATACCCAGTATATAGAGTTAATAAAGCTATCAGGTCCATCCCAGTATATAGAGTTAATAAAAGCTATCAGGTCCATCCCCAATATATAGAGTTAATAAAGCTATCAGGTCCATCCCCAATATATAGAGTTAATAAAGCTATCAGGTCCATACCCAGTATATAGAGTTAATAAAGCTATCAGGTCCATCCCAGTATATAGAGTTAATAAAAGCTATCAGGTCCATCCCCAATATATAGAGTTAATAAAGCTATCAGGTCCATCCCAGTATATAGAGTTAATAAAGCTATCAGGTCCATCCCCAGTATATAGAGTTAATAAAGCTATCAGGTCCATACCCAATATATAGAGTTAATAAAACTATCAGGTCCATACCCAGTATATAGAGTTAATAAAGCTATCAGGTCCATACCCAGTATATAGAGTTAATAAAGCTATCAGGTCCATACCCAGTATATAGAGTTAATAAAGCTATCAGGTCCATCCCCAGTATATAGAGTTAATAAAGCTATCAGGTCCATACCCAGTATATAGAGTTAATAAAGCTATCAGGTCCATACCCAATATATAGAGTTGATAAAGCTATCAGGTCCATACCCAGTATATAGCGTTAATAAAGCTATCAGGTCCATACCCAGTATATAGAGTTAATAAAGCTATCAGGTCCATCCCCAGTATATAGAGTTAATAAAGCTATCAGGTCCATACCCAGTATATAGAGTTAATAAAGCTATCAGGTCCATCCCAGTATATAGAGTTAATAAAAGCTATCAGGTCCATCCCCAATATATAGAGTTAATAAAGCTATCAGGTCCATCCCCAATATATAGAGTTAATAAAGCTATCAGGTCCATACCCAGTATATAGAGTTAATAAAGCTATCAGGTCCATCCCAGTATATAGAGTTAATAAAAGCTATCAGGTCCATCCCCAGTATATAGAGTTAATAAAGTTATCAGGTCCATCCCCAGTATATAGAGTTAATAAAGCTATCAGGTCCATACCCAGTATATAGAGTTAATAAAACTATCAGGTCCATATCCAATATATAGAGTTAATAAAGCTATCAGGTCCATACCCAGTATATAGAGTTAATAAAGCTATCAGGTCCATACCCAATATATAGAGTTAATAAAGCTATCAGGTCCATACCCAGTATATAGAGTTAATAAAGCTATCAGGTCCATACCCAGTATATAGAGTTAATAAAGCTATCAGGTCCATCCCCAATATATAGAGATAATAAAGCTATCAGGTCCATACCCAGTATATAGAGTTAATAAAGCTATCAGGTCCATCCCCAGTATATAGAGTTAATAAAGCTATCAGGTCCATACCCAATATATAGAGTTAATAAAGCTATCAGGTCCATACCCAGTATATAGAGTTAATAAAGCTATCAGGTCCATACCCAGTATATAGAGTTAATAAAGCTATCAGGTCCATAGCCAGTATATAGAGATAATAAAGCTATCAGGTCCATCCCAGTATATAGAGATAATAAAGCTATCAGGTCCATCCCCAATATATAGAGTTAATACAGCTATCAGGTCCATACCCAATATATAGAGTTAATAAAGCTATCAGGTCCATCCCAGTATATAGAGTTAATAAAGCTATCAGGTCCATACCCAGTATATAGAGTTAATAAAGCTATCAGGTCCATACCCAGTATATAGAGTTAATAAAGCTATCAGGTCCATACCCAATATATAGAATTAATAAAGCTATCAGGTCCATACCCAGTATATAGAGTTAATAAAGCTATCAGGTCCATCCCCAATATATAGAGTTAATAAAGCTATCAGGTCCATACCCAATATATAGAGTTAATAAAGCTATCAGGTCCATCCCCAGTATATAGAGTTAATAAAGCTATCAGGTCCATACCCAGTATATAGAGTTAATAAAGCTATCAGGTCCATCCCCAGTATATAGAGTTAATAAAGCTATCAGGTCCATACCCAATATATAGAGTTAATAAAGCTATCAGGTCCATCCCCAGTATATAGAGGTAATAAAGCTATCAGGTCCATCCCCAATATATAGAGTTAATAAAGCTATCAGGTCCATCCCCAGTATATAGAGTTAATAAAGCTATCAGGTCCATACCCAATATATAGAGTTAATAAAGCTATCAGGTCCATCCCCAGTATATAGAGGTAATAAAGCTATCAGGTCCATCCCCAGTATATAGAGTTAATAAAGCTATCAGGTCCATACCCAATATATAGAGTTAATAAAGCTATCAGGTCCATACCCAGTATATAGAGTTAATAAAGCTATCAGGTCCATCCCCAATATATAGAGTTAATAAAGCTATCAGGTCCATACCCAGTATATAGAGTTAATAAAGCTATCAGGTCCATACCCAATATATAGAGTTAATAAAGCTATCAGGTCCATCCCCAATATATATAGTTAATAAAGCTATCAGGTCCATACCCAGTATATAGAGTTAATAAAGCTATCAGGTCCATCCCCAGTATATAGAGTTAATAAAGCTATCAGGTCCATACCCAATATATAGAGTTAATAAAGCTATCAGGTCCATCCCCAGTATATAGAGGTAATAAAGCTATCAGGTCCATCCCCAGTATATAGAGTTAATAAAGCTATCAGGTCCATACCCAATATATAGAGTTAATAAAGCTATCAGGTCCATACCCAGTATATAGAGTTAATAAAGCTATCAGGTCCATACCCAATATATAGAGTTAATAAAGCTATCAGGTCCATCCCCAGTATATATAGTTAATAAAGCTATCAGGTCCATACCCAGTATATAGAGTTAATAAAGCTATCAGGTCCATCCCCAGTATATAGAGTTAATAAAGCTATCAGGTCCATACCCAATATATAGAGTTAATAAAGCTATCAGGTCCATCCCCAGTATATAGAGTTAATAAAGCTATCAGGTCCATCCCCAGTATATAGAGTTAATAAAGCTATCAGGTCCATACCCAATATATAGAGTTAATAAAGCTATCAGTTCCATCCCCAGTATATAGAGGTAATAAAGCTATCAGGTCCATCCCCAGTATATAGAGTTAATAAAGCTATCAGGTCCATACCCAATATATAGAGTTAATAAAGCTATCAGGTCCATCCCCAGTATATAGAGGTAATAAAGCTATCAGGTCCATCCCCAGTATATAGAGTTAATAAAGCTATCAGGTCCATACCCAATATATAGAGGTAATAAAGCTATCAGGTCCATCCCCAATATATAGAGTTAATAAAGCTATCAGGTCCATCCCCAGTATATAGAGTTAATAAAGCTATCAGGTCCATACCCAATATATAGAGTTAATAAAGCTATCAGGTCCATCCCCAGTATATAGAGGTAATAAAGCTATCAGGTCCATCCCCAGTATATAGAGTTAATAAAGCTATCAGGTCCATCCCCAATATATAGAGTTAATAAAGCTATCAGGTCCATCCCCAGTATATACATTTACATTTACATTTTAGTCATTTAGCAGACGCTCTTATCCAGAGCGACTTACAGTTAGTGAATACATTATTACTTTTTTTATACTGGCCACCCGTGGGAATCAAACCCACATATAGAGTTAATAAAGCTATCAGGTC
This sequence comes from Coregonus lavaretus, assembly GCF_964263955.1. Classification (NCBI taxonomy): domain Eukaryota; kingdom Metazoa; phylum Chordata; class Actinopteri; order Salmoniformes; family Salmonidae; genus Coregonus; species Coregonus lavaretus. The sequence goes on along the minus strand of NC_140011.1, from coordinate 45,491,428 downwards.
CATACCCAGTAACCGAAGATGCCGGTCCGTGTGTAGGTAGTCTGTATGTCTCTGATGAAGGGGACATGAACCTGCTTAGAGAAGACCAACAACAGCAGCCCCTGCAGCCTCACTGAAGATACCTTGTAGGGGAAAAGAGAGGGGTGAGAGAGAGAGAGAAGGGGGGGATGGAGAGGGAGAGAGGGGGGGAAACAGAAAGAGAGAAAATGGAGGTAGTGATTATTAAACAACTGATCTGACCTGTTATAGAAATACTAGATAGTGACAACATGCCCTGATCTGACCTGTTACATAAATAATAGACAGTGACAACGGGTCTTGATCTGACCTGTTACATAAATACTAGACAGAGTCAACGGGCCCTGATCTGACCTGTTACATAAATAATAGAGAGAGACAACGGGCCCTGATCTGACCTGTTACATAAATACTAGACAGAGACAACGGGCCCTGATCTGACCTGTTACATAAATACTACACAGAGACAACGCCCCTGATCTGAGCTGTTACATAAATACTAGACAGAGACAACAGGTCCTGATCTGACCTGTTACATAAATACTAGACAGAGACAACGGGCCCTGATCTGACCTGTTACATAAATACTAGACAGAGTCAACGGGTCCTGATCTGACCTGTTACAGAAATACTAGACAGAGACAACGGGCCCTGATCTGACCTGTTACATAAACACTAGACAGAGACAACGGGCCCTGATCTGACCTGTTACATAAATACTAGACAGAGACAACGGGCCCTGATCTGACCTGTTACATAAATACTAGACAGAGACAACGGGCACTGATCTGACCTGTTACATAAATACTAGACAGAGTCAACGGGCACTGATCTGACCTGTTACATAAATACTAGACAGCGACAACGGGCCCTGATCTGACCTGTTACATAAATACTAGACAGAGACAACGGGCCCTGATCTGACCTGTTACATAAATACTAGACAGAGACAACGGGCCCTGATCTGACCTGTTACATAAATACTAGATAGAGACAACGGGCCCTGATCTGACCTGTTACATAAATACTAGACAGAGACAACGGGCCCTGATCTGACCTGTTACATAAATACTAGACAGAGACAACGGGCCCTGATCTGACCTGTTACATAAATCCTAGACAGAGACAACGGGCACTGATCTGACCTGTTACATAAATACTAGACAGAGACAACGGGCCCTAATCTGACCTGTTACATAAATACTAGACAGAGACAACGGGCACTCATCTGACCTGTTACATAAATACTAGATAGAGACAACAGGCTCTGATCTGTTACATAAATACTAGACAGAGACAACAGGCCCTGGCATGACCTGTTACATGAATACTAGACAGACACAAAGAGCCCTGATCTGACCTGTTACATAAATACTAGACAGAGACAACGGGCCCTGATCTGACCTGTTATATAAATACTAGACAGAGACAACGGGCCCTGATCTGACCTGTTACATAAATACTAGACAGAGACAACGGGCACTGATCTGACCTGTTACATAAATACTAGACAGAGACAACGGGCCCTGATATGACCTGTTACATAAATACTAGACAGAGACAACGGGCACTGATCTGACCTGTTACATAAATACTAGACAGAGACAACGGGCCCTGATCTGACCTGTTACATAAATACTAGACAGAGACAATGGGCCCTGATCTGACCTGTTACATAAATACTAGAGAGAGTCAACGGGCCCTGATCTGACCTGTTACATAAATACTAGACAGAGACAACGGGCACTGAACTGACCTGTTACATAAATACTAGACAGAGACAACGGGCCCTGATCTGACCTGTTACATAAATACTAGACAGAGACAACGGGCCCTGATCTGACCTGTTACATAAATACTAGACAGAGTCAACGGGCCCTGATCTGACCTGTTACATAAATACTAGACAGAGACAACGGGCCCTGATCTGACCTGTTACATAAATACTAGACAGAGACAACGGGCCCTGATCTGACCTGTTACATAAATACTAGACAGAGTCAACGGGCCCTGATCTGACCTGTTACATAAATACTAGACAGAGACAACGGGCACTGATCTGACCTGTTACATAAATACTAGACAGAGACAACGGGCCCTGATCTGACCTGTTACATAAATACTAGACAGAGACAACGGGCCCTGATCTGACCTGTTACATAAATACTAGACAGAGTCAACGGGCCCTGACCTGACCTGTTACATAAATACTAGACAGAGACAACGGGCCCTGATCTGACCTGTTACATAAATACTAGACAGAGACAACGGGCCCTGATCTGACCTGTTACATAAATACTAGACAGAGTCAACGGGCCCTGATCTGACCTGTTACATAAATACTAGACAGAGACAACGGGCCCTGATCTGACCTGTTACATACATACTAGACAGAGACAACGGGCCCTGATCTGACCTGTTACATAAATACTAGACAGAGTCAACGGGCCCTGATCTGACCTGTTACATAAATACTAGACAGAGACAACGGGCCCTGATCTGACCTGTTACATAAATACTAGACAGAGTCAACGGGCCCTGATCTGACCTGTTACATAAATACTAGACAGAGACAACGGGCCCTGATCTGACCTGTTACATAAATACTAGACAGAGACAACGGGCCCTGATCTGACCTGTTACATAAATACTAGACAGAGACAACGGGCCCTGATCTGACCTGTTACATAAATACTAGACAGAGACAACGGGCCCTGATCTGACCTGTTACATAAATACTAGACAGAGTCAACGGGCCCTGATCTGACCTGTTACATAAATACTAGACAGAGACAACGGGCACTGATCTGACCTGTTACATAAATACTAGACAGAGACAACGGGCCCTGATCTGACCTGTTACATAAATACTAGAGAGAGACAACGGGTCCTGATCTGACCTGTTACATAAATACTAGACAGAGTCAACGGGCCCTGATCTGACCTGTTACATAAATACTAGACAGAGACAACGGGCCCTGATCTGACCTGTTACATAAACACTAGACAGAGACAACGGGCCCTGATCTGACCTGTTACATAAATACTAGAGAGAGACAATGGGTCCTGATCTGACCTATTACATAAATACTAGACAGAGACAACGGGCCCTGATCTGACCTGTTACATAAATACTAGACAGAGACAACGGGCCCTGATCTGACCTGTTACATAAATCCTAGACAGAGACAACGGGCACTGATCTGACCTGTTACATAAATACTAGACAGAGACAACGGGCCCTAATCTGACCTGTTACATAAATACTAGACAGAGACAACGGGCACTCATCTGACCTGTTACATAAATACTAGATAGAGACAACAGGCTCTGATCTGTTACATAAATACTAGACAGAGACAACAGGCCCTGGCATGACCTGTTACATGAATACTAGACAGACACAAAGAGCCCTGATCTGACCTGTTACATAAATACTAGACAGAGACAACGGGCCCTGATCTGACCTGTTATATAAATACTAGACAGAGACAACGGGCCCTGATCTGACCTGTTACATAAATACTAGACAGAGACAACGGGCACTGATCTGACCTGTTACATAAATACTAGACAGAGACAACGGGCCCTGATATGACCTGTTACATAAATACTAGACAGAGTCAACGGATCCTGATCTGACCTGTTACATAAATACTAGACAGAGACAACGGGCACTGATCTGACCTGTTACATAAATACTAGACAGAGACAACGGGCCCTGATCTGACCTGTTACATAAATACTAGACAGAGACAATGGGCCCTGATCTGACCTGTTACATAAATACTAGAGAGAGTCAACGGGCCCTGATCTGACCTGTTACATAAATACTAGACAGAGACAACGGGCACTGATCTGACCTGTTACATAAATACTAGACAGAGACAACGGGCCCTGATCTGACCTGTTACATAAATACTAGACAGAGACAACGGGCCCTGATCTGACCTGTTACATAAATACTAGACAGAGTCAACGGGCCCTGATCTGACCTGTTACATAAATACTAGACAGAGACAACGGGCCCTGATCTGACCTGTTACATAAATACTAGACAGAGACAACGGGCCCTGATCTGACCTGTTACATAAATACTAGACAGAGTCAACGGGCCCTGATCTGACCTGTTACATAAATACTAGACAGAGACAACGGGCACTGATCTGACCTGTTACATAAATACTAGACAGAGACAACGGGCCCTGATCTGACCTGTTACATAAATACTAGACAGAGACAACGGGCCCTGATCTGACCTGTTACATAAATACTAGACAGAGTCAACGGGCCCTGACCTGACCTGTTACATAAATACTAGACAGAGACAACGGGCCCTGATCTGACCTGTTACATAAATACTAGACAGAGACAACGGGCCCTGATCTGACCTGTTACATAAATACTAGACAGAGTCAACGGGCCCTGATCTGACCTGTTACATAAATACTAGACAGAGACAACGGGCACTGATCTGACCTGTTACATAAATACTAGACAGAGACAACGGGCCCTGATCTGACCTGTTACATAAATACTAGAGAGAGACAACGGGTCCTGATCTGACCTGTTACATAAATACTAGACAGAGTCAACGGGCCCTGATCTGACCTGTTACATAAATACTAGACAGAGACAACGGGCCCTGATCTGACCTGTTACATAAACACTAGACAGAGACAACGGGCCCTGATCTGACCTGTTACATAAATACTAGAGAGAGACAACGGGTCCTGATCTGACCTGTTACATAAATACTAGACAGAGTCAACGGGCCCTGATCTGACCTGTTACATAAATACTAGACAGAGTCAACGGGCCCTGATCTGACCTGTTACATAAATACTAGACAGAGACAACGGGCACTGATCTGACCTGTTACATAAATACTAGACAGAGACAACGGGCCCTGATCTGACCTGTTACATAAATACTAGACAGAGTCAACGGGCCCTGATCTGACCTGTTACATAAATACTAGACAGAGACAACGGGCCCTGATCTGACCTGTTACATAAATACTAGACAGAGACAACGGGCCCTGATCTGACCTGTTACATAAATACTAGACAGAGTCAACGGGCCCTGATCTGACCTGTTACATAAATACTAGACAGAGACAACGGGCACTGATCTGACCTGTTACATAAATACTAGACAGAGACAACGGGCCCTGATCTGACCTGTTACATAAATACTAGACAGAGACAACGGGCCCTGATCTGACCTGTTACATAAATACTAGACAGAGACAACGGGCCCTGATCTGACCTGTTACATAAATACTAGACAGAGACAACGGGCCCTGATCTGACCTGTTACATAAATACTAGACAGAGTCAACGGGCCCTGATCTGACCTGTTACATAAATACTAGACAGAGACAACGGGCCCTGATCTGACCTGTTACATACATACTAGACAGAGACAACGGGCCCTGATCTGACCTGTTACATAAATACTAGACAGAGTCAACGGGCCCTGATCTGACCTGTTACATAAATACTAGACAGAGACAACGGGCCCTGATCTGACCTGTTACATAAATACTAGACAGAGACAATGGGCCCTGATCTGACCTGTTACATAAATACTAGACAGAGTCAACGGGCCCTGATCTGACCTGTTACATAAATACTAGACAGAGTCAACGGGCCCTGATCTGACCTGTTACATAAATACTAGACAGAGACAACGGGCACTGATCTGACCTGTTACATAAATACTAGACAGAGACAACGGGCCCTGATCTGACCTGTTACATAAATACTAGAGAGAGACAACGGGTCCTGATCTGACCTGTTACATAAATACTAGACAGAGTCAACGGGCCCTGATCTGACCTGTTACATAAATACTAGACAGAGACAACGGGCCCTGATCTGACCTGTTACATAAACACTAGACAGAGACAACGGGCCCTGATCTGACCTGTTACATAAATACTAGAGAGAGACAACGGGTCCTGATCTGACCTGTTACATAAATACTAGACAGAGTCAACGGGCCCTGATCTGACCTGTTACATAAATACTAGACAGAGTCAACGGGCCCTGATCTGACCTGTTACATAAATACTAGACAGAGACAACGGGCCCTGATCTGACCTGTTACATAAATACTAGACAGAGTCAACGGGCCCTGATCTGACCTGTTACATAAATACTAGACAGAGACAACAGGCCCTGATCTGACCTGTTACATAAATACTAGACAGAGACAACGGGCCCTGATCTGACCTGTTACATAAATACTAGACAGAGTCAACGGGCCCTGATCTGACCTGTTACATAAATACTAGACAGAGACAACGGGCACTGATCTGACCTGTTACATAAATACTAGACAGAGACAACGGGCCCTGATCTGACCTGTTACATAAATCCTAGACAGAGACAACGGGCACTGATCTGACCTGTTACATAAATACTAGACAGAGACAACGGGCCCTAATCTGACCTGTTACATAAATACTAGACAGAGACAACGGGCACTCATCTGACCTGTTACATAAATACTAGATAGAGACAACAGGCTCTGATCTGTTACATAAATACTAGACAGAGACAACAGGCCCTGGCATGACCTGTTACATGAATACTAGACAGACACAAAGAGCCCTGATCTGACCTGTTACATAAATACTAGACAGAGACAACGGGCCCTGATCTGACCTGTTATATAAATACTAGACAGAGACAACGGGCCCTGATCTGACCTGTTACATAAATACTAGACAGAGACAACGGGCACTGATCTGACCTGTTACATAAATACTAGACAGAGACAACGGGCCCTGATATGACCTGTTACATAAATACTAGACAGAGTCAACGGGCCCTGATCTGACCTGTTACATAAATACTAGACAGAGACAACGGGCACTGATCTGACCTGTTACATAAATACTAGACAGAGACAACGGGCCCTGATCTGACCTGTTACATAAATACTAGACAGAGACAATGGGCCCTGTTCTGACCTGTTACATAAATACTAGAGAGAGTCAACGGGCCCTGATCTGACCTGTTACATGAATACTAGACAGAGACAACGGGCACTGATCTGACCTGTTACATAAATACTAGACAGAGACAACGGGCCCTGATCTGACCTGTTACATAAATACTAGACAGAGACAACGGGCCCTGATCTGACCTGTTACATAATGTCACGATCGTCGAAAGGATGAGACCAAAGCGCAGCGTGTTGAGCGAACATCGTAGACTTTAATTATAAAGAAACCACGATCGAAAACAATAAACCAAAATAGACGAAAGTGAAGTTCAATGCTGAATACAACAAACAGCCACACGGAAACAAAAACCCACAAACAAAGGTGAAACCACACAGATTAAATATGGCTCCCAATCAGAGATAACGAGCCGAACAGCTGACACTCGTTACCTCCGATTGGGAGTCATATGCCCAATAAACAACAAAACCAAACATAGAAAATGAACAACCAGATCCCACATAGAAATACACCCAAAAGAAAATGACAACCCTGGCTCACAACAAAGAGTCCCGGAGCCAGAACGTCACAGTACCCCCCCCTAAAGGCGCGGACTGCGACCGCGCCTCACAACCCCACAATAGGGGAGGGCTGGGTGGGTGTTGCTCCCCGGAGGCGGTTCCGGCTCCGGGCTTGACCACCACCCCACTATAGTTCCTACCCGCTTTCTTAACCTCCTCCCAATGACCACCCTCCACTTAAACCCACCTGGATTAATGGGCAGCACCGGACTAAGAGGCAGCACCAGGCTAAAGGACAGCACCGGACTAAGGGGCAGCACTGGACTAAGGGGCAGCACTGGACTAAGGGGCAGCACTGGACTAAATGGCGGATCCTGGCTGGCTGGCTCTGGCGGATCCTGGCTGGACGGCTCATGGCTGGCTGACGGATCTGGCTGCTCATGGCTGGCTGACGGATCTGGCGGCTCATGGCTGGCTGACGGATCTGGCCACTCATGGCTGGCGGAAGGCTCTGGCTGATCCCGTCTGGCGGAAGGCTCTGGCTGCTCCTGTCTGGCGGAAGGCTCTGGCTGATCCGGTCTGACGGAAGGCTCTGGCTGCTCCTGTCTGGCGGAAGGCTCTGGCTGATCCTGTCTGGCGGAAGGCTCTGGCTGATCCTGTCTGGCGGAAGGCTCTGGCTGATCCTGTCTGGCGAAGAGCTCTAGCGGCTCCGGTCTGGCGGACGGCTCTGAAGGCTCATGGCAGACGGGCGGCTTTGCAGGCTCAGTACAGACGGGCAGTTCAGACGGCGTTGGGCAGACGGACAGTTCAGACGGCGTTGGGCAGACGGGCAGTTCAGACGGCGTTGGGCAGACAGGCAGTTCAGACGGCGTTGGGCAGACAGACAGTTCAGGCGCCGTTGTGCAGACGGGCAGTTCAAGCGCCGTTGGGCAGACGGGCAGTTCAAGCGCCGTTGGGCAGACGGGCAGTTCAGGCGCCGTTGGGCAGACGGCAGACTCTGGCCGTCTGAGGCGCACCGTAGACCTGATGCGTGGTGCCGGAACTGGAGGTACCGGGCTGAGGACACGCATCTCAGGGCTAGTGCGGGGAGAAGCAACAGGGCATGCAGGACCCTGGGGACGCACATAAGTCCTAGTGCGTGGTGCCGGAACTGGTGGTCCCGGGCTGAGGACACGCATCTCAGGGCTAGTGCGGGGAGCAGCAACAGGGCATGCAGGACCCTGGGGACGCACATAAGTCCTAGTGCGTGGTGCCGGAACTGGTGGTCCCGGGCTGAGGACACGCATCTCAGGGCTAGTGCGGGGAGCAGCAACAGGACGCACAGGACTCTGGGAACACACAGGAGGCTCGGTGCGTGGTGTAGGCACTGGTGGTACTGGGCTGGAGCGGGGAGGCGGCGCCGGAAATACCGGACCGTGCAGGCGTACTGGCTCCCTTGAGCACTGAGCCTGCCCAACCTTACCTGGTTGTATGCTCCCCGTCGCCCGACCAGTACGGGAAGGAGGAATAACCCGCACCGGGCTAAGTAGGCGAACCGGGGAAACCATACGTAGGGCTGGTGCCATGTAAGCCGGCCCGAGGAGACGCACTGGTGGCCTGCTGCGTGGGGCCGGCCTCATGACATCCGGCTCAACACTCAATCTAGCCCGGCCGATACGAGGAGCTGGAATGTACCGCACCGGGCTATGCCTGCGTACAGGAGACACCATGCGCTCTACTGCGTAACATGGTGTCTGCCCGTACTCCCGCTCTCCACGGTTAGTCCAGGGAGTAGGCGCAGGTCTCCTACCTGACTTCGCCACACTCCCTTTTAGCCCCCCCCCAAGAAATTTTTGGGGAGTAACCACGGGCTTCCAGCCTCGACTCCGCGCTGCCTCCTCATACCACCTCCTCTCGGCTGCAGCTGCCTCCAGCTCTTCACGAGGGCGGTGGTACTCCTCCGGTTGTGCCCAAGGACCCTTTCCAGCCCGTATCTCCTCCCATGTCCAAAAGTCCTTAGGAGGCTCCCATAAATCCTGCGTAGGTAGGTCCTGTTGCCGCTTGTTACGCCGCTTGGTCCTCTTGTGGTGGGTTTTTCTGTCACGATCGTCGAAAGGATGAGACCAAAGCGCAGCGTGTTGAGCGAACATCGTAGACTTTAATTATAAAGAAACCACGATCGAAAACAATAAACCAAAATAGACGAAAGTGAAGTTCAATGCTGAATACAACAAACAGCCACACGGAAACAAAAACCCACAAACAAAGGTGAAACCACACAGATTAAATATGGCTCCCAATCAGAGATAACGAGCCGAACAGCTGACACTCGTTACCTCCGATTGGGAGTCATATGCCCAATAAACAACAAAACCAAACATAGAAAATGAACAACCAGATCCCACATAGAAATACACCCAAAAGAAAATGACAACCCTGGCTCACAACAAAGAGTCCCGGAGCCAGAACGTCACACATAAATACTAGACAGAGTCAACGGGCCCTGATCTGACCTGTTACATAAATACTAGACAGAGACAACGGGCCCTGATCTGACCTGTTACATAAATACTAGACAGAGACAACGGGCCCTGATCTGACCTGTTACATAAATACTAGACAGAGTCAACGGGCCCTGATCTGACCTGTTACATAAATACTAGACAGAGACAACGGGCACTGATCTGATCTGTTACATAAATACTAGACAGAGACAACGGGCCCTGATCTGACCTGTTACATAAATACTAGACAGAGACAACGGGCCCTGATCTGACCTGTTACATAAATACTAGACAGAGTCAACGGGCCCTGACCTGACCTGTTACATAAATACTAGACAGAGACAACGGGCCCTGATCTGACCTGTTACATAAATACTAGACAGAGACAACGGGCCCTGATCTGACCTGTTACATAAATACTAGACAGAGTCAACGGGCCCTGATCTGACCTGTTACATAAATACTAGACAGAGACAACGGGCCCTGATCTGACCTGTTACATACATACTAGACAGAGACAACGGGCCCTGATCTGACCTGTTACATAAATACTAGACAGAGTCAACGGGCCCTGATCTGACCTGTTACATAAATACTAGACAGAGACAACGGGCCCTGATCTGACCTGTTACATAAATACTAGACAGAGACAATGGGCCCTGATCTGACCTGTTACATAAATACTAGACAGAGTCAACGGGCCCTGATCTGACCTGTTACATAAATACTAGACAGAGACAACGGGCCCTGATCTGACCTGTTACATAAATACTAGACAGAGACAACGGGCCCTGATCTGACCTGTTACATAAATACTAGACAGAGACAACGGGCCCTGATCTGACCTGTTACATAAATACTAGACAGAGACAACGGGCCCTGATCTGACCTGTTACATAAATACTAGACAGAGTCAACGGGCCCTGATCTGACCTGTTACATAAATACTAGACAGAGACAACGGGCACTGATCTGACCTGTTACATAAACACTAGACAGAGACAACGGGCCCTGATCTGACCTGTTACATAAATACTAGAGAGAGACAACGGGTCCTGATCTGACCTGTTACATAAACACTAGACAGAGACAACGGGCCCTGATCTGACCTGTTACATAAATACTAGAGAGAGACAACGGGTCCTGATCTGACCTGTTACATAAATACTAGACAGAGACAACGGGCCCTGATCTGACCTGTTACATAAATACTAGACAGAGACAACGGGCCCTGATCTGACCTGTTACATAAATACTAGACAGAGACAACGGGCCCTGATCTGACCTGTTACATAAATACTAGACAGAGACAACGGGCCCTGATCTGACCTGTTACATAAATACTAGACAGAGTCAACGGGCCCTGATCTGACCTGTTACATAAATACTAGACAGAGACAACGGGCCCTGATCTGACCTGTTACATACATACTAGACAGAGACAACGGGCCCTGATCTGACCTGTTACATAAATACTAGACAGAGTCAACGGGCCCTGATCTGACCTGTTACATAAATACTAGACAGAGACAACGGGCCCTGATCTGACCTGTTACATAAATACTAGACAGAGACAATGGGCCCTGATCTGACCTGTTACATAAATACTAGACAGAGTCAACGGGCCCTGATCTGACCTGTTACATAAATACTAGACAGAGTCAACGGGCCCTGATCTGACCTGTTACATAAATACTAGACAGAGACAACGGGCACTGATCTGACCTGTTACATAAATACTAGACAGAGACAACGGGCCCTGATCTGACCTGTTACATAAATACTAGAGAGAGACAACGGGTCCTGATCTGACCTGTTACATAAATACTAGACAGAGTCAACGGGCCCTGATCTGACCTGTTACATAAATACTAGACAGAGACAACGGGCCCTGATCTGACCTGTTACATAAACACTAGACAGAGACAACGGGCCCTGATCTGACCTGTTACATAAATACTAGAGAGAGACAACGGGTCCTGATCTGACCTGTTACATAAATACTAGACAGAGTCAACGGGCCCTGATCTGACCTGTTACATAAATACTAGACAGAGTCAACGGGCCCTGATCTGACCTGTTACATAAATACTAGACAGAGACAACGGGCCCTGATCTGACCTGTTACATAAATACTAGACAGAGTCAACGGGCCCTGATCTGACCTGTTACATAAATACTAGACAGAGACAACAGGCCCTGATCTGACCTGTTACATAAATACTAGACAGAGACAACGGGCCCTGATCTGACCTGTTACATAAATACTAGACAGAGTCAACGGGCCCTGATCTGACCTGTTACATAAATACTAGACAGAGACAACGGGCACTGATCTGACCTGTTACATAAATACTAGACAGAGACAACGGGCCCTGATCTGACCTGTTACATAAATACTAGACAGAGACAACGGGCCCTGATCTGACCTGTTACATAAATACTAGACAGAGACAACGGGCCCTGATCTGACCTGTTACATAAATACTAGACAGAGACAACGGGCCCTGATCTGACCTGTTACATAAATACTAGACAGAGACAACGGGCCCTGATCTGACCTGTTACATAAATACTAGACAGAGTCAACGGGCCCTGATCTGACCTGTTACATAAATACTAGACAGAGACAACGGGCACTGATCTGACCTGTTACATAAACACTAGACAGAGACAACGGGCCCTGATCTGACCTGTTACATAAATACTAGAGAGAGACAACGGGTCCTGATCTGACCTGTTACATAAACACTAGACAGAGACAACGGGCCCTGATCTGACCTGTTACATAAATACTAGAGAGAGACAACGGGTCCTGATCTGACCTGTTACATAAATACTAGACAGAGACAACGGGCCCTGATCTGACCTGTTACATAAATACTAGACAGAGACAACGGGCCCTGATCTGACCTGTTACATAAATACTAGACAGAGACAACGGGCCCTGATCTGACCTGTTACATAAATACTAGACAGAGACAACGGGCCCTGATCTGACCTGTTACATAAATACTAGACAGAGTCAACGGGCCCTGATCTGACCTGTTACATAAATACTAGACAGAGACAACGGGCCCTGATCTGACCTGTTACATACATACTAGACAGAGACAACGGGCCCTGATCTGACCTGTTACATAAATACTAGACAGAGTCAACGGGCCCTGATCTGACCTGTTACATAAATACTAGACAGAGACAACGGGCCCTGATCTGACCTGTTACATAAATACTAGACAGAGACAATGGGCCCTGATCTGACCTGTTACATAAATACTAGACAGAGTCAACGGGCCCTGATCTGACCTGTTACATAAATACTAGACAGAGTCAACGGGCCCTGATCTGACCTGTTACATAAATACTAGACAGAGACAACGGGCACTGATCTGACCTGTTACATAAATACTAGACAGAGACAACGGGCCCTGATCTGACCTGTTACATAAATACTAGAGAGAGACAACGGGTCCTGATCTGACCTGTTACATAAATACTAGACAGAGTCAACGGGCCCTGATCTGACCTGTTACATAAATACTAGACAGAGACAACGGGCCCTGATCTGACCTGTTACATAAACACTAGACAGAGACAACGGGCCCTGATCTGACCTGTTACATAAATACTAGAGAGAGACAACGGGTCCTGATCTGACCTGTTACATAAATACTAGACAGAGTCAACGGGCCCTGATCTGACCTGTTACATAAATACTAGACAGAGTCAACGGGCCCTGATCTGACCTGTTACATAAATACTAGACAGAGACAACGGGCCCTGATCTGACCTGTTACATAAATACTAGACAGAGTCAACGGGCCCTGATCTGACCTGTTACATAAATACTAGACAGAGACAACAGGCCCTGATCTGACCTGTTACATAAATACTAGACAGAGACAACGGGCCCTGATCTGACCTGTTACATAAATACTAGACAGAGTCAACGGGCCCTGATCTGACCTGTTACATAAATACTAGACAGAGACAACGGGCACTGATCTGACCTGTTACATAAATACTAGACAGAGACAACGGGCCCTGATCTGACCTGTTACATAAATACTAGACAGAGACAACGGGCCCTGATCTGACCTGTTACATAAATACTAGACAGAGACAACGGGCCCTGATCTGACCTGTTACATAAATACTAGACAGAGACAACGGGCCCTGATCTGACCTGTTACATAAATACTAGACAGAGTCAACGGGCCCTGATCTGACCTGTTACATAAATACTAGACAGAGACAACGGGCCCTGATCTGACCTGTTACATACATACTAGACAGAGACAACGGGCCCTGATCTGACCTGTTACATAAATACTAGACAGAGTCAACGGGCCCTGATCTGACCTGTTACATAAATACTAGACAGAGACAACGGGCCCTGATCTGACCTGTTACATAAATACTAGACAGAGACAATGGGCCCTGATCTGACCTGTTACATAAATACTAGACAGAGTCAACGGGCCCTGATCTGACCTGTTACATAAATACTAGACAGAGACAACGGGCCCTGATCTGACCTGTTACATAAATACTAGACAGAGACAACGGGCCCTGATCTGACCTGTTACATAAATACTAGACAGAGACAACGGGCCCTGATCTGACCTGTTACATAAATACTAGACAGAGACAACGGGCCCTGATCTGACCTGTTACATAAATACTAGACAGAGTCAACGGGCCCTGATCTGACCTGTTACATAAATACTAGAGAGAGACAACGGGTCCTGATCTGACCTGTTACATAAATACTAGACAGAGTCAACGGGCCCTGATCTGACCTGTTACATAAATACTAGACAGAGTCAACGGGCCCTGATCTGACCTGTTACATAAATACTAGACAGAGACAACGGGCACTGATCTGACCTGTTACATAAATACTAGACAGAGACAACGGGCCCTGATCTGACCTGTTACATAAATACTAGACAGAGTCAACGGGCCCTGATCTGACCTGTTACATAAATACTAGACAGAGACAACAGGCCCTGATCTGACCTGTTACATAAATACTAGACAGAGACAACGGGCCCTGATCTGACCTGTTACATAAATACTAGACAGAGTCAACGGGCCCTGATCTGACCTGTTACATAAATACTAGACAGAGACAACGGGCACTGATCTGACCTGTTACATAAATACTAGACAGAGACAACGGGCCCTGATCTGACCTGTTACATAAATACTAGACAGAGACAACGGGCCCTGATCTGACCTGTTACATAAATACTAGACAGAGACAACGGGCCCTGATCTGACCTGTTACATAAATACTAGACAGAGACAACGGGCCCTGATCTGACCTGTTACATAAATACTAGACAGAGTCAACGGGCCCTGATCTGACCTGTTACATAAATACTAGACAGAGACAACGGGCCCTGATCTGACCTGTTACATACATACTAGACAGAGACAACGGGCCCTGATCTGACCTGTTACATAAATACTAGACAGAGTCAACGGGCCCTGATCTGACCTGTTACATAAATACTAGACAGAGACAACGGGCCCTGATCTGACCTGTTACATAAATACTAGACAGAGACAATGGGCCCTGATCTGACCTGTTACATAAATACTAGACAGAGTCAACGGGCCCTGATCTGACCTGTTACATAAATACTAGACAGAGTCAACGGGCCCTGATCTGACCTGTTACATAAATACTAGACAGAGACAACGGGCACTGATCTGACCTGTTACATAAATACTAGACAGAGACAACGGGCCCTGATCTGACCTGTTACATAAATACTAGAGAGAGACAACGGGTCCTGATCTGACCTGTTACATAAATACTAGACAGAGTCAACGGGCCCTGATCTGACCTGTTACATAAATACTAGACAGAGACAACGGGCCCTGATCTGACCTGTTACATAAACACTAGACAGAGACAACGGGCCCTGATCTGACCTGTTACATAAATACTAGAGAGAGACAACGGGTCCTGATCTGACCTGTTACATAAATACTAGACAGAGTCAACGGGCCCTGATCTGACCTGTTACATAAATACTAGACAGAGTCAACGGGCCCTGATCTGACCTGTTACATAAATACTAGACAGAGACAACGGGCCCTGATCTGACCTGTTACATAAATACTAGACAGAGTCAACGGGCCCTGATCTGACCTGTTACATAAATACTAGACAGAGACAACAGGCCCTGATCTGACCTGTTACATAAATACTAGACAGAGACAACGGGCCCTGATCTGACCTGTTACATAAATACTAGACAGAGTCAACGGGCCCTGATCTGACCTGTTACATAAATACTAGACAGAGACAACGGGCACTGATCTGACCTGTTACATAAATACTAGACAGAGACAACGGGCCCTGATCTGACCTGTTACATAAATACTAGACAGAGACAACGGGCCCTGATCTGACCTGTTACATAAATACTAGACAGAGACAACGGGCCCTGATCTGACCTGTTACATAAATACTAGACAGAGACAACGGGCCCTGATCTGACCTGTTACATAAATACTAGACAGAGTCAACGGGCCCTGATCTGACCTGTTACATAAATACTAGACAGAGACAACGGGCCCTGATCTGACCTGTTACATACATACTAGACAGAGACAACGGGCCCTGATCTGACCTGTTACATAAATACTAGACAGAGTCAACGGGCCCTGATCTGACCTGTTACATAAATACTAGACAGAGACAACGGGCCCTGATCTGACCTGTTACATAAATACTAGACAGAGACAATGGGCCCTGATCTGACCTGTTACATAAATACTAGACAGAGTCAACGGGCCCTGATCTGACCTGTTACATAAATACTAGACAGAGACAACGGGCCCTGATCTGACCTGTTACATAAATACTAGACAGAGACAACGGGCCCTGATCTGACCTGTTACATAAATACTAGACAGAGACAACGGGCCCTGATCTGACCTGTTACATAAATACTAGACAGAGACAACGGGCCCTGATCTGACCTGTTACATAAATACTAGATAGAGTCAACGGGCCCTGATCTGACCTGTTACATAAATACTAGACAGAGTCAACGAACCCTGATCTGACCTGTTACATAAATACTACACAGAGACAACGGGCCCTGATCTGACCTGTTACATAAATACTACACAGAGACAACGGGCCCTGATCTGACCTGTTACATAAATACTAGACAGAGTCAACGGGCCCTGATCTGACCTGTTACATAAATACTAGACAGAGACAACGGGCCCTGATCTGACCTGTTACATAAATACTAGACAGAGTCAACGGGCCCTGATCTGACCTGTTACATAAATACTAGACAGAGACAACGGGCACTGATCTGACCTGTTACATAAATACTAGACAGAGACAACGGGCCCTGATCTGACCTGTTACATAAATACTAGAGAGAGACAACGGGTCCTGATCTGACCTGTTACATAAATACTAGACAGAGTCAACGGGCCCTGATCTGACCTGTTACATAAATACTAGACAGAGACAACGGGCCCTGATCTGACCTGTTACATAAACACTAGACAGAGACAACGGGCCCTGCTCTGACCTGTTACATAAATACTAGAGAGAGACAACGGGTCCTGATCTGACCTGTTACATAAATACTAGACAGAGTCAACGGGCCCTGATCTGACCTGTTACATAAATACTAGACAGAGTCAACGGGCCCTGATCTGACCTGTTAGATAAATACTAGACAGAGACAACGGGCACTGATCTGACCTGTTACATAAATACTAGACAGAGACAACGGGCCCTGATCTGACCTGTTACATAAATACTAGACAGAGTCAACGGGCCCTGATCTGACCTGTTACATAAATACTAGACAGAGACAACAGGCCCTGATCTGACCTGTTACATAAATACTAGACAGAGACAACGGGCCCTGATCTGACCTGTTACATAAATACTAGACAGAGTCAACGGGCCCTGATCTGACCTGTTACATAAATACTAGACAGAGACAACGGGCACTGATCTGACCTGTTACATAAATACTAGACAGAGACAACGGGCCCTGATCTGACCTGTTACATAAATACTAGACAGAGACAACGGGCCCTGATCTGACCTGTTACATAAATACTAGACAGAGACAACGGGCCCTGATCTGACCTGTTACATAAATACTAGACAGAGACAACGGGCCCTGATCTGACCTGTTACATAAATACTAGACAGAGTCAACGGGCCCTGATCTGACCTGTTACATAAATACTAGACAGAGACAACGGGCCCTGATCTGACCTGTTACATACATACTAGACAGAGACAACGGGCCCTGATCTGACCTGTTACATAAATACTAGACAGAGTCAACGGGCCCTGATCTGACCTGTTACATAAATACTAGACAGAGACAACGGGCCCTGATCTGACCTGTTACATAAATACTAGACAGAGACAATGGGCCCTGATCTGACCTGTTACATAAATACTAGACAGAGTCAACGGGCCCTGATCTGACCTGTTACATAAATACTAGACAGAGACAACGGGCCCTGATCTGACCTGTTACATAAATACTAGACAGAGACAACGGGCCCTGATCTGACCTGTTACATAAATACTAGACAGAGACAACGGGCCCTGATCTGACCTGTTACATAAATACTAGACAGAGACAACGGGCCCTGATCTGACCTGTTACATAAATACTAGACAGAGTCAACGGGCCCTGATCTGACCTGTTACATAAATACTAGACAGAGACAACGGGCACTGATCTGACCTGTTACATAAATACTAGACAGAGACAACGGGCCCTGATCTGACCTGTTACATAAATACTAGAGAGAGACAACGGGTCCTGATCTGACCTGTTACATAAATACTAGACAGAGTCAACGGGCCCTGATCTGACCTGTTACATAAATACTAGACAGAGACAACGGGCCCTGATCTGACCTGTTACATAAACACTAGACAGAGACAACGGGCCCTGATCTGACCTGTTACATAAATACTAGAGAGAGACAATGGGTCCTGATCTGACCTATTACATAAATACTAGACAGAGTCAACGGGCCCTGATCTGACCTGTTACATAAATACTAGACAGAGACAACGGGCCCTGATCTGACCTGTTACATAAATACTAGACAGAGACAACGGGCACTGATCTGACCTGTTACATAAATACTAGAGAGAGACAACGGGTCCTGATCTGACCTGTTACATAAATACTAGACAGAGTCAACGGGCCCTGATCTGACCTGTTACATAAATACTAGACAGAGACAACGGGCCCTGATCTGACCTGTTACATAAATACTAGACAGAGACAACGGGCCCTGATCTGACCTGTTACATAAATACTAGAGAGAGACAACGGGCCCTGATCTGACCTGTTACATAAATACTAGACAGAGACAACGGGCCCTGATCTGACCTGTTACATAAATACTAGACAGAGACAACGGGCCCTGATCTGACCTGTTACATAAATACTAGACAGAGACAACGGGCCCTGATCTGACCTGTTACATAAATACTAGATAGAGTCAACGGGCCCTGATCTGACCTGTTACATAAATACTAGACAGAGTCAACGAACCCTGATCTGACCTGTTACATAAATACTACACAGAGACAACGGGCCCTGATCTGACCTGTTACATAAATACTAGACAGAGTCAACGGGCCCTGATCTGACCTGTTACATAAATACTAGACAGAGACAACGGGCCCTGATCTGACCTGTTACATAAATACTAGACAGAGTCAACGGGCCCTGATCTGACCTGTTACATAAATACTAGACAGAGACAACGGGCCCTGATCTGACCTGTTACATAAATACTAGAGAGAGACAACGGGTCCTGATCTGACCTGTTACATAAATACTAGACAGAGTCAACGGGCCCTGATCTGACCTGTTACATAAATACTAGACAGAAACAACGGGTCCTGATCTGACCTGGTACATAAACACTAGACAGAGACAACGGGTCCTGATCTGACCTGTTACATAAATACTAGACAGAGTCAACGGGCCCTGATCTGACCTGTTACATAAATACTAGACAGAGACAACGGGCCCTGATCTGACCTGTTACATAAATACTAGACAGAGACAACGGGCCCTGATCTGACCTGTTACATAAATACTAGAGAGAGACAACGGGCCCTGATCTGACCTGTTACATAAATACTAGACAGAGACAACGGGCCCTGATCTGACCTGTTACATAAATACTAGACAGAGTCAACGGGCCCTGATCTGACCTGTTACATAAATACTAGACAGAGTCAACGGGCCCTGATCTGACCTGTTACATAAATACTAGACAGAGACAACGGGCCCTGATCTGACCTGTTACATAAATACAAGAGAGAGACAACGGGTCCTGATCTGACCTGTTACATAAATACTAGACAGAGTCAACGGGCCCTGATCTGACCTGTTACATAAATACTAGACAGAAACAACGGGCCCTGATCTGACCTGGTACATAAACACTAGACAGAGACAACGGGTCCTGATCTGACCTGTTACATAAATACTAGACAGAGTCAACGGGCCCTGATCTGACCTGTTACATAAATACTAGACAGAGACAACGGGCCCTGATCTGACCTGTTACATAAATACTAGACAGAGACAACGGGCCCTGATCTGACCTGTTACATAAATACTAGAGAGAGACAACGGGCCCTGATCTGACCTGTTACATAAATACTAGAGAGAGACAACGGGCCCTGATCTGACCTGTTACATAAATACTAGACAGAGTCAACGGGCCCTGATCTGACCTGTTACATAAATACTAGACAGAGTCAACGGGCCCTGATCTGACCTGTTACATAAATACTAGACAGAGACAACGGGCCCTGATCTGACCTGTTACATAAATACTAGACAGAGACAACGGGCCCTGATCTGACCTGTTACATAAATACTAGACAGAGACAACGGGCCCTGATCTGACCTGTTACATAAATACTAGACAGAGACAACGGGCCCTGATCTGACCTGTTACATAAATACTAGACAGAGTCAACGGGCCCTGATCTAACCTGTTACATAAATACTAGACAGAGTCAACGGGCCCTGATCTGACCTGTTACATAAATACTAGACAGAGTCAACGGGCCCTGATCTGACCTGTTACATAAATACTAGACAGAGACAACGGGCCCTGATCTGACCTGTTACATTAATACTAGACAGAGACAACGGGCCCTGATCTGACCTGTTACATAAATACTAGACAGAGACAACGGGCCCTGATCTGACCTGTTACATAAATACTAGACAGAGACAACGGGCCCTGATCTGACCTGTTACATAAATACTAGACAGAGACAACGGGCCCTGATCTGACCTGTTACATAAATACTAGACAGAGACAACGGGCCCTGTGTGTGTCTTCTCAACCTGCAACAGGACCGGAATGAATGAACCAAGTTATTCCTCCTATTGTTTTCTCACAACTTACTGGTGCAGCTCTCTCTCACACACACACACACACACACACACACACACACACACACACACACACACACACACACACACACACACACACACACACACTACCTTGATGTAGCCTCTATGGGCCAGTGTGTTCATCAGAAGGTGGCTCCAGGAGTCTTCTACCAGCAGGTCTGACAGAAACCGCAGAGGAGCTGCATTCACCTCCTGAAGACTGACACACACACACACACTTTAATAAAACATACACTTATATACAAGTAAACAGACAGATTTTACAGTCAACATCGAATAGCTGTCCAGCAGACATGATCTCACCCAATCACGTAGAGGTCTGTGGCGGGCTGGGCTTCCAGCTGCAGCAAGGAAGTGACATCACCAGGAGGCTCTGCTGTCGCCACATTCCATGTGACCATGTGCAGCCTATCAGAAACAAGCAGGAAGTAGAGAGAGAGAAATAATAAACAAACTGTGTATTTTCAGAAGAAAGGTTATTTGCAGAACCCAGCTTTAGAACACAGCCTTAGAACCCAGCCTTGATACTTAAAACTACTAAGGTACTTGGTGTGTGTGTCTCTCTCTCTCTCTGGGTGTGTGTATGTGTGTGCTTCCCTCTGGGTGTGTGCGTGTGCTTCCCTCTGGGTGTGTGTGTGTGTGTGCTTCCCTCTGGGTGTGTGTGAGTGTGTGCTTCCCTCTGGGTGTGTGTATGTGTGTGCTTCCCTCTGGGTGTGTGTGTGTGCTTCCCTCTGGGTGTGTGCGTGTCTGTGTGAACCTGAAGGTGTCTCTGGGGCTGATGCGTCCACAGAGCTGAAAGGCTTCATCCAGAGTGCGGGACACTTCCTCGTTAGCCTCATCATCAGAGCTCAGGTCCTCCACACAGTTCAGCAGCTGGGACAGCCGCTGTCGGAGCAGCAGTCTGCCCTTTGACCCCTGGGACGCCGTGCTGGAGGTGCTGTCTGACCTCACACGACCCCCGACCCCCGACCCTACCCCGTCAGAGACACACAGTGCATCCATCGCCATTTTCATTGACTCAGACATAGCTAGATCTGACTGTAAGTGTGTTTCTCTCTCTCTGAGTGATAGCAGGCAGAGAGGTTGGTTGGTGAGATGGAGGGATACAGTCGGCAGAACAAGAGAAAGAAGGGAAGAGAAAAGTCTTCCAGCTCTGATAGATTGTTTAGATTCCTTGCTCTTCTCTGATTGGTCCAGTCCAGAGGTCTCCAGCTGCTGGACTGTTAGCGTCAAGTTAAACCAACGGCGTGGGTTGGGTCCACTCAGACCAGCGTCTTTCTCTTCAGGTCCTCTTTGGATCGTTCACAGAACCCAGTCTGTGATTCTCTGCTTCTTGTTGATTGGCTTGCTAGTGGATTCCTCCTGGCAGTAAACTGTCAGTCTCAGTTGGAGGTTCGAATCTTCTGAGATGATCTAATCTGGGTTGTCTTTCAGTAGATCCAGGAGATCCTCCCTCAGAACAGTTGGCCTTGTTCCAGAATGAACTGCACAGCCTTTATGTCCTGTCCTCTGTCCTGTCCTCTGTCCTGTCCTCTGTGTTTCCTGTACTCCCTGTCTGTGTGTGTCTGGTTGGCTGGCCTGAGTGACCGGCAAGTGACAGACTGAGAGCGACAGAGTTTTGGGGACGCAGGCGAAAGAGTGATGAAGAGAAAGTGTGAGATTAGGACAGGGGAGAGCCACGTGATAAGGTGTGTGTGTGTGTGTGTGTGTGTGTGTGTGTGTGTGATCCCCAATCACAGAGGGTATTGTTTCAGGACTTGGGCAACACTAGAGTGGCGTCACACACTGTAAGAGGTTTAATATGTTGGCTTTACTCTATAACACTGACAACTGTTACTACTAAGAGAGAGAGAGAGAGAGATTCATGTTTTATTATTATTGTAAAAAATATATACAGTGCCTATACCCTATAATGACAAAGAGAAAACAGGTTTTTAGAAATGTTTGCAAATGTATAAAAAATAAGAAACAGAAATACCTTATTTACATACAGTCCCAGTCAAAAGTTTGGACACACCTACTCATTCAAGGGTTTTTCTTTATTTTTACTATTTTCTACATTGTAGAATAATAGTGAAGACATTAAAACTATGAAATAACACATATGGAATCATGTAGTAACCAAAAAAGTGTTAAACAAATCAAAATATATCTAATATTTGAGATTCTTCAAATAGCCACCCTTTGACTTGATAACATCTTTGCACACTCTTGGCATTCTCTCAACCAGCTTCACCTGGAATGCTTTTCCAACAGTCTTGAAGGAGTTCCCACATATGCTGAGCACTTGTTGGCTGCTTTTCCTTCACTCTGCCGTCCGACTCATCCCAAACCATCTCAATTGGGTTGAGGTCGGGGGATTGTGGAGGCCAGGTCATCTGATGCAGCACTCCATCACTCTCCTTCTTGGTCAAATAGCCCTTACACAGCCTGGAGGTGTGTTGGGTCATTGTGGAGATGGGAGAACCTTCCAGAAGGACAACTATCTGGCCTTTATGGTAGAGTGACCAGACGGAAGCCACTCCTCAGTAAAAGGCACATGACAGCCCGCTTGGAGTTTGCCAAAAGGCACCTAAAGGACTCTCAGACCATGAGAAACAAGATTCTCTGGTCTGATGAAACCAAGATTGAACTCTTTGGCCTGAATGCCAAGCATCACGTCTGGAGGACACCTGGCACAATGCCTACAGTGAAGCATGGTGGTGGCAGCATCATGCTGTGGGGATGTTTTTCAGCAGCAGGGACTGGGAGACAAGTCAGGATCGAGGCAAAGATGAACGGAGCAAAGTACAGAGAGGTCCTTGATGAAAACCTGCTCCAGAGCGCTCAGGACCTCAGACTGGGGAGAAGGTTCACCTTCCAACAGGACAACGACCCTAAGCACACAGCCAAGACAACGCAGGAATGGGTTTGGGACAAGTCTCTGAATGTCCTTGAGTGGCCCAGCCAGAGCCCGGACTTGAACCCGATCTAACATCTCTGGAGAGACCTGAAAATAGCTGTGCAGCGACGCTCCCCATCCAACCTGACAGAGCTTGAGAGGATCTGCAGAGAAGAATGGGAGAAACTCCCCAAATATAGGTGTGCCAAGCTTGTAGTGTCATACCCAAGAAGACTCGAGGCTGTAATCGCTGCCAAAGGTGCTTCAACAAAGTACTGAGTAAAGGGTCTGAATACTTATGTAAATGTGATATTTCTGTTTTTTCTGTTTGATAAACTTCACTTTGTCATTATGGGGTATTGTGTATAGATTGAGGGGGAAAAAACAATTTAATCTATTTTAGAATAAGGCTGTAACGAATGTGGAAAACGTGAAGGGGTCTGAATGCTTTCCGAATGCACTGTACGCACACATTTCCCAAAACCTGTTTTTACTTTGTCATTATGGGCTATTGATGAGGGGGGAAAAAAACAATTTAATCCATTTTAGAATAAGGCTGTAACCATAACAAAATGTAGAAAAAGTCAAGGGGTCTGAAAACTTTCCAAAAAGGTATTGTATAAATATAATATAAAAAAGAGAGCGCGAGAGAGCGAGTGAGAGAGAGAAAGACAGACATGAAGAGAGATGGGAGATGAAAAGAGAGAGTTCACAATAGAACTCTTTAGACCAGTGATCCAGGTGAAAGATCAGGTATTTAAAGCTGCGGTGGGGAAATGACTAAGCCTCTGCTACAACTGTGGTTTACTGTATGTTGTTGTTTTTTAAATACAATTATTTATTTTAATCCAATTGATCTAAAGCCCCAAGGCTGCGTTAACACTCAGCAATCAACGGTCAACAATCTCAAATATCTCCCTAGATTTAGAAACACACAACGTGTTGAGCTGACGTTACACATATCTAACATCCATATAGTTGAGCTGTTTAAATCTATCCTGGTGTATTGCACAGATCCTTTGTCCGTATTTAATTAAATCCAAATAATTTATTAGTCCTGTTAGAGAACGTCCTGTGGTAGAGATGTCTGCATGAAAGGGTGTAAGCCTGGGTATGGAATATAGTCTCTGGGATAGGGAATAGAGTCTCTGGGATAGGGAATAGAGTCTCTGGGATAGGGAATATAGTCTCTGGGATAGTGAATAGAGTCTCTGGGATAGGGAATAGAGTCTCTGGGATAGGGAATAGAGTCTCTGGGATAGGGAATAGAGTCTCTGGGATAGGGAATAGAGTCTCTGGGATAGGGAACAGAGTCTCTGGGATAGGGAATATAGTCTCTGGGATAGGGAATAGAGTCTCTGGGATAGGGAACAGTCTCTGGGATAGGGAATAGAGTCTCTGGGATAGGGAATAGAGTCTCTGGGATAGGGAACAGAGTCTCTGGGATAGGGAACAGAGTCTCTGGGATAGGGAATATAGTCTCTGGGATAGGGAATAGAGTCTCTGGGATAGGGAATAGAGTCTCTGGGATAGGGAATAGAGTCTCTGGGATAGGGAATAGAGTCTCTGGGATAGGGAATAGAGTCTCTGGGATAGGGAATAGAGTCTCTGGGATAGGGAATAGAGTCTCTGGGATAGGGAATATAGTCTCTGGGATAGGGAACAGAGTCTATGGGATAGGGAATAGAGTCTCTGGGATAGGGAATAGTCTCTGGGTTAGGGAACAGAGTCTCTGGGATAGGGAATAGGGGAAAGGTCAGGGGCATCAAACTCATTTTGCCCCGGGGGCCGCATTCAGTCTTCAACGAGGTCCGAAGGGCCACATTCAGTCTTCAACGAGGTCAGAGGGCCGCATTCAGTCTTCAACGAGGTCCGAAGGGCCGCATTCAGTCTTCAACGAGGTCCGAAGGGCCGCATTCAGTCTTCAACGAGGTCCGAAGGGCCGCATTCAGTCTTCAACGAGGTCCGAAGGGCCGCATTCAGTCTTCAACGAGGTTCAAAGGGCCGCATTCAGTCTTCAACGAGGTCCGAAGGGCCGCACTGAAAATTGGTTATATCCGACCATATGTTTGACACCCCTGGTCTAGGGGAATAGGGCCAGAGAGGCTAGGGGAATAGGGCCAGAGAGACTAAGGGAATAGGGCCAGAGAGACTAAGGGAATAGGGCCAGAGTGGCTAGGGGCATAGGGCAGAGAGGGTAGGGGAATAGGGCCAGAGAGGCTAGGGGAATAGGGCCAGAGAGGGTAGGGGAATAGGGCCAGAGAGGCTAGGGGAATAGGGCCAGAGAGGGTAGGGGAATAGGGCCAGAGAGGCTAGGGGAATAGGGCCAGAGAGGCTAGGGGAATAGGGCCAGAGAGGCTAGGGGAATAGGGCCAGAGAGGGTAGGGGAATAGGGCCAGAGAGGCTATGGGAATAGGGCCAGAGAGGCTAGGGGAATAGGGCCAGAGAGGGTAGGGGAATAGGGCCAGAGAGGGTAGGGGAATAGGGCCAGAGAGGCTAGGGGAATAGGGCCAGAGAGGCTAGGGGAATAGGGCCAGAGAGGCTAGGGGAATAGGGCCAGAGAGGCTAGGGGAATAGGGCCAGAGAGGCTAGGGGAATAGGGCCAGAGAGGGTAGGGGAATAGGGCCAGATAGGCTAGGGGAATAGGGCCAGAGAGGGTAGGGGAATAGGGCCAGAGAGGCTAGGGGAATAGGGCCAGAGAGGCTATGGGAATAGGGCCAGAGAGGGTAGGGGAATAGGGCCAGAGAGGCTAGGGGAATAGGGCCAGAGAGGCTAGGGGAATAGGGCCAGAGAGGCTAGGGGAATAGGGCCAAAGAGGCTAGGGGAATAGGGCCAGAGAGGCTAGGGGAATAGGGCCAGAGAGGGTAGGGGAATCGGGCCAGAGAGGCTAGGGGAATAGGGCCAGAGAGGCTAGGGGAATAGGGCCAGAGAGGCTAGGGGAATAGGGCCAGAGAGGCTAGGGGAATAGGGCCAGAGAGGCTAGGGGAATAGGGCCAGAGAGGCTAGGGGAATAGGGCCAGAGAGGCTAGGGGAATAAGGCCAGAGAGGCTATGGGAATAGGGCCAGAGAGGCTAGGGGAATAGGGCCAGAGAGGGTAGGGGAATAGGGCCAGAGAGGCTAGGGGAATAGGGCCAGAGAGGGTAGGGGAATAGGGCCAGAGAGGGTAGGGGAATAGGGCCAGAGAGGCTAGGGGAATAGGGCCAGAGAGGCTAGGGGAATAGGGCCAGAGAGGCTAGGGGAATAGGGCCAGAGAGGCTATGGGAATAGGGCCAAAGAGGCTAGGGGAATAGGGCCAGAGAGGCTAGGGGAATAGGGCCAGAGAGGCTAGGGGAATAGGGCCAGAGAGGCTAGGGGAATAGGGCCAGAGAGGCTAGGGGAATAGGGCCAGAGAGGCTAGGGGAATAGGGCCAGAGAGGGTAGGGGAATAGGGCCAGAGAGGCTAGGGGAATAGGGCATAGCTAGAGAAGTCTTGTCGTGTATGATGTTGTTATTGCTCTGGTGTTCTTGTTGAGGACAAAGGAACATGTCAGAGGGACATGCAGCAGCATGGGGTCTATAACCAGCTACAGCCATACAGAGGGACAGCGGGACAGAGGGACAGAGGGACAGAGGGACAGAGGGACAGAGGGACAGAGGGACAGAGGGACAGAGGGACAGAGGGACAGAGGGACAGAGGGACATGCAGCAGCATGGGGTCTATAACCAGCTACAGCCATACAGAGGGACAGCGGGACAGAGGGACAGAGGGACAGAGGGACAGAGGGACAGAGGGACAGAGGGACAGAGGGACAGGCAGCAGCATGGGGTGTGGTGTATAATGAGCTGTACTGCCATACAGCAGTAATTAAGAAAATGGGGGTATAATTTACATAACAAAACAATGACGTGAATCATAATAGGGATGGGCATTTGAAATTATTTCACTATTTGAATAATGTAAAAAATAAACGGATATCCTGATAGTCGAACCTCGAAATACATGTGTTTTAAAGAAATATGTATATTTTCTCACATCAATGGGGACTTGCTCGTGCAACTCAGGAGAGAGCCGGTGCACTCTGCTTGTTTCAGCAGAAGGGTGGTGGAGGGGCGGGAGAGGAGCAGGGGCTGGTGTGTGTGACGTGGAGGGAGAGAGGGAGAGAGAAAGTAGACAAACCGACTAGTGTTAGTTAGACAAACTTGTTGCTGCCGTAGGTTACAGCTGAAGTCGGTAGTTTACATAAACTTAGGTTGGAGTCATTAAAACTCGTTTTTCAACCACTCCACAAATTTCTTGTTAACAAACTATAGTTTTGGCAAGTCGGTTAGGACATCCACTTTGTGCATGACACAAGTAATTTTTCCAACAATTGTTTACAGACAGATTATTTCACTTATAATTCACTGTATCACAATTCCAGTGGGTCAGAAGTTTACATACACTAAGTTGACTGTGCCTTTAAACAGCTTGGAAAATTCCAGAAAATGATGTCATGGCTTTAGAAGCTTCTGATAGGCTAATTGACATAATTTGAGTCAATTGGAGGTACTTCAAGGCCTGCCTTCAAACTCAATGCCTCTTTGCTTGACATCATGGGAAAATCAAAAGAAATGAGCCAAGACCTCAGAAAAGTCTGGTTCATCCTTGGGAGCAATTTCCAAACACCTGAAGGTACCATGTTCATCTGTACAAACAATAGTATGCAAGTATAAACACCATGGGACCACGAAGCGTCATACCGCTCAGGAAGGAGACACGTTCTATCTCCTAGAGATGAACGTACTTTGGTGTGAAAAGTGCAAATCAATCCCAGAACAACAGCAAAGGACCTTGTGAAGATGCTGGAGGAAACAGGTACAAAAGTATCTATATCCCCAGTAAAACGAGTCCTATATCGACATAACCTGAAAGGCCGCTCAGCAAGGAAGAAGCCACTGCTCCAAAACCGCCATCAAAAAGCCAGACTACAGTTTGCAACTGAACATGGGGACAAAGATCGTACTTTTTGGACAAATGTCATGTGGTCTGATGAAACAAAAAGATAACTGTTTGGCCATAATGACCATCGTTATGTTTGTGGGAAAAAGGGGGTTTGCTTGCAAGCCGAAGATCACCATCCCAACCGTGAAGCACGGGGGTGGCAGCATCATGCTGTGATTTTTGCTGCAGGAGGGACTGGTGCACTTCACAAAATAGATGGCATCATGAGGAAGGAAAATGATGTGGATATATTGAAGCAACATCTCAAGACATCAGTCAGGAAGGTAAAGCTTGGTCGCAAATGGGTCTTCCAAATGGACATTGACACAAAGCATACTTCCAAAGTTGTGGCAGAATGGCTTAAGGACAACAAAGTCAAGGTATTGGAGTGGCCATCACAAAGCCCTGACCTCAATCCTATAAAACATTTGTGGGCAGAACTGAAAAAGCGTGTGCGAGCAAGGAGTCAGGTAGCTAGCTAGCTAGCAAGGCTAATTGGGTCTATTTTGCTGCACTCCCCGTCCTTGTCTACAACAACTCCATTCGTATGAAACAACAGCCTTCCTGTTGGTTGATCATTGTAGCCTACTCCTCATTTAGCCAATTTAATTCCTCTGACTGTTGTGTTGCTTTGATAGAACCAATAAAAACTAGAATAGTACATTTCCTGAAGATGTGGTGTGATTGCTAGAAGAAGGTGTGGTGTGATTGCTAGAAGAAGATGTGGAGTGATTGCTAGAAGAAGATGTGGTGTGATTGCTAGAAGAAGATGTGGTGTGATTGCTAGCTGGTGAAGGATCAGGTGGTTGATAGTATAGGATGGCCTGCACATTAAAACGTTGGTTTGGTGTCTCTAGCTTGAATGGTTCAAGAGTTACTGTTGGTGAGTTATTTTATGCTAATTTATGCACATTTATATAGTTATAGTTGATAAAAGTTTTTAAAGAATTTGAAGTTGGGACAGCATAAACCTGTGAAAGTTGGTTTGGTGTCTCTAGCTTGAACAGTTCAAGAGTTACAATTATTGTTGGTAAGTTTTATATGCTAATTTATGCACATGGTTTTGGTCAGTAGTTGTGGTCAGTAGTGCTCCTAACCCTAACCCTGTAGTGCTCCTAACCCTAACCCTGTAGTGCTCCTAACCCTAACCCTTTTTTTTTTTTTTTTTTTTTTTTTAGTCATTTAGCAGACGCTCTTATCCAGAGCGACTTACAGTTAGTGAATAAATATTTTTGTATACTGGCCCCCCGTGGGAATCGAAGCCACAACCCTGGCATTGCAAACGCCATGCTCAATCAACTGAGCTACATCCCTGCCAGCCATTCCCTCCCCTACCCTGGACGACGCTGGGCCAATTGTGCGCCGCCCATGAGTCTCCCGGTCGCGGCCGGCTGCGACAGAGCCTGGATGCTCTAACCCTGTAGTGCTCCTAACCCTAACCCTGTAGTGCTCCTAACCCTAACCCTGTAGTGCTCCTAACCCTAACCCTGTAGTGCTCCTAACCCTAACCCTGTAGTGCTCCTAACCCTGTAGTGCTCCTAATCCTAACCCTGTAGTGCTCCTAATCCTAACCCTGTAGTGCTCCTAATCCTAATCCTAACCCTGTAGTGCTCCTAATCCTAACCCTATAGTGCTCCTAACCCTAACCCTATAGTGCTCCTAACCCTAACCCTGTAGTGCTCCTAACCCTAAACCTGTAGTGCTCCTAACCCTAACCCTGTAGTGCTCCTAACCCTAACCCTGTAGTGCTCCTAACCCTAACCCTGTAGTGCTCCTAACCCTAACCCTGTAGTGCTCCTAACCCTGTAGTGCTCCTAATCCTAACCCTGTAGTGCTCCTAATCCTAACCCTGTAGTGATCCTAATCCTAATCCTAACCCTGTAGTGCTCCTAATCCTAACCCTATAGTGCTCCTAACCCTAACCCTATAGTGCTCCTAACCCTAACCCTGTAGTGCTCCTAACCCTAACCCTGTAGTGCTCCTAACCCTAAACCTGTAGTGCTCCTAACCCTAACCCTGTAGTGCTCCTAACCCTAACCCTGTAGTGCTCCTAACCCTAACCCTGTAGTGCTCCTAACCCTAACCCTGTAGTGCTCCTAACCCTGTAGTGCTCCTAATCCTAACCCTGTAGTGCTCCTAATCCTAACCCTGTAGTGCTCCTAATCCTAATCCTAACCCTGTAGTGCTCCTAATCCTAACCCTATAGTGCTCCTAACCCTAACCCTATAGTGCTCCTAACCCTAACCCTGTAGTGCTCCTAACCCTAACCCTGTAGTGCTCCTAATCCTAACCCTGTAGTGCTCCTAATCCTAACCCTGTAGTGCTCCTAACCCTAAACCTGTAGTGCTCCTAATCCTAACCCTGTAGTGCTCCTAACCCTAACCCTGTAGTGCTCCTAACCCTAAACCTGTAGTGCTCCTAATCCTAACCCTGTAGTGCTCCTAATCCTAACCCTGTAGTGCTCCTAACCCTAACCCTGTAGTGCTCCTAACCCTGTAGTGCTCCTAACCCTGTAGTGCTCCTAACCCTGTAGTGTTCCTAACCCTGTAGTGCTCCTAACCCTGTAGTGCTCCTAACCCTAACCCTGTAGTGCTCCTAACCCTAACCCTGTGTGGTGCTCAGATGACCAGAGGGAGAATAAATGCGTGAAAACACAGAGTATTAAGAGAGAACAGAGCCGAACCAGAAAAGAGAAACAGTGAAGTGAGAGAGAATTAAGGGAGCATATCTCTTTCCAAAGCAAAGCTAGATAATCCCTGTTACCCTCCTTCCTCCCCTCTACCTCTCCTCTACCCCTCCTTCCTCCCCTCTACCTCTCCTCTACCCCTCCTTCCTCCCCCCTCTACCTCTCCTCTACCCCTCCTTCCTCCCCTCTACCTCTCCTCTACCCCTCCTTCCTCCCCTCTACCTCTCCTCTACCCCTCCTTCCTCCCCTCTACCTCTCCTCTACCCCTCCTCCCCCCCTCTACCTCTCCTCTACCCCTCCTTCCTCCCCTCTACCTCTCCTCTACCCCTCCTCCCCCCTCTACCTCTCCTCTACCCCTCCTCCCCCCCTCTACCTCTCCCTACCCCTCCTCCACCCCTCAACCTCTCCTACTACCCCTCCTCCCCCCTCAACCTCTCCTCTACCCCACCACACCCCTCTACCTCTCCACTACCCCTCCTTCCTCCCCTCTACCTCTCCTCTACCCCTCCTCCCCCCACCTCCTCTACCCCTCCTCCCCCCTCAACCTCCTCACCCCACCTCCCCCCTCTACCTCTCCTCTACCCACTCCTCCTCCCCTCTACCTCTCCTCCCCCTCTACCTCTCCTCTACCCCTCCTTCCTCCCCTCTACCTCTCCTCTACCCCTCCTTCCTCCCCCCTCTACCTCTCCTCTACCCCTCCTCCCTCCGCTCTACCTCTCCTCTACCCCTCCTCCCCCCTCTACCTCTCCTCTACCCCTCCTTCCTCCCCTCTACCTCTCCTCTACCCCTCCTTCCTCCCCTCTACCTCTCCTCTACCCCTCCTTCCTCCCCCCTCTACCTCTCCTCTACCCCTCCTCCCTCCGCTCTACCTCTCCTCTACCCCTCCTCCCCCCTCTACCTCTCCTCTACCCCTCCTTCCTCCCCTCTACCTCTCCTCTACCCCTCCTTCCTCCCCCCTCTACCTCTCCTCTACCCCTCCTTCCTCCCCCCTCTACCTCTCCTCTACCCCTCCTTCCTCCCCCCTCTACCTCTCCTCTACCCCTCCTTCCTCCCCTCTACCTCTCCTCTACCCCTCCTTCCTCCCCTCTACCTCTCCTCTACCCCTCCTCCCCCCTCTACCTCTCCTCTCCCCCCACCTCCCCCCTCTACCTCTCCTCTCCCCCCTCCTCCCCCCTCTACCTCTCCTCTACCCCTCCTTCCTCCCCTCTACCTCTCCTCTACCCCTCCTTCCTCCCCTCTACCTCTCCTCTCCCCCTCCTCCTCCCCCTCTACCTCTCCTCTACCCCTCCTTCCTCCCGCTCTACCTCTCCTCTACCCCTCCTTCCTCCCCTCTACCTCTCCCCCCCTCCTCCCCCCTCTACCTCTCCTCTACCCCTCCTTCCTCCCCTCTACCTCTCCTCTACCCCTCCTTCCTCCCCTCTACCTCTCCTCTACCCCTCCTCCCCCCTCTACCTCTCCTCTACCCCTCCTTCCTCCCCTCTACCTCTCCTCTACCCCTCCTTCCTCCCCTCTACCTCTCCTCTACCCCCTCCTCCCTCCGCTCTACCTCTCCTCTACCCCTCCTCCCCCTCTACCTCTCCTCTACCCCTCCTTCCTCCCCTCTACCTCTCCTCTACCCCTCCTCCCCCCTCTACCTCTCCTCTACCCCTCCTTCCTCCCCTCTACCTCTCCTCTACCCCTCCTTCCTCCCCTCTACCTCTCCTCTACCCCTCCTTCCTCCCCTCTACCTCTCCTCCCCCCTCCTCCCCCCTCTACCTCTCCTCTCCCCCTCCTTCCTCCCCTCTACCTCTCCTCTACCCCTCCTTCCTCCCCTCTCTACCTCTCCTCTACCCCCTCCTCCCCCCCTCTACCTCTCCTCTACCCCTCCTCCCCCCCTCTACCTCTCCTCTACCCCTCCTTCCTCCCCCTCTACCTCTCCTCTACCCCTCCTCCTCCCCCTCTACCTCTCCTCTACCCCTCCTTCCTCCCCTCTACCTCTCCTCTACCCCTCCTTCCTCCCCCTCTACCTCTCCTCTCCCCCCCTCCTCCCCCCTCTACCTCTCCTCTCCCCCCTCCTCCCCCCTCTACCTCTCCTCTCCCCTCCTCCCCCCTCTACCTCTCTCTACCCTCCTTCCTCCCCTCTACCTCTCCTCTACCCCTCCTTCCTCCCCCTCTACCTCTCCTCTACCCCTCCTCCCCCCCTCTACCTCTCCTCTACCCCTCCTCCCCCCTCTACCTCTCCTCTACCCCTCCTTCCTCCCTCTCTACCTCTCCTCTACCCCTCCTCCCCCCTCTACCTCTCCTCTACCCCTCCTCCCCCCTCTACCTCTCCTCTAC
The DNA here is from genome assembly GCF_964263955.1 of Coregonus lavaretus. Lineage (NCBI taxonomy): Eukaryota > Metazoa > Chordata > Actinopteri > Salmoniformes > Salmonidae > Coregonus > Coregonus lavaretus. Next base: position 45,457,125 of record NC_140011.1, on the reverse strand, counting down.
CCCCTCCCTTCCTCCCGCTCTACCTCTCCTCTACCCCTCCTTCCTCCCCCTCTCTACCTCTCCTCTACCCCTCCTCCCCCCTCTACCTCTCCTCTACCCCTCCTCCCCCCTCTACCTCTCCTCTACCCCTCCTTCCTCCCCTCTCTACCTCTCCTCTACCC
>NC_140011.1:45445078-45456764 GCF_964263955.1 Coregonus lavaretus | reverse complement strand
AGGAAGTACCAGTACTAGTTAATGTCCAGGTAATAACATGGTTATATACAGGAAGTACCAGTACCTAGTTAATGTCCAGGTAATAACATGGTTATATACAGGAAAGTACCAGTACCTAGTTAATGTCCAGGTAATAACATGGTTATATACAGGAAGTACCAGTACCTAGTTAATGTCCAGGTAATAACATGGTTATATACAGGAAGTACCAGTACCTAGTTAATGTCCAGGTAATAACATGGTTATATACAGGAAGTACCAGTACGTAGTTAATGTCCAGGTAATAACATGGTTATATACAGGAAGTACCAGTACCTAGTTAATGTCCAGGTAATAACATGGTTATATACAGGAAGTACCAGTACCTAGTTAATGTCCAGGTAATAACATGGTTATATACAGGGAGTACCAGTACCTAGTTAATGTCCAGGTAAGTAATAACATGGTTATATACAGGAAGTACCAGTACCTAGTTAATGTCCAGGGAGGTAATAACATGGTTATATACAGGAAGTACCAGTACCTAGTTAATGTCCAGGGGTACCAGGTAATAACATGGTTATATACAGGAAGTACCAGTACCTAGTTAATGTCCAGGTAATAACATGGTTATATACAGGAAGTACCAGTACCTAGTTAATGTCCAGGTAATAACATGGTTATATACAGGAAGTACCAGTACCTAGTTAATGTCCAGGTAATAACATGGTTATATACAGGAAGTACCAGTACCTAGTTAATGTCCAGGGGTACCAGGTAATAACATGGTTATATACAGGAAGTACCAGTACCTAGTTAATGTCCAGGTAATAACATGGTTATATACAGGGAGTACCAGTACCTAGTTCATGTCCAGGTAATAACATGGTTATATACAGGAAGTACCAGTACCTAGTTAATGTCCAGGTAATAACATGGTTATATACAGGAAGTACCAGTACCTAGTTAATGTCCAGGTAATAACATGGTTATATACAGGAAGTACCAGTACCTAGTTAATGTCCAGGTAATAACATGGTTATATACAGGGAGTACCAGTACCTAGTTAATGTCCAGGTAATAACATGGTTATATACAGGGAGTACCAGTACCTAGTTAATGTCCAGGTAATAACATGGTTATGTACAGGAAGTACCAGTACCTAGTTAATGTCCAGGTAATAACATGGTTATGTACAGGAAGTACCAGTACCTAGTTAATGTCCAGGTAATAACATGGTTATATACAGGAAGTACCAGTACCTAGTTAATGTCCAGGTAATAACATGGTTATATACAGGAAGTACCAGTACCTAGTTAATGTCCAGGTAATAACATGGTTATATACAGGAAGTACCAGTACCTAGTTAATGTCCAGGGGTACCAGGTAATAACATGGTTATATACAGGGAGTACCAGTACCTAGTTAATGTCCAGGTAATAACATGGTTATATACAGGAAGTACCAGTACCTAGTTAATGTCCAGGTAATAACATGGTTATATACAGGAAGTACCAGTACCTAGTTAATGTCCAGGTAATAACATGGTTATATACAGGAAGTACCAGTACGTAGTTAATGTCCAGGTAATAACATGGTTATATACAGGAAGTACCAGTACCTAGTTAATGTCCAGGTAATAACATGGTTATATACAGGAAGTACCAGTACCTAGTTAATGTCCAGGTAATAACATGGTTATATACAGGAAGTACCAGTACCTAGTTAATGTCCAGGTAATAACATGGTTATATACAGGAAGTACCAGTACCTAGTTAATGTCCAGGTAATAACATGGTTATATACAGGAGTACCAGTACCTAGTTAATGTCCAGGTAATAACATGGTTATATACAGGAAGTACCAGTACCTAGTTAATGTCCAGGGGTACCAGGTAATAACATGGTTATATACAGGGAGTACCAGTACCTAGTTAATGTCCAGGTAATAACATGGTTATATACAGGAAGTACCAGTACCTAGTTAATGTCCAGGTAATAACATGGTTATATACAGGAAGTACCAGTACCTAGTTAATGTCCAGGTAATAACATGGTTATATACAGGAAGTACCAGTACGTAGTTAATGTCCAGGTAATAACATGGTTATATACAGGAAGTACCAGTACCTAGTTAATGTCCAGGTAATAACATGGTTATATACAGGAAGTACCAGTACGTAGTTAATGTCCAGGTAATAACATGGTTATATACAGGAAGTACCAGTACGTAGTTAATGTCCAGGTAATAACATGGTTATATACAGGAAGTACCAGTACCTAGTTAATGTCCAGGGGGAGATGTCTCCCGAGGTAATAACATGGTTATATACAGGAAGTACCAGTACCTAGTCTATGTCCAGGGGTACCAGGTAATAACATGGCTATATACAGGGAGTACCAGTACCTAGTCTATGTCCAGGGGTACCAGGTAATAACATGGTTATATACAGGGAGAACCAGTACCTAGTCTATGTCCAGGGTACCAGGTAATAACATGGTTATATACAGGAAGTACCAGTACCTAGTTAATGTCCAGGGGTACCAGGTAATAACATGGTTATATACAGGGAGAACCAGTACCTAGTCTATGTCCAGGGGTACCAGGTAATAACATGGTTATATACAGGGAGTACCGGTACCTAGTCTATGTCCAGGGGAGCGGTCTCCCCAGGTAATAACATGGTTATATACAGGAAGTACCAGTACCTAGTTAATGTCCAGGGGTACCAGGTAATAACATGGCTATATACAGGGAGTACCAGTACCTAGTCTATGTCCAGGGGTACCAGGTAATAACATGGTTATATACAGGAAGTACCAGTACCTAGTTAATGTCCAGGTAATAACATGGTTATATACAGGGAGTACCAGTACCTAGTTAATGTCCAGGGGTATGTGTCTCCAAGGTAATAACATGGTTATATACAGGAAGTACCAGTACCTAGTTAATGTCCAGGGGTACCAGGTAATAACATGGTTATATACAGGAAGTACCAGTACCTAGTTAATGTCCAGGGGTACCAGGTAATAACATGGTTATATACAGGAAGTACCAGTACCTAGTTAATGTCCAGGTAATAACATGGTTATATACAGGAAGTACCAGTACCTAGTTAATGTCCAGGTAATAACATGGTTATATACAGGAAGTACCAGTACCTAGTTAATGTCCAGGTAATAACATGGTTATATACAGGAAGTACCAGTACCTAGTTAATGTCCAGGGGTACCAGGTAATAACATGGCTATATACAGGGAGTACCAGTACCTAGTTAATGTCCAGGGGTACCAGGTAATAACATGGTTATATACAGGAAGTACCAGTACCTAGTTAATGTCCAGGTAATAACATGGTTATATACAGGAAGTACCAGTACCTAGTTAATGTCCAGGTAATAACATGGTTATATACAGGAAGTACCAGTACCTAGTTAATGTCCAGGTAATAACATGGTTATATACAGGAAGTACCAGTACCTAGTTAATGTCCAGGGGTACCAGGTAATAACATGGTTATATACAGGAAGTACCAGTACCTAGTTAATGTCCAGGTAATAACATGGTTATATACAGGGAGTACCAGTACCTAGTTAATGTCCAGGTAATAACATGGTTATATACAGGAAGTACCAGTACCTAGTTAATGTCCAGGTAATAACATGGTTATATACAGGAAGTACCAGTACCTAGTTAATGTCCAGGTAATAACATGGTTATATACAGGAAGTACCAGTACCTAGTCTATGTGGGGCCAGGTAATAACATGGTTATATACAGGAAGTACCAGTACCTAGTCAATGTCCAGGGGTACCAGGTAATAACATGGCTATATACAGGAAGTACCAGTACCTAGTTAATGTCCAGGTAATAACATGGTTATATACAGGAAGTACCAGTACCTAGTTAATGTCCAGGTAATAACATGGTTATATACAGGAAGTACCAGTACCTAGTTAATGTCCAGGTAATAACATGGTTATATACAGGAAGTACCAGTACCTAGTTAATGTCCAGGTAATAACATGGTTATATACAGGAAGTACCAGTACCTAGTTAATGTCCAGGTAATAACATGGTTATATACAGGAAGTACCAGTACCTAGTTAATGTCCAGGTAATAACATGGTTATATACAGGAAGTACCAGTACCTAGTTAATGTCCAGGTAATAACATGGTTATATACAGGAAGTACCAGTACCTAGTTAATGTCCAGGTAATAACATGGTTATATACAGGAAGTACCAGTACCTAGTTAATGTCCAGGTAATAACATGGTTATATACAGGAAGTACCAGTACCTAGTTAATGTCCGGTACAAGGTAATAACATGGTTATATACAGGAAGTACCAGTACCTAGTTAATGTCCAGGTAATAACATGGTTATATACAGGAAGTACCAGTACCTAGTTAATGTCCAGGTAATAACATGGTTATATACAGGAAGTACCAGTACCTAGTTAATGTCCAGGTAATAACATGGTTATATACAGGAAGTACCAGTACCTAGTTAATGTCCAGGTAATAACATGGTTATATACAGGAAGTACCAGTACCTAGTTAATGTCCAGGTAATAACATGGTTATATACAGGAAGTACCAGTACCTAGTTAATGTCCAGGTAATAACATGGTTATATACAGGAAGTACCAGTACCTAGTTAATGTCCAGGTAATAACATGGTTATATACAGGAAGTACCAGTACCTAGTTAATGTCCAGGTAATAACATGGTTATATACAGGAAGTACCAGTACCTAGTTAATGTCCAGGTAATAACATGGTTATATACAGGAAGTACCAGTACCTAGTTAATGTCCAGGTAATAACATGGTTATATACAGGGAGTACCAGTACCTAGTTAATGTCCAGGTAATAACATGGTTATATACAGGAAGTACCAGTACCTAGTTAATGTCAGGGGTACAGGTAATAACATGGTTATATACAGGGAAGTACCAGTACCTAGTTAATGTCCAGGTAATAACATGGTTATATACAGGAAGTACCAGTACCTAGTTAATGTCCAGGTAATAACATGGTTATATACAGGAAGTACCAGTACCTAGTTAATGTCCAGGTAATAACATGGTTATATACAGGAAGTACCAGTACCTAGTTAATGTCCAGGTAATAACATGGTTATATACAGGGAGTACCAGTACCTAGTTAATGTCCAGGTAATAACATGGTTATATACAGGAAGTACCAGTACCTAGTTAATGTCCAGGTAATAACATGGTTATATACAGGGAGTACCAGTACCTAGTTAATGTCCAGGTAATAACATGGTTATATACAGGAAGTACCAGTACCTAGTTAATGTCCAGGTAATAACATGGTTATATACAGGGAGTACCAGTACCTAGTTAATGTCCAGGTAATAACATGGTTATATACAGGGAGTACCAGTACCTAGTTAATGTCCAGGTAATAACATGGCTATATACAGGAAGTACCAGTACCTAGTTAATGTCCAGGTAATAACATGGTTATATACAGGGAGTACCAGTACCTAGTCTATGTCCAGGTAATAACATGGTTATATACAGGAAGTACCAGTACCTAGTTAATGTCCAGGTAATAACATGGCTATATACAGGGAGTACCAGTACCTAGTTAATGTCCAGGTAATAACATGGTTATATACAGGAAGTACCAGTACCTAGTTAATGTCCAGGTAATAACATGGTTATATACAGGAAGTACCAGTACCTAGTTAATGTCCAGGTAATAACATGGTTATATACAGGAAGTACCAGTACCTAGTTAATGTCCAGGTAATAACATGGTTATATACAGGAAGTACCAGTACCTAGTTAATGTCCAGGTAATAACATGGTTATATACAGGGAGTACCAGTACCTAGTCTATGTCCAGGTAATAACATGGTTATATACAGGGAGTACCAGTACCTAGTTAATGTCCAGGTAATAACATGGTTATATACAGGGAGTACCAGTACCTAGTTAATGTCCAGGTAATAACATGGTTATATACAGGGAGTACCAGTACCTGGTCTATGTCCAGGGGTGCGAGGTCATAACATGGCTATATACAGGGAGAACCAGTACCTAGTAATTATGGTTGCTGATAATGGGCCTCTGTACACCAATGTAGATATTCCATTAAAAATCTGCAGTTTCCAGCTACAATAGCCATTTACAACATTAACAATGTCTACACTGTATTTCTGACCAATTTGATGTTATTTTAATGGACAAAGAAATTGCTTTTCTTTCAAAAACAAGGACATTTCTAAGTGACTCCAAACTTAAGAATGGTAGTGTATATGATTGTATACAAATGTAAGCAAGGTTAGAAATTATTATGTTTTGGCTTCTTGCGGTCAATTTGCAGTCTACAAATTATTTGTAATTATGTTCCAGCCCCCCGACCATCCTCTCAAGATAAAATGGGCCCGCGGCTATCCTAGCTGATGATCCCTGGCCTAGGTTGCAACCTTGCATGGTGGTAAAGGGTCAAGGGCCACACCCTCTCATGCGATGCCCTGCCAATTGGCCACTTGGTGGCACTATAACAAGCGATTGCCCTAGGATCATGCCTCAGGACTACCTGGCCTGATGACTCCTGGCTGTCCCCAGTCCACCTGGTCGTGCTGCTGCTCCAGTTTCCACTCTTCTGCCTGCGGCTATGGAACCCTGACCTGTTCACCGGACGTGCTACCTTGTCCCGGACCTGCTGTTTTAAACTCTCTCTCTCTCTACCGCACCTGTTATTTCAACCTCTAAATGCCCGGCTATGAAAAGCCAAGTGACATTTACTCCTGATGTACTGACCTGTTGCAACCTCTACAACCACTGTGATTATTATTTGACCCTGCTGGTCATCTATGAATCTTTGAACATCTTGAAGAACGATCTGGCCTTAATGGCCATGTACTGTTATAATCTCCACCCGGCACAGCCAGAAGGGGACTGGCCACCCCTCAGAGCCTGGTTCCTCTCTAGGTTTCTTCCTAGGTTCCTGCCTTTCTAGGGAGTTTTTCCTAGCCACCGTGCTTCTACATCTGCATTGCTGCTGTTTGGGGTTTTAGGCTGGGTTTCTGTATAAGCACTTAGTGACATCTGCTGATGTAAATAGGGCTTTATAAATAACATTTGATTGATTGATAGATTGAACATTTTGTGAAAAACACTTCAAACGCTAACTCCTCTGGCACCGAATGACCGATCTGCACAAAATTATATACATGGAATCTATGGACCAAGCACTCACAAATGATGTTTTTTCCAGGATAGCTTCTCAAACAATATGGCCACTACTGATCAATAAACATTCACGTGGGCATGGTCTGGCACATAAATGCATATAACTCCGACATGGCTATTTGTAACAAAACATGTTCCAAACACTATCAAGACTTAACAAATCTCAGCACATTCAGTTTCGACCACACAGTGGCTCTATAACGGGCAAATGTTTATATACAGTATCTTGATCTGTTTGACTCAGAGTGATTTGAGTCTATCTAACCTGTAAAGTATGGTTCCGTTTAGACGCATGTTGGCTCTGTTGGACAGGAAAAATAATCAATGCAAGCTCATTGTCTCATAGCGGCCATATTGTTTCAGCTAGAGTCTTGGAAAATATTGTGTTTGAAGATGTGTATCTATAGATGCTATAGATCGGTCTAGCGGTTCTGTAGAATAATGCATTTTTTAAGTAGTCAAAAACATAATTGAAAAATATCCAAAATACATATTATATTGCGCGATCAGTTTGATTTTGAGTTCTGATATTTGGCAAGTGTGGTAAACAAGGGCAATGGTTACATTATTTCCTGATGGTGGCACAGTGGGTCCATAGCTGAACCCGGCATTGTTTGTTTTTGACTGTGTTATACTGTATTTTAAAAAAATGGATGACAAGTCATGTGATAGTACAGCACAGACCATATGGTCCACACTGTTCAATTATTACTCTCTTAGCAACAAGATATATACCCTCTCTCTCCCCTCTCCCTCCCCTCTCTCTCTCCCTCCCCTCTCCCTCCCCTCCCCTCTCTCTCTCCCTCCCCTCTCCCCTCTCCCTCCCCTCTGTCTCTCCCTCCCCTCTCCCCTCTCCCTCCCCTCTGTCTCTCCCTCCCCTCTCCCCTCTCCCTCCCCTCTGTCTCTCCCTCCCCTCTCCCTCTCCCTCCCCTCTCCCCTCTCCCTCCCCTCTCTCTCTCTCCCTCCCCTCTCTCTCTCTCCCTCCCCTCTACCCTCTCCCTCTCCTCCCTCCCCCCTCCCCTCTCTCTCTCCCTCCCCTCTACCCTCCCCCTCCCCTCTCTCTCTCCCTCTCCTCCCTCCCCTCCCCTCCTCCCTCCCCCCTCCCCTCTCCCTCTCCCTCCCCTCTCTCTCTCCCTCCCCACCCTCCCCCCTCCCCTCTCTCTCTCCCTCCCCTCTCTCTCCCTCCCCCCTCTCCTCCCTCCCCCCTCCCCTCTCTCTCTCCCTCCCCTCTACCCTCCCCCTCCCCTCTCTCTCTCCCTCTCCTCCCTCCCCTCCCCTCCTCCCTCCCCCCTCCCCTCTACCCTCCCCCTCCCCTCTCTCTCTCCCTCCCCTCTACCCTCCCCTCCCCTCCCCCTCCCCTCTCCCTCTCCCTCCCCTCTCTCTCTCCCTCCTCTCCCTCCCCTCCCCCCCCCCCCCCTCTCCCTCTCCCTCCCCTCTCCCTCTCCCTCCCCTCTCTCTCCCTCCCCTCTCCCTCTCCCTCCCCTCTCTCTCTTCCTCCTCTCCCTCCCCTCCCCCCCCTCCCCTCTCCCTCTCCCTCCCCTCTCCCTCTCTCTCTCCCTCCTCTCCCTCCCCTCCCCCCCTCCCCTCTCCCTCTCCCTCCCCTCTCTCTCCCTCCCCTCTCCCTCTCCCTCCCCCCTCCCCTCTCCCCCTCCCTCCCCTCTACCCTCTCCCTCTCCTCCCTCCCCCCTCCCCTCTCCCCCTCCCTCCCCTCTCCCTCTCCCTCCCCCCCCCCTCCCCCCTCCCCTCTCTCTCTCCCTCCCCTCCCTCCTCCAGTGATGGCTGGGCTGACCGGTATGATGTAACAGATGGGTACCAGAAAGAGGCAGCAGGGGGAATCACTATAAAGCTGAAGTCAGCCTACATCACCTGGTTTGACGACTACTACTTGGCTCTGCAACCAGATGACAACACCAGGAACCCCTGGTTCGCTGAGTTCTGGCAACACCGGTTCCAATGTAGACTAAAGGGACACGCACAGGAGAGCACCAAGTACAACCGCACCTGCAATAGTGAGTAGACGCAGGCAGACACACACACTGAGGATGTGTTTAGATGTGCTGAAACTGAAACTGGTTTGACTCTAGTTTTGTTTAGATGTGCTGAAACTGAAACTGGTTTGACTCTAGATGTGTTTAGATGTGCTGAAACTGAAACTGGTTTGACTCTAGTTGTGTTTAGATGTGCTGAAACTGAAACTGGTTTGACTCTAGATGTGTTTAGATGTGCTGAAACTGAAACTGGTTTGACTCTAGTTGTGTTTAGATGTGCTGAAGATGTCTGACTGTACTGTACCCCCCCCCCCCCCCCCCCAGATAGAGAGTCTCTCCGTCAACAGTATGCCCAGGACACTAAGATGGGTTTCGTCATCAATGCGATCTACTCCATGGCTTATGGACTACACACTATGCAGCAGACCGTCTGCCCAGGATACCAAGTGGGTAGACCTGGTTCTTTCTGTGTGTGCCTTGTTAGCTCTCTCTAACACCTCTCTCTGCCCTGTCCTGGTTACCAGGGTCTCCTCTCTCTGCTCTGTCCTGGTTACCAGGGTCTCCTCTCTCTGCTCTGTCCTGGTTACCAGGGTCTGTCTGTGTTAACACCTCTCTCTGTCCTGGTTAAGGGTCTGTCTGTGTTAACACCTCCCTCTCTCTGTCCTGGTTACCAGGGTCTGTCTGTGTTAACACTCTCTCTCTCCTGGTTACCAGGGTCTGTCTGTGTTAACACCTCCCTCTCTCTGTCCTGGTTACCAGGGTCTGTGTGTGTTAACACCTCCCTCTCTCTGTCCTGGTTACCAGGGTCTGTGTGTGTTAACACCTCTCTCTGTCCTGTTACCAGGGTCTGTGTGTGTTAACACCTCCCTTCTCTGTCCTGGTTACCAGGGTCTGTCTGTGTTAACAACCTCCCTCTGTCCTGGTTACCAGGGTCTGTCTGTGTTAACACCTCTCTCTGTCCTGGTTACCAGGGTCTGTGTGTGTTAACACCTCTCTCTAGTCTGTCCTGGTTACCAGGGTCTGTGTGTGTTAACACCTCCCTCTGCTCTGTCCTGGTTACCAGGGTCTGTCTGTGTTAACACCTCCCTCTGCTCTGTCCTGGTTACCAGGGTCTGTCTGTGTTAACACCTCCCTCTGTCCTGGTTACCAGGGTCTGTCTGTGTTAACACCTCTCTCTGTCCTGGTTACCAGGGTCTGTCTGTGTTAACACCTCCCTCTGCTCTGTCCTGGTTACCAGGGTCTGTGTGTGTTAACACCTCTCTCTGCTCTGTCCTGGTTACCAGGGTCTGTCTGTGTTAACACCTCTCTCTGCTCTGTCCTGGTTACCAGGGCCTGTCTGTGTTAACACCTCTCTCTGTCCTGATTACCAGGGTCTGTGTGTGTTAACACCTCTCTCTGTCCTGGTTACCAGGGTCTGTCTGTGTTAACACCTCTCTCTGTCCTGGTTACCAGGGTCTGTCTGTGTTAACACCTCTCCCTGTCCTGGTTACCAGGGTATGTCTGTGTTAACACCTCTCTCTGCTCTGTCCTGGTTACCAGGGTCTGTCTGTGTTAACACCTCCCTCTGCTCTGTCCTGGTTACCAGGGTCTGTGTGTGTTAACACCTCTCTCTGTCCTGGTTACCAGGGTCTGTGTGTGTTAACACCTCTCTCTCTCCTGGTTACCAGGGTCTGTCTGTGTTAACACCTCCCTCTCTCTGTCCTGGTTACCAGGGTCTGTGTGTGTTAACACCTCCCTCTCTCTGTCCTGGTTACCAGGGTCTGTGTGTGTTAACACCTCTCTCTCTGTCCTGGTTACCAGGGTCTGTGTGTGTTAACACCTCTCTCTGTCCTGGTTACCAGGGTCTGTGTGTGTTAACACCTCTCTCTGTCCTGGTTACCAGGGTCTGTGTGTGTTAACACCTCCCTCTCTCTGTCCTGGTTACCAGGGCCTGTCTGTGTTAACACCTCCCTCTGCTCTGTCCTGGTTACCAGGGTCTGTGTGTGTTAACACCTCTCTCTGTCCTGGTTACCAGGGTCTGTGTGTGTTAACACCTCTCTCTGTCCTGGTTACCAGGGTCTGTCTGTGTTAACACCTCCCTCTGTCCTGGTTACCAGGGTCTGTCTGTGTTAACACCTCTCTCTGTCCTGGTTACCAGGGTCTGTGTGTGTTAACACCTCTCTCTGTCCTGGTTACCAGGGTCTGTCTGTGTTAACACCTCTCTCTGTCCTGGTTACCAGGGTCTGTGTGTGTTAACACCTCTCTCTGTCCTGGTTACCAGGGTCTGTGTGTGTTAACACCTCTCTCTGTCCTGGTTACCAGGGTCTGTCTGTGTTAACACCTCCCTCTGTCCTGGTTACCAGGGTCTGTCTGTGTTAACACCTCTCTCTGTCCTGGTTACCAGGGTCTGTGTGTGTTAACACCTCTCTCTGTCCTGGTTACCAGGGTCTGTCTGTGTTAACACCTCCCTCTGTCCTGGTTACCAGGGTCTGTCTGTGTTAACACCTC
>NC_140011.1:45435078-45440078 GCF_964263955.1 Coregonus lavaretus | reverse complement strand
CTAGGTTACAGACAGAGACACAGAGTAGCCCTAGGTTACAGACAGAAACACAGAGTAGCCCTAGGTTACAGACAGAAACACAGAGTAGCCCTAGGTTACAGACAGAGACACAGAGTAGCCCTAGGTTACACACAGAAACACAGAGTAGCCCTAGGTTACAGACAGACACACAGAGTAGCCCTAGGTTACAGACAGAAACACAGAGTAGCCCTAGGTTACAGACAGAGACACAGAGTAGCCCTAGGTTACACACAGAAACACAGAGTAGCCCTAGGTTACAGACAGAAACACAGAGTAGCCCTAGGTTACAGACAGAGACACAGAGTAGCCCTAGGTTACACACAGAAACACAGAGTAGCCCTAGGTTACAGACAGACACACAGAGTAGCCCTAGGTTACACACAGAAACACAGAGTAGCCCTAGGTTACAGACAGACACACAGAGTAGCCCTAGGTTACAGACAGAAACACAGAGTAGCCCTAGGTTACAGACAGAAACACAGAGTAGCCCTAGGTTACACACAGACACACAGAGTAGCCCTAGGTTACACACAGACACACAGAGTAGCCCTAGGTTACAGACAGACACACAGAGTAGCCCTAGGTTACAGACAGAAACACAGAGTAGCCCTAGGTTACAGACAGACACACAGAGTAGCCCTAGGTTACAGACAGAAACACAGAGTAGCCCTAGGTTACACACAGACACACAGAGTAGCCCTAGGTTACAGACAGACACACAGAGTAGCCCTAGGTTACAGACAGACACACAGAGTAGCCCTAGGTTACACACAGAAACACAGAGTAGCCCTAGGTTACAGACAGAAACACAGAGTAGCCCTAGGTTACAGACAGAACACAGAGTAGCCCTAGGTTACAGACAGAAACACAGAGTAGCCCTAGGTTACACACAGACACACAGAGTAGCCCTAGGTTACAGACAGACAGAAACACAGAGTAGCCCTAGGTTACACACAGAAACACAGAGTAGCCCTAGGTTACAGACAGACACACAGAGTAGCCCTAGGTTACACAGAGACACACAGAGTAGCCCTAGGTTACACACAGACACACAGAGTAGCCCTAGGTTACACACAGACACACAGAGTAGCCCTAGGTTACACACAGACACACAGAGTAGCCCTAGGTTACAGACAGAAACACAGAGTAGCCCTAGGTTACAGACAGAAACACAGAGTAGCCCTAGGTTACAGACAGACACACAGAGTAGCCCTAGGTTACAGACAGAAACACAGAGTAGCCCTAGGTTACAGACAGACACACAGAGTAGCCCTAGGTTACAGACAGACACACAGAGTAGCCCTAGGTTACACACAGAAACACAGAGTAGCCCTAGGTTACAGACAGACACACAGAGTAGCCCTAGGTTACAGACAGACACACAGAGTAGCTCTTAACTGTAACACTCTGATTCATCTCTCCTCTCTACCTGTCACCAGGTGATCCGTAACACTCTGATTCATCTCTCCTCTCTACCTGTCACCAGGTGATCTGTAACACTCTGGTTCATCTCTCCTCTCTACCTGTCACCAGGTGATCTGTAACACTCTGGTTCATCTCTCCTCTCTACCTGTCACCAGGTGATCCATAACACTCTGATTCATCTCTCCTCTCTACCTGTCACCAGGTGATCCATAACACTCTGATTCATCTCTCCTCTCTACCTGTCACCAGGTGATCCGTAACACTCTGATTCATCTCTCCTCTCTACCTGTCACCAGGTGATCCGTAACACTCTGATTCATCTCTCCTCTCTACCTGTCACCAGGTGATCTGTAACACTCTGATTCATCTCTCCTCTCTACCTGTCACCAGGTGATCCGTAACACTCTGATTCATCTCTCCTCTCTACCTGTCACCAGGTGATCCATAACACTCTGATTCATCTCTCCTCTCTACCTGTCACCAGGTGATCTGTAACACTCTGATTCATCTCTCCTCTCTACCTGTCACCAGGTGATCTGTAACACTCTGATTCATCTCTCCTCTCTACCTGTCACCAGGTGATCTGTAACACTCTGATTCATCTCTCCTCTCTACCTGTCACCAGGTGATCCATAACACTCTGATTCATCTCTCCTCTCTACCTGTCACCAGGTGATCCGTAACACTCTGATTCATCTCTCCTCTCTACCTGTCACCAGGTGATCTGTAACACTCTGATTCATCTCTCCTCTCTACCTGTCACCAGGTGATCTGTAACACGCTGATTCATCTCTCCTCTCTACCTGTCACCAGGTGATCTGTAACACTCTGATTCATCTCTCCTCTCTACCTGTCACCAGGTGATCTGTAACACTCTGATTCATCTCTCCTCTCTACCTGTCACCAGGTGATCTGTAACACTCTGATTCATCTCTCCTCTCTACCTGTCACCAGGTGATCCGTAACACTCTGATTCATCTCTCCTCTCTACCTGTCACCAGGTGATCCATAACACTCTGATTCATCTCTCCTCTCTACCTGTCACCAGGTGATCCGTAACACTCTGATTCATCTCTCCTCTCTACCTGTCACCAGGTGATCCGTAACACTCTGATTCATCTCTCCTCTCTACCTGTCACCAGGTGATCCGTAACACTCTGATTCATCTCTCCTCTCTACCTGTCACCAGGTGATCCATAACACTCTGATTCATCTCTCCTCTCTACCTGTCACCAGGTGATCCGTAACACTCTGATTCATCTCTCCTCTCTACCTGTCACCAGGTGATCCGTAACACTCTGATTCATCTCTCCTCTCTACCTGTCACCAGGTGATCTGTAACACTCTGATTCATCTCTCCTCTCTACCTGTCACCAGGTGATCCGTAACACTCTGATTCATCTCTCCTCTCTACCTGTCACCAGGTGATCCATAACACTCTGATTCATCTCTCCTCTCTACCTGTCACCAGGTGATCCGTAACACTCTGATTCATCTCTCCTCTCTACCTGTCACCAGGTGATCCATAACACTCTGATTCATCTCTCCCCTCTACCTGTCACCAGGTGATCTGTAACACTCTGATTCATCTCTCCTCTCTACCTGTCACCAGGTGATCTGTAACACTCTGATTCATCTCTCCTCTCTACCTGTCACCAGGTGATCTGTAACACTCTGATTCATCTCTCCTCTCTACCTGTCACCAGGTGATCCATAACACTCTGATTCATCTCTCCTCTCTACCTGTCACCAGGTGATCCGTAACACTCTGATTCATCTCTCCTCTCTACCTGTCACCAGGTGATCCGTAACACTCTGATTCATCTCTCCTCTCTACCTGTCACCAGGTGATCTGTAACACTCTGATTCATCTCTCCCCTCTACCTGTCACCAGGTGATCCATAACACTCTGATTCATCTCTCCCCTCTACCTGTCACCAGGTGATCTGTAACACTCTGATTCATCTCTCCCCTCTACCTGTCACCAGGTGATCTGTAACACTCTGATTCATCTCTCCTCTCTACCTGTCACCAGGTGATCCATAACACTCTGATTCATCTCTCCTCTCTACCTGTCACCAGGTGATCCGTAACACTCTGATTCATCTCTCCTCTCTACCTGTCACCAGGTGATCCGTAACACTCTGATTCATCTCTCCCCTCTACCTGTCACCAGGTGATCTGTAACACTCTGAGTCATCTCTCCCCTCTACCTGTCACCAGGTGATCTGTAACACTCTGATTCATCTCTCCTCTCTACCTGTCACCAGGTGATCCATAACACTCTGATTCATCTCTCCTCTCTACCTGTCACCAGGTGATCCATAACACTCTGATTCATCTCTCCTCTCTACCTGTCACCAGGTGATCCATAACACTCTGATTAATCTCTCCTCTCTACCTGTCACCAGGTGATCCATAACACTCTGATTCATCTCTCCTCTCTACCTGTCACCAGGTGATCCATAACACTCTGATTCATCTCTCCTCTCTACCTGTCACCAGGTGATCCATAACACTCTGATTCATCTCTCCTCTCTACCTGTCACCAGGTGATCCATAACACTCTGATTCATCTCTCCTCTCTACCTGTCACCAGGTGATCCGTAACACTCTGATTCATCTCTCCTCTCTACCTGTCACCAGGTGATCTGTAACACTCTGATTCATCTCTCCTCTCTACCTGTCACCAGGTGATCTGTAACACTCTGATTCATCTCTCCTCTCTACCTGTCACCAGGTGATCTGTAACACTCTGATTCATCTCTCCTCTCTACCTGTCACCAGGTGATCCGTAACACTCTGATTCATCTCTCCTCTCTACCTGTCACCAGGTGATCCATAACACTCTGATTCATCTCTCCTCTCTACCTGTCACCAGGTGATCCATAACACTCTGATTCATCTCTCCTCTCTACCTGTCACCAGGTGATCCGTAACACTCTGATTCATCTCTCCTCTCTACCTGTCACCAGGTGATCCGTAACACTCTGATTCATCTCTCCTCTCTACCTGTCACCAGGTGATCCGTAACACTCTGATTCATCTCTCCTCTCTACCTGTCACCAGGTGATCTGTAACACTCTGATTCATCTCTCCTCTCTACCTGTCACCAGGTGATCTATAACACTCTGATTCATCTCTCCCCTCTACCTGTCACCAGGTGATCCGTAACACTCTGATTCATCTCTCCTCTCTACCTGTCACCAGGTGATCCGTAACACTCTGATTCATCTCTCCTCTCTACCTGTCACCAGGTGATCCATAACACTCTGATTCATCTCTCCTCTCTACCTGTCACCAGGTGATCCGTAACACTCTGATTCATCTCTCCTCTCTACCTGTCACCAGGTGATCCGTAACACTCTGATTCATCTCTCCTCTCTACCTGTCACCAGGTGATCTATAACACTCTGATTCATCTCTCCCCTCTACCTGTCACCAGGTTATCCGTAACACTCTGATTCATCTCTCCTCTCTACCTGTCACCAGGTGATCTATAACACTCTGATTCATCTCTCCCCTCTACCTGTCACCAGGTGATCCATAACACT
>NC_140011.1:45427578-45432578 GCF_964263955.1 Coregonus lavaretus | reverse complement strand
TTCAGATGTTGTACACATGAGACTGTGTCATTGCGAACGTTAACCGCAACGTCAGTGCAGAAGTGATGCAGTCAGTCTCTCCTCAACTCTTAGCCAAAAGATACTGGCATGCATAGTATTTATATCAGCCCTCTGATTACAATGAAGAGCAAGACGTGCCGCTCTGTTCTGGCCAGCTGCAGCTTAACTAGGTATTTATTTGCAGCGCTCGACCACACGACTGGACAATAATCAAGATAAGACACATATTTGTCCTGTTTCACACAAAAAAAATGGAAATGTGTTTTTCTGCATATCCCAATTCCCCCGAGACACCCTCAGAGAGTGGGGTCACAGCCAGGGTCAGCCATTATCAACGGTGACCCTGGAAACAATTAGGCTTAAGGGATATTGCTCATTCTGATATGTCTTGATTTCTTTATTTTTTACTTTTTGGATTATGTGTTTATTGTATTGCTAGATATTACTGCACTGTTGGAGCTAGAAACACAAGCATTTCGTGGCACCTGCAAATCTGTGTATGCGACCAATAAACTTTGATTTGAAGTGCCTTGTTCAAGGGGCACATCGGCAGATTCTTCAACCTAACTATCAACATGGTAGTTGAGGTGATAAGATGGCGCTGACGGAGATGGTCCAATCAGACTTTGCTATTTTGTGACTTTTTTTCGTGTTTATCCTTACTTTTTTTGTACAGAAAGCTCACACCATTATTTACATTTTAGTCATTTAGCAGACGCTCTTATCCAGAGCGACTTACAGTTAGTGCATACATTATTTTATCGAACCCACAACCCTGGCGTTGCAAACGCCATGCTCTACCAACTGAGCTACATCCCCTGCCGGCCATTCCCTCCCCTACCCTGGACGACGCTGGGCCAATTGTGCGCCGCCCCATGGGTCTCCCGGTCGCGGCCGGCTACGACAGAGCCTGGATTCGAACCAGGATCTCTAGTGGCACAGCTAGCACTGCGATGCAGTGCCTTAGACCACTGTGCCAGAGGTGGGACCATGTCAATATTATTTGAGTCATAAAGGAAGTCTCAAGTCACAAGCTCTGAGTCTCTAGTCGAGTCACAAGTAGAATGGGTCGAGTCGAGCTTTTTCAACTAGAACGTTCTATCTGCATAAACCCATTTGAACTTGGCGCTATAAGATTCTATTTGCAATCCAATCACAAGCCTGAACAAATACAGATGGACCAATCAGAGCACGTCTTTGCCATCACCCTCTATGTATGGTCTAAGCAAGTCTAGCAAGCGAAAAAAACAACACTGTCAGAAATCTCAAAGTAAATGATGTTGTCACATCGTTGTTCAGTGATGACAGTAATTTGTCTGATGATCATAATACATTTTTTAAATGTATTTGATGATGTGTTCTGACTATTTTGGTAAAATAGTGTTATTCTATCGTATTCAAATTGCTACAGTCTTCTTAAAAACGGAACATGTCTAATTCAGAAGTGGTCCTCTGTAGCTCAATTGGTAGAGCATGGCGCTTGTAACGCCAGGGTAGTGGGGTTCGATCCCCGGGACCACCCATACGTAAAAATGTATGCACACATGACTGTAAGTCGCTTTGGATAAAAGCGTCTGCTAAATGGCATATTATTATTATAAGTATCAGATAGAACCTTATGGCTGAACCCAGATTGACATTTCAGAGGTTCTTTCTGCAATTGCACCCCCCTAAAATAACTGTCACGATCGTCGTAGGAGTGAGTAGACCAAGGCGCAGCGTGTGAAACAAACATGACTTTAATTAGTTAAAGTATACAAAACAAAACACGACTCGTGAAGTCCACGGTGACACTGACCGATAACCCACAAACACACACGAACAAAAACCCACAAACACAAAGTGAAACACAGGCAGTTAAATATGGCTCCCAATCAGAGACAACCAGCCGACAGCTGACACTCGTTGCCTCTGATTGGGAGTCACACCGGCAAACATAGAAACAGACAACCTAGAACACCCAACATAGAAACAGAAAACATAGAATGAACACACCCTGGCTCAACATAATAAGTCCCAGAGCCAGGGTGTGACAGTACCCCCCCCTAAAGGCGCGGACTGCGACCGCGCCTAAAATACGAGCAAAACAGGGGAGGGCTGGGTGGGCATTCCTCCTCGGCGGCGGCTCCGGCTCCGGGCTTGCCCACCACCCTCCAACAAACCCCCCATAGCGCCCCTGGTCCGGTCTGGCCCCGCTGGCTGGAGCTGGACTGGACGTAGCAGGAGCGGTAGGCTTCAGCTCCTTAGTGGAGCAGTTGAGCGGTACCTGAATTTGCACCGATGACTCAGGCACGGGTTGTGCCGGACTGACGACTCGCTCCCCTGGCTTGGTGCGAGTAGCAGGAACGGGCTGGACCAGGCTGACGACGCGCACCCCTGGCTTGGCGCGTGAGGCAGGAACGGACCGGACCTGGCTGACGATGCGCCCCCTTGGCTTGGTGCGTGGAGCAGCGACGAGCCGGACCTGGCTGACGACTCGCACCCCGGGCTTGGTGCGAGTAGCAGGAACGGGCTGAACCAGGCTGACGACTCGTACCCCTGACTTGGTGCGAGTGGCAGGAACGGGCTGGACCAGGCTGACGACTCGCACCCCTGGCTTGGTGCGAGTGGCAGGAACGGGCTGGGCTGGGCTGGCGACGCACACAGTAGGCTTGGTGCGTGGAGCAGGGACAGGCCGGGCTGGGCTGGCGACGCACACAGTAGGCTTGGTGCGTGGAGCAGGGACAGGCCGAACCGGGCTGTGGAGACGGATAGGAGACCTGGAGTGAAGAGCGGCCACCACCCGTCCTGGCTGAATGCCTACCCTCACACACTCTGTGTGAGGCATCCGCACAGGACGTACAGGGCTGTGTACCCGTACTGGCATAACAGCACGTGACACTGGAGCAGGATATCCGGGACCGCGGAGAGGCATTGGAGACCACGAGCGTTGAGCCGGCACACTCCGTCCTGGCTGCATACCCACCTTCGCACGACACGTGCAGGGTACTCGCACAGGACGTACAGGACTATGCCGGACCACTCGTGGCACAGTACGCCGCTCCGCATACCGCGGAACCTGCCCCGTCCCATGCTGCCATGCCTGAGCACGGGAAGTTGGTTCCGCTCTCCATCCAGGCTCCGCCAACCTGCCTTCTGGCCCCCCAAACCCGGTGGCCTCCTCTCCAAATCGCCCTGTGGCAGCCTCCTGCTGCCCAGTCGCCCATGCCGTGTGCCCCCCCCTAAAAAATTATTGGGGGTGCCTCTCGTCCTTCCGACGATGGCACTGCTGACGCCGCTGCTCCTCTCTCGCCAGGGCCTTAATCCTCCCCCAAGGTCCCTTGCCCCCGAGCATGTCCTCCCAGGACCACGATTTGCCCACCTGGGCCATCGCCAGCCTCTCCATCTCCTTTCCTGGCACTTCCTCCCATGACCAGGCTGCCTGCTCCTGGACACGCTGCTTGGTCCTTTTACGGTGGGTTTTTCTGTCTCGATCGTCGTAGGAGTGAGTAGACCAAGGCGCAGCGTGTGAAACAAACATGACTTTAATTAGTTAAAGTATACAAAACAAAACACGACTCGTGAAGTCCACGGTGACACTGACCGATAAGGAACAAAAACCCACAAACACAAAGTGAAACACAGGCAGTTAAATATGGCTCCCAATCAGAGACAACCAGCCGACAGCTGACACTCGTTGCCTCTGATTGGGAGTCACACAGGCAAACATAGAAACAGACAACCTAGAACACCCAACATAGAAACAGAAAACATAGAATGAACACACCCTGGCTCAACATAATAAGTCCCAGAGCCAGGGTGTGACAATAACGAATTTACAAATGTCTTTAGGTACCTTTTAATAGGTTATGAAAAAATAATTAACTATGAAACAGTTCTGAGATCTGGGATGTGAAAACTGATGCTCAATATCTCAGAACTACAGTGCCTTGCAAAGTATTCATCCCCCTTGGCGTTTTTCCTATTTTGTTGCATTACAACCTGTAATTTAAATGGATTTTTATTTGGATTTCATGTAATGGACATACACAAAATAGTCCAAATTGGTGAAGTAAAATGAAAAAAATAACTTGTTTCAAAAAATGCTAAAGAATAAATAACGGAAAAGTGGTGCGTGCATATTTGCTATGAAGCCCCTAAATAAGATCTGGTGCAACCAATTACCTTCAGAAGTCACATAATTAGTTAAATAAAGACCACCTATGTGCAATCTAAGTGTCACATGATCTGTCACATGATCTCAGTATATATACACCTGTTCTGAAAGGCCCCAGAGTCTGCAGCACCACTAAGCAAGGGGCACCACCAAGCAAGCGGCACTCTGAAGACCAAGGAGCTCTCCAAACAGGTCAGGGACAAAGTTGTGGAGAAGTACAGATCAGTGTTGGGTTATAAAGAAAATATCAGAAACTTTGAACATCCCACGGAACACCATTAAATCCATTATTAAAAAATTGAAAGAATATAGCACCACAACAAACCTGCCAAGAGAGGCAACAAAGAGACCAAAGATAACCCTGAAGGAGCTGCAAAGCTCCACAGCGGAGATTGGAGTATCTGTCCATAGGACCACTTTAAGCCGTACACTCTACAGAGCTGGGGTTTACGGAAGAGTGGCCAGAAAAAAAGGCATTGCTTAAAGAAAAAAATATGCAAACACGTTTGGTGTTCGCCAAAAGGCATGTGGGAGACTCCCCAAACATATGGAAGAAGGTACTCTGGTCAGATGAGACTAAAATTGAGCTTTTTGGCCATCAAGGAAAACGCTATGTCTGGCGCAAACCCAACACCTCTCATCATCCCGAGAACACCGTCCCCACAGTGAAGCATGGTGGTGGCAGCATCATGCTGTGGGGATGTTTTTCATTGGCAGGGACTGGGAAACTGGTCAGAATTGAAGGAATGATGGATGGCGCTAAATACAGGGAAATTCTTGAGGGAAACCTGTTTCAGTCTTCCAGAGATTTGAGACTGAGACG
>NC_140011.1:45410078-45422578 GCF_964263955.1 Coregonus lavaretus | reverse complement strand
ATATAGGGAACTATGGTTTGACCAGAGAGGGCTGGCACCCTATTCCCAATATAGGGAACTATGGTTTGACCAGAGAGGGCTGGCACCCTATTCCCAATATAGGGAACTATGGTTTGACCAGAGAGGGCTGGCACCCTATTCCCGATATAGGGAACTATGGTTTGACCAGAGAGGGCTGGCACCCTATTCCCGATATAGGGAACTATGGTTTGACCAGAGAGGGCTGGCACCCTATTCCCGATATAGGGAACTCTGGCATAGTCTAGCATGCTGTAAACATTAATATGAATGTCAATTTGATTGTGTGTGTGTGTGTGTGTGTGTGTGTGTGTGTGTGTGTGTGTGTGTGTGTGTAACTCTGTGTGTGTGTAGGTTCTATGACACCCCGGTAGTGAAGTCGAGCAGTAGAGAGCTGTGTTACATCATCCTGGCTGGGATCTGTCTGGGTTATCTCTGCACCTTCAGCCTAATCGCCAAGCCCCACGCTGCACACTGTTACCTACAGAGACTGGGCATAGGACTGTCTCCTGCCATGAGCTACTCTGCCCTGGTCACCAAGGTACACACACACAAACATACATACAGACCAAACACGCACACACACAAACATACATACAGACCAACACGCACACACACAAACATACACCTGCAATGACTGTATTACGGTTGTGTTGTTGTTGTTCCAGACTAACCATATAGCTGGTATCCTGACTGTGTTGTTGTTGTTCCAGACTAACTGTATAGCTGGTATCCTGACTGTGTTGTTGTTGTTCCAGACTAACTGTATAGCTGGTATCCTGACTGTGTTGTTGTTGTTGTTCCAGACTAACCGTATAGCTGGTATCCTGACTGTGTTGTTGTTGTTCTAGACTAATCGTATAGCTGGTATCCTGAATGTGTTGTTGTTGTTCCAGACTAACTGTATAGCTGGTATCCTGACTGTGTTGTTGTTGTTGTTCCAGACTAACCGTATAGCTGGTATCCTGACTGTGTTGTTGTTGTTGTTCCAGACTAACCGTATAGCTGGTATCCTGACTGTGTTGTTGTTGTTCCAGACTAACCGTATAGCTGGTATCCTGACTGTGTTGTTGTTGTTCCAGACTAACTGTATAGCTGGTATCCTGACTGTGTTGTTGTTGTTCCAGACTAACAGTATAGCTGGTATCCTGACTGTGTTGTTGTTGTTGTTCCAGACTAACCGTATAGCTGGTATCCTGACTGTGTTGTTGTTGTTCCAGACTAACCGTATAGCTGGTATCCTGACTGTGTTGTTGTTGTTCCAGACTAACCGTATAGCTGGTATCCTGACTGTGTTGTTGTTGTTCCAGACTAACTGTATAGCTGGTATCCTGACTGTGTTGTTGTTGTTCCAGACTAATCGTATAGCTGGTATCCTGACTGTGTTGTTGTTGTTCCAGACTAATCGTATAGCTGGTATCCTGACTGTGTTGTTGTTGTTCCAGACTAATCGTATAGCTGGTATCCTGACTGTGCTGTTGTTGTTGTTCCAGACTAACCGTATAGCTGGTATCCTGACTGTGTTGTTGT
Source organism: Coregonus lavaretus (assembly GCF_964263955.1). Classification (NCBI taxonomy): domain Eukaryota; kingdom Metazoa; phylum Chordata; class Actinopteri; order Salmoniformes; family Salmonidae; genus Coregonus; species Coregonus lavaretus. The sequence continues at coordinate 45,421,030 of NC_140011.1, read as the reverse complement.
TGTTGTTCCAGACTAACCGTATAGCTGGTATCCTGACTGTGTTGTTGTTGTTCTAGACTAACCGTATAGCTGGTATCCTGACTGTGTTGTTGTTGTTCCAGACTAACCGTATAGCTGGTATCCTGACTGTGTTGTTGTTGTTCCAGACTAACTGTATAGCTGGTATCCTGACTGTGTTGTTGTTGTTGTTCCAGACTAACTGTATAGCTGGTATCCTGACTGTGTTGTTGTTGTTGTTCCAGACTAACCATATAGCTGGTATCCTGACTGTGTTGTTGTTGTTGTTCCAGACTAACCATATAGCTGGTATCCTGACTGTGTTGTTGTTGTTCCAGACTAACCATATAGCTGGTATCCTGACTGTGTTGTTGTTGTTCCAGACTAACCGTATAGCTGGTATCCTGACTGTGTTGTTGTTGTTGTTCTAGACTAACCATATAGCTGGTATCCTGACTGTGTTGTTGTTGTTCCAGACTAACCGTATAGCTGGTATCCTGACTGTGTTGTTGTTGTTCCAGACTAACCATATAGCTGGTATCCTGACTGTGTTGTTGTTGTTCCAGACTAACCGTATAGCTGGTATCCTGACTGTGTTGTTGTTGTTGTTCTAGACTAACCATATAGCTGGTATCCTGACTGTGTTGTTGTTGTTCCAGACTAACCGTATAGCTGGTATCCTGACTGTGTTGTTGTTGTTCCAGACTAACCGTATAGCTGGTAACCTGTGGTCCTCTGTAGCTCAGCTGGTAGAGCACGGCGCTTGTAACGCCAAGGTAGTGGGTTCGATCCCCGGGACCACCCATACACAAAAATGTATGCACTCATGACTGTAAGTCGCTTTGGATAAAAGCGTCTGCTAAATGGCATATTAATTAATAATTATTAATTAATATTAATTAATCCTGACTGTGTTGTTGTTGTTCTAGACTAACCGTATAGCTGGTATCCTGACTGTGTTGTTGTTGTTGTTGTTCCAGACTAACTGTATAGCTGGTATCCTGACTGTGTTGTTGTTGTTCCAGACTAACCGTATAGCTGGTATCCTGACTGTGTTGTTGTTGTTCCAGACTAACCGTATAGCTGGTATCCTGACTGCGTTGTTGTTGTTCCAGACTAACCGTATAGCTGGTATCCTGACTGTGTTGTTGTTGTTCTAGACTAATCGTATAGCTGGTATCCTGACTGTGTTGTTGTTGTTCCAGACTAACTGTATAGCTGGTATCCTGACTGCGTTGTTGTTGTTCCAGACTAACCGTATAGCTGGTATCTTGACTGTGTTGTTGTTGTTCTAGACTAATCGTATAGCTGGTATCCTGACTGTGTTGTTGTTGTTCCAGACTAACCGTATAGCTGGTATCCTGACTGTGTTGTTGTTGTTCCAGACTAACCGTATAGCTGGTATCCTGACTGTGTTGTTGTTGTTGTTCCAGACTAACCGTATAGCTGGTATCCTGACTGTGTTGTTGTTGTTGTTCCAGACTAACCGTATAGCTGGTATCCTGACTGTGTTGTTGTTGTTGTTCCAGACTAACCGTATAGCTGGTATCCTGACTGTGATGTTGTTGTTGTTCTAGACTAACCGTATATCTGGTATCCTGACTGTGTTGTTGTTGTTGTTGTTCCAGACTAACCGTATAGCTGGTATCCTGACTGTGTTGTTGTTGTTCCAGACTAACCGTATAGCTGGTATCCTGACTGTGTTGTTGTTGTTCCAGACTAACCGTATAGCTGGTATCCTGACTGTGTTGTTGTTGTTCTAGACTAACCGTATAGCTGGTATCCTGACTGTGTTGTTGTTGTTCCAGACTAACTGTATAGCTGGTATCCTGACTGTGTTGTTGTTGTTCCAGACTAACCATATAGCTGGTATCCTGACTGTGTTGTTGTTGTTCCAGACTAACTGTATAGCTGGTATCCTGACTGTGTTGTTGTTGTTCCAGACTAACCGTATAGCTGGTATCCTGACTGTGTTGTTGTTGTTCTAGACTAACCGTATAGCTGGTATCCTGACTGTGTTGTTGTTGTTCCAGACTAACTGTATAGCTGGTATCCTGACTGTGTTGTTGTTGTTGTTCCAGACTAACTGTATAGCTGGTATCCTGACTGTGTTGTTGTTGTTGTTCCAGACTAACCATATAGCTGGTATCCTGACTGTGTTGTTGTTGTTGTTCCAGACTAACCATATAGCTGGTATCCTGACTGTGTTGTTGTTGTTCCAGACTAACCATATAGCTGGTATCCTGACTGTGTTGTTGTTGTTCCAGACTAACCGTATAGCTGGTATCCTGACTGTGTTGTTGTTGTTGTTCTAGACTAACCATATAGCTGGTATCCTGACTGTGTTGTTGTTGTTCCAGACTAACCGTATAGCTGGTATCCTGACTGTGTTGTTGTTGTTCCAGACTAACCATATAGCTGGTATCCTGACTGTGTTGTTGTTGTTCCAGACTAACCGTATAGCTGGTATCCTGACTGTGTTGTTGTTGTTGTTCTAGACTAACCATATAGCTGGTATCCTGACTGTGTTGTTGTTGTTCCAGACTAACCGTATAGCTGGTATCCTGACTGTGTTGTTGTTGTTCCAGACTAACCGTATAGCTGGTAACCTGTGGTCCTCTGTAGCTCAGCTGGTAGAGCACGGCGCTTGTAACGCCAAGGTAGTGGGTTCGATCCCCGGGACCACCCATACACAAAAATGTATGCACTCATGACTGTAAGTCGCTTTGGATAAAAGCGTCTGCTAAATGGCATATTAATTAATAATTATTAATTAATATTAATTAATCCTGACTGTGTTGTTGTTGTTCTAGACTAACCGTATAGCTGGTATCCTGACTGTGTTGTTGTTGTTGTTGTTCCAGACTAACTGTATAGCTGGTATCCTGACTGTGTTGTTGTTGTTCCAGACTAACCGTATAGCTGGTATCCTGACTGTGTTGTTGTTGTTCCAGACTAACCGTATAGCTGGTATCCTGACTGCGTTGTTGTTGTTCCAGACTAACCGTATAGCTGGTATCCTGACTGTGTTGTTGTTGTTCTAGACTAATCGTATAGCTGGTATCCTGACTGTGTTGTTGTTGTTCCAGACTAACTGTATAGCTGGTATCCTGACTGCGTTGTTGTTGTTCCAGACTAACCGTATAGCTGGTATCTTGACTGTGTTGTTGTTGTTCTAGACTAATCGTATAGCTGGTATCCTGACTGTGTTGTTGTTGTTCCAGACTAACCGTATAGCTGGTATCCTGACTGTGTTGTTGTTGTTCCAGACTAACCGTATAGCTGGTATCCTGACTGTGTTGTTGTTGTTGTTCCAGACTAACCGTATAGCTGGTATCCTGACTGTGTTGTTGTTGTTGTTCCAGACTAACCGTATAGCTGGTATCCTGACTGTGTTGTTGTTGTTGTTCCAGACTAACCGTATAGCTGGTATCCTGACTGTGATGTTGTTGTTGTTCTAGACTAACCGTATATCTGGTATCCTGACTGTGTTGTTGTTGTTGTTGTTCCAGACTAACCGTATAGCTGGTATCCTGACTGTGTTGTTGTTGTTCCAGACTAACCGTATAGCTGGTATCCTGACTGTGTTGTTGTTGTTCCAGACTAACCGTATAGCTGGTATCCTGACTGTGTTGTTGTTGTTCTAGACTAACCGTATAGCTGGTATCCTGACTGTGTTGTTGTTGTTCCAGACTAACTGTATAGCTGGTATCCTGACTGTGTTGTTGTTGTTCCAGACTAACCATATAGCTGGTATCCTGACTGTGTTGTTGTTGTTCCAGACTAACTGTATAGCTGGTATCCTGACTGTGTTGTTGTTGTTCCAGACTAACCGTATAGCTGGTATCCTGACTGTGTTGTTGTTGTTCTAGACTAACCGTATAGCTGGTATCCTGACTGTGTTGTTGTTGTTCCAGACTAACTGTATAGCTGGTATCCTGACTGTGTTGTTGTTGTTGTTCCAGACTAACAGTATAGCTGGTATCCTGACTGTGTTGTTGTTGTTGTTCCAGACTAACCGTATAGCTGGTATCCTGACTGTGTTGTTGTTGTTCCAGACTAACCGTATAGCTGGTATCCTGACTGTGTTGTTGTTGTTCCAGACTAATCGTATAGCTGGTATCCTGACTGTGTTGTTGTTGTTCCAGACTAATCGTATAGCTGGTATCCTGACTGTGTTGTTGTTGTTGTTCCAGACTAACCGTATAGCTGGTATCCTGACTGTGTTGTTGTTGTTGTTCCAGACTAACCGTATAGCTGGTATCCTGACTGTGTTGTTGTTGTTCTAGACTAACCGTATAGCTGGTATCCTGACTGTGTTGTTGTTGTTCCAGACTAACCATATAGCTAGTATCCTGACTGTGTTGTTGTTGTTCCAGACTAACCGTATAGCTGGTATCCTGACTGTGTTGTTGTTGTTCTAGACTAACCGTATAGCTGGTATCCTGACTGTGTTGTTGTTGTTGTTCCAGACTAACCGTATAGCTGGTATCCTGACTGTGTTGTTGTTGTTGTTCCAGACTAACTGTATAGCTGGTATCCTGACTGTGTTGTTGTTGTTCCAGACTAACCGTATAGCTGGTATCCTGACTGTGTTGTTGTTGTTCCAAACTAACCGTATAGCTGGTATCCTGACTGTGTTGTTGTTGTTCCAGACTAACCGTGTAGCTGGTATCCTGACTGTGTTGTTGTTGTTGTTCTAGACTAACCATATAGCTGGTATCCTGACTGTGTTGTTGCTGTTCCAGACTAATCGTATAGCTGGTATCCTGACTATGTTGTTGTTGTTCCAGACTAATCGTATAGCTGGTATCCTGACTGTGTTGTTGTTGTTCCAGACTAACCGTATAGCTGGTATCCTGACTGTGTTGTTGTTGTTCCAGACTAACCGTATAGCTGGTATCCTGACTGTGTTGTTGTTGTTGTTCCAGACTAACCATATAGCTGGTATCCTGACTGTGTTGTTGTTGTTCCAGACTAACCGTGTAGCTGGTATCCTGACTGTGTTGTTGTTGTTCCAGACTAACCGTATAGCTGGTATCCTGACTGTGTTGTTGTTGTTCCAGACTAACCGTATAGCTGGTATCCTGACTGTGTTGTTGTTGTTGTTCCAGACTAACTGTATAGCTGGTATCCTGACTGTGTTGTTGTTGTTGTTCCAGACTAACCATATAGCTGGTATCCTGACTGTGTTGTTGTTGTTGTTCCAGACTAACCATATAGCTGGTATCCTGACTGTGTTGTTGTTGTTGTTCCAGACTAACCATATAGCTGGTATCCTGACTGTGTTGTTGTTGTTCCAGACTAACCGTATAGCTGGTATCCTGACTGTGTTGTTGTTGTTGTTCTAGACTAACCATATAGCTGGTATCCTGACTGTGTTGTTGGTGTTCCAGACTAACCGTATAGCTGGTATCCTGACTGTGTTGTTGTTGTTCCAGACTAACCGTATAGCTGGTATCCTGACTGTGTTGTTGTTGTTCTAGACTAACCGTATAGCTGGTATCCTGACTGTGTTGTTGTTGTTGTTCCAGACTAACTGTATAGCTGGTATCCTGACTGTGTTGTTGTTGTTCCAGACTAACCGTATAGCTGGTATCCTGACTGCGTTGTTGTTGTTCCAGACTAACCGTATAGCTGGTATCCTGACTGTGTTGTTGTTGTTCTAGACTAATCGTATAGCTGGTATCCTGACTGTGTTGTTGTTGTTCCAGACTAACTGTATAGCTGGTATCCTGACTGCGTTGTTGTTGTTCCAGACTAACCGTATAGCTGGTATCCTGACTGTGTTGTTGTTGTTCTAGACTAATCGTATAGCTGGTATCCTGACTGTGTTGTTGTTGTTCCAGACTAACCGTATAGCTGGTATCCTGACTGTGTTGTTGTTGTTCCAGACTAACCGTATAGCTGGTATCCTGACTGTGTTGTTGTTGTTCTTCCAGACTAACCGTATAGCTGGTATCCTGACTGTGTTGTTGTTGTTCCAGACTAACCGTATAGCTGGTATCCTGACTGTGTTGTTGTTGTTGTTCCAGACTAACCGTATAGCTGGTATCCTGACTGTGTTGTTGTTGTTGTTCTAGACTAACCGTATAGCTGGTATCCTGACTGTGTTGTTGTTGTTGTTGTTCCAGACTAACCGTATAGCTGGTATCCTGACTGTGTTGTTGTTGTTCCAGACTAACCGTATAGCTGGTATCCTGACTGTGTTGTTGTTGTTGTTCCAGACTAACCGTATAGCTGGTATCCTGGCTGTGTTGTTGTTGTTCCAGACTAACCGTGTAGCTGGTATCCTGACTGTGTTGTTGTTGTTGTTGTTCCAGACTAACTGTATAGCTGGTATCCTGACTATGTTGTTGTTGTTCCAGACTAACCGTATAGCTGGTATCCTGACTGTGTTGTTGTTGTTCCAGACTAACCGTATAGCTGGTATCCTGACTGTGTTGTTGTTGTTCCAGACTAACTGTATAGCTGGTATCCTGACTGTGTTGTTGTTGTTGTTGTTCCAGACTAACCGTATAGCTGGTATCCTGACTGTGTTGTTGTTGTTGTTGTTCCAGACTAACCGTATAGCTGGTATCCTGACTGTGTTGTTGTTGTTCCAGACTAACCGTATAGCTGGTATCCTGACTGTGTTGTTGTTGTTCCAGACTAACCGTATAGCTGGTATCCTGACTGTGTTGTTGTTCTTCCAGACTAACCGTATAGCTGGTATCCTGACTGTGTTATTGTTGTTGTTCCAGACTAACCGTGTAGCTGGTATCCTGACTGTGTTGTTGTTGTTCTAGACTAACCATATAGCTGGTATCCTGACTGTGTTGTTGTTGTTATTCCAGACTAACTGTAAAGCTGGTATCCTGACTGTGTTGTTGTTGTTCCAGACTAACCGTATAGCTGGTATCCTGACTGTGTTGTTGTTGTTCCAGACTAACCGTATAGCTGGTATCCTGACTGTGTTGTTGTTGTTGTTCCAGACTAACCGTATAGCTGGTATCCTGACTGTGTTGTTGTTGTTATTCCAGACTAACCGTATAGCTGGTATCCTGACTGTGTTGTTGTTGTTCCAGACTAACCGTATAGCTGGTATCCTGACTGTGTTGTTGTTGTTGTTCCAGACTAACCGTATAGCTGGTATCCTGACTGTGTTGTTGTTGTTGTTCCAGACTAACTGTATAGCTGGTATCCTGACTGTGTTGTTGTTGTTCCAGACTAACCGTATAGCTGGTATCCTGACTGCGTTGTTGTTGTTCCAGACTAACCGTATAGCTGGTATCCTGACTGTGTTGTTGTTGTTCTAGACTAATCGTATAGCTGGTATCCTGACTGTGTTGTTGTTGTTCCAGACTAACTGTATAGCTGGTATCCTGACTGCGTTGTTGTTGTTCCAGACTAACCGTATAGCTGGTATCCTGACTGTGTTGTTGTTGTTCTAGACTAATCGTATAGCTGGTATCCTGACTGTGTTGTTGTTGTTCCAGACTAACCGTATAGCTGGTATCCTGACTGTGTTGTTGTTGTTCCAGACTAACCGTATAGCTGGTATCCTGACTGTGTTGTTGTTGTTGTTCCAGACTAACCGTATAGCTGGTATCCTGACTGTGTTGTTGTTGTTCCAGACTAACCGTATAGCTGGTATCCTGACTGTGTTGTTGTTGTTGTTCCAGACTAACCGTATAGCTGGTATCCTGACTGTTTTGTTGTTGTTGTTCTAGACTAACCGTATAGCTGGTATCCTGACTGTGTTGTTGTTGTTGTTGTTCCAGACTAACCGTATAGCTGGTATCCTGACTGTGTTGTTGTTGTTCCAGACTAACCGTATAGCTGGTATCCTGACTGTGTTGTTGTTGTTCCAGACTAACCGTATAGCTGGTATCCTGGCTGTGTTGTTGTTGTTCCAGACTAACCGTGTAGCTGGTATCCTGACTGTGTTGTTGTTGTTGTTGTTCCAGACTAACTGTATAGCTGGTATCCTGACTATGTTGTTGTTGTTCCAGACTAACCGTATAGCTGGTATCCTGACTGTGTTGTTGTTGTTCCAGACTAACCGTATAGCTGGTATCCTGACTGTGTTGTTGTTGTTCCAGACTAACTGTATAGCTGGTATCCTGACTGTGTTGTTGTTGTTGTTGTTCCAGACTAACCGTATAGCTGGTATCCTGACTGTGTTGTTGTTGTTGTTGTTCCAGACTAACCGTATAGCTGGTATCCTGACTGTGTTGTTGTTGTTCCAGACTAACCGTATAGCTGGTATCCTGACTGTGTTGTTGTTCTTCCAGACTAACCGTATAGCTGGTATCCTGACTGTGTTATTGTTGTTGTTCCAGACTAACCGTGTAGCTGGTATCCTGACTGTGTTGTTGTTGTTCTAGACTAACCGTATAGCTGGTATCCTGACTGTGTTGTTGTTGTTATTCCAGACTAACTGTAAAGCTGGTATCCTGACTGTGTTGTTGTTGTTCCAGACTAACCGTATAGCTGGTATCCTGACTGTGTTGTTGTTGTTCCAGACTAACCATATAGCTGGTATCCTGACTGTGTTGTTGTTGTTGTTCCAGACTAACCGTATAGCTGGTATCCTGACTGTGTTGTTGTTGTTATTCCAGACTAACCGTATAGCTGGTATCCTGACTGTGTTGTTGTTGTTCCAGACTAACCGTATTGCTGGTATCCTGACTGTGTTGTTGTTGTTGTTCCAGACTAACCGTATAGCTGGTATCCTGACTGTGTTGTTGTTGTTCCAGACTAACCGTTTAGCTGGTATCCTGACTGTGTTGTTGTTGTTGTTCCAGACTAACCGTATAGCTGGTATCCTGACTGTGTTGTTGTTGTTCCAGACTAACCGTTTAGCTGGTATCCTGACTGTGTTGTTGTTGTTGTTCCAGACTAACTGTATAGCTGGTATCCTGACTGTGTTGTTGTTGTTCTAGACTAACCGTATAGCTGGTATCCTGACTGTGTTGTTGTTGTTCCAGACTAACCATATAGCTGGTATCCTGACTGTGTTGTTGTTGTTGTTCCAGACTAACCGTATAGCTGGTATCCTGACTGTGTTGTTGGTGTTGTTCCAGACTAACCATATAGCTGGTATCCTGACTGTGTTGTTGTTGTTGTTCCAGACTAATCGTATAGCTGGTATCCTGACTGTGTTGTTGTTGTTCCAGACTAACCATATAGCTGGTATCCTGACTGTGTTGTTGTTGTTCCAGACTAACCGTATAGCTGGTATCCTGACTGTGTTGTTGTTGTTCCAGACTAACCGTATAGCTGGTATCCTGACTGTATTGTTGTTGTTCCAGACTAACCATATAGCTGGTATCCTGACTGTGTTGTTGCTGTTGTTGTTCCAGACTAACCGTATAGCTGGTATCCTGACTGTGTTGTTGTTGTTGTTCCAGACTAACCGTATAGCTGGTATCCTGACTGTGTTGTTGTTGTTCCAGACTAACCGTATAGCTGGTATCCTGACTGTGTTGTTGTTGTTGTTGTTCCAGACTAACCGTATAGCTGGTATCCTGGTTGTGTTGTTGTTGTTCTAGACTAACCGTATAGTTGGTATCCTGACTGTGTTGTTGTTGTTCCAGACTAACCGTATAGCTGGTATCCTGACTGTGTTGTTGTTGTTCCAGACTAACAGTATAGCTGGTATCCTGACTGTGTTGTTGTTGTTGTTGTTCCAGACTAACCGTATAGCTGGTATCCTGACTGTGTTGTTGTTGTTGTTCCAGACTAACCGTATAGCTGGTATCCTGACTGTGTTGTTGTTGTTCCAGACTAACCGTATAGCTGGTATCCTGACTGTGTTGTTGTTGTTCCAGACTAACCGTATAGCTGGTATCCTGACTGTGTTGTTGTTGTTCCAGACTAACCGTATAGCTGGTATCCTGACTGTGTTGTTGTTGTTCCAGACTAACCATATAGCTGGTATCCTGACTGTGTTGTTGTTGTTGTTGTTCCAGACTAACCGTATAGCTGGTATCCTGACTGTGTTGTTGTTGTTGTTGTTCCAGACTAACCGTATAGCTGGTATCCTGACTGTATTGTTGTTGTTCCAGACTAACCATATAGCTGGTATCCTGACTGTGTTGTTGTTGTTTTTGTTGTTCCAGACTAACCGTATAGCTGGTATCCTGACTGTGTTGTTGTTGTTGTTCCAGACTAACCGTATAGCTGGTATCCTGACTGTGTTGTTGTTGTTCCAGACTAACCGTATAGCTGGTATCCTGACTGTGTTGTTGTTGTTGTTGTTGTTCCAGACTAACCGTATAGCTGGTATCCTGACTGTGTTGTTGTTGTTGTTCCAGACTAACCGTATAGCTGGTATCCTGACTGTGTTGTTGTTGTTCCAGACTAACCGTATAGCTGGTATCCTGACTGTGTTGTTGTTGTTCCAGACTAACCGTATAGCTGGTATCCTGACTGTGTTGTTGTTGTTCCAGACTAACCGTATAGCTGGTATCCTGACTGTGTTGTTGTTGTTCTAGACTAATCGTATAGCTGGTATCCTGACTGTGTTGTTGTTGTTCCAGACTAACCGTATAGCTGGTATCCTGACTGTGTTGTTGTTGTTCCAGACTAACCGTATAGCTCGTATCCTGGCTGGCAGTAAGAAGAAGATCTGTACTAAGAAGCCCAGGTTCATGTCTGCCTGCGCTCAGCTGGTCATCGCCTCTCTACTCATCCTACTGCAGCTGGGAATCATAGTAGCTCTGTTCGTTATGGAACCACCACAGGTATGACGGGAGAGGAGGCAGGGAAGGAGGGGAGGTGGGAGGGAGGGAGAGGAGGGAGAGAGGGAGATGGAGGGTGGGAGAGGGAGAGAGAGGAGGGAGATGGAGGAGGGAGGGAGAGGAGGGAGAGAGAGGGTGGGAGAGGGAGATGGAGGAGGGAGGGAGATGGAGGAGGGAGGGAGAGGGGTAAGGAAAGGGGATACCTAGTCAGTATCCTCTATCTGTTAT
>NC_140011.1:45397578-45402578 GCF_964263955.1 Coregonus lavaretus | reverse complement strand
ATGGTCCTGGGGGCGGGGTGTGTGGTACGGCGGCGGTGAGAACCACAGAGCTGCTGGAGGAGCTGGCTGCTCTGGCCCCTCCGTACCCATTTAGAGACTCCTCCCTGGGGTCGCCTGGCGCCTCGCCACCCTCCCTGTCCCCGGCCCTTTTCCCGGCCTCAGAGTCTGCCCTGGGTGAGCCCTGCCCCCCGGGGAAATATGACAGACTGATGCTACGGCACTACAGCCAGAGCTCCTCTTCCCTGTAAACTACTCCTCATCTTCCCTGTAAACTACTCCTCATCTTCCCTGTAAACTACTCCTCATCTTCCCTGTAAACTACTCCTCATCTTCCCTGTAAACTACTCCACTTCTTCCCTGTAAACTACTCCTCATCTTCCCTGTAAACTACTCCTCATCTTCCCTGTAAACTGCTCCTCATCTTCCCTGTAAACTACTCCTCATCTTCCCTGTAAACTACTCCTCTTCTTCCCTGTAAACTACTCATCATCTTCCCTGTAAACTACTCCTCATCTTCCCTGTAAACTACTCCTCATCTTCCCTGTAAACTACTCCTCTTCTTCCCTGTAAACTACTCCTCTTCTTCCCTGTAAACTACTCCTCCTCTTCCCTGTAAACTACTCCTCCTTTTCCCTGTAAACTACTCCTCATCTTCCCTGTAAACTACTCCTCCTCTTCCCTGTAAACTACTCCTCCTTTTCCCTGTAAACTACTCCTCATCTTCCCTGTAAACTACTCCTCATCTTCCCTGTAAACTACTCATGCACTTCCCTGTAAACTACTCCTCATCTTCCTCTGCCTCCTATTCTCTTCCGTCCAGTGACTCCTTCTGTCTTGGACAGAAAAATGTACATACTTGAGACGTGTTTTGTGGACTTGGTTGGACATAGGTTAATAAGTTTTGCATTTGGAGATTTAGTTGGAGAAACTGTAAATGAGAGGAGAGCAGTAAAACAGTGCTGAAAAGACATGGACCAAACTGGATGAGCTACACAATATTTACTTGATTTTATTCCCTTTCCTTGGATAAGAGCCATAGTTTCTCCTCCCAGAGAGTGATGGGGGGGACGCTGGGAGGAGAAACAGGGTGAGGGCATCAGGACCGCTGTACAGCCACACTAAAGGTCATCAGGACCACAGTACAGCCACGCTAAAGGTCATCAGGACCGCTGTACAGCCACGCTAAAGGTCATCAGGACCACAGTAAAGCCACGCTAAAGGTCATCAGGACCACAGTACAGCCACGCTAAAGGTCATCAGGACCGCTGTACAGCCACGCTAAAGGTCATCAGGACCACAGTACAGCCACACTAAAGGTCATCAGGACCGCTGTACAGCCACGCTAAAGGTCATCAGGACCACAGTACAGCCACGCTAAAGGTCATCAGGACCGCTGTACAGCCACGCTAAAGGTCATCAGGACCACAGTACAGCCACGCTAAAGGTCATCAGGACCGCTGTACAGCCACGCTAAAGGTCATCAGGACCACAGTACAGCCACACTAAAGGTCATCAGGACCACAGTACAGCCACGCTAAAGGTCATCAGGACCACAGTACAGCCACGCTAAAGGTCATCAGGACCGCTGTACAGCCACGCTAAAGGTCATCAGGACCACAGTACAGCCACGCTAAAGGTCATCAGGACCGCTGTACAGCCACGCTAAAGGTCATCAGGACCACAGTACAGCCACGCTAAAGGTCATCAGGACCACAGTACAACCACACTAAAGACTCAAGACTAGAGGTAAAGACACGCTGTTGCTGCCAGCTGGCCTGATGGATGGTTGACTGCCTGTCTAACACCTGAAAAATGAACAAACTGAAAACTGCCTTCAGTTTCTGAGAGCACAGATGGACAACACAACATGTGGATTATAAGAGTCCGTAGCTAGGTTCTCCTGAGTTAAGTCATGTGTCTGGAAGTACTGAAAGCTGGGCAGTGGGAGGAGCAATACGGACTATGCCACACCCACATTACAGCCTCGTCCTATCAGAGGTCACTTCTCCAGACTCACTGCCTCCTGATAGGTGATGGGAGAGAGGTCAAAGTTCAGCCAATGACTGGGCCTGTTCCTCTTCTTCGTCCGTTTTCGGCCCAGCTCAAAACGGTGACACTTATTTTACTGGAAATCACTTCATGGACAAAACCCCAAAATGTAGAAAACTGCTAAATTCCTGACAGTAACACTACAACGTGACATAAAATGGACAACTCACATCAACAACCTGGAAACAGAGGAGGGAAAAACTATAAATCACCTGAAATCCCTGTGTGGGAGGAGTACCAGAGCAGCAGCAACAACTGTGATGAAAGTTTACCAGAACTACATCAGGTCTGTCTTCTAGGACTCCTCCCCCAGACAGGCCTGTCTTCTAGGACTCCTCCCCCAGACCAGCCTGTCTTCTAGGACTCCTCCCCCAGACAGGCCTGTCTTCTAGGACTCCTCCCCCAGACAGGCCTGTCTTCTAGGACTCCTCCCCCAGCCTGGATAACTAAATCAGCACAACATAAAAACTATTCACAGATCGTACAAAACACTACTACTACTACTACTACTACTACTACTACTACTACTACTACTACTACTACTACTACTACTACCGCTACTACTACTACTACTACTACTACTACTACTACTACTACTACTGCTACTACTACTACTACTACTACTACTACCACTACTACTACTACTGCTACTACTGCTACTACTACTACTACCACTACTACTACTACTACTACTACTACTACTACTACTACTACTACTACTACTACTACTACTACTGCTACTACTACTACTACTACTACTACTACTACTACTACTACTACTACTACTACTACTACTACTACTGCTATTACTACTACCACTACTACTACTACTACTACTACTACCACTACTACTACTACTACTACTACTACTACTACTACTACTACTAGATTGCATCTTTAAGGTATGTTATTAAAGTAGCTGTCCAGTGTTTCCAGATTTCTATGAAATATGACCTATAATAATCTACAATGTGAGTGAAATTATTTTCTTTCCAAAAAGGGTAATTTAAGTTTGTTAAAAAGCAGCTTTTCTGTGTTTGAATGGTGTGGGTATATTTCCGGTCAATAAAGATATTCATGTAAAGTAAACAGACCATATTATATTTCAAAACTCAAACTTTGCCTAACAAAATAGATCAGTTGTTCTATCACTTGCGAGGCACAGCTGAGCACAAATTGAAATAATTCGCTTTTTTATTTGACTGGACTGATGGTAGCTGATAACTGGACAGTTACTTGAAGGTATTGACCAGGTTGATATGATGTAATATTCAGGTTCACTTGTTCTCTTTTTGATTCCTTCTGTTCTGTTTCTCTAGAGGTGACTAACTATAGTTAGTTCTCTGAATGTACATTATTATTATTATTATTATTATTATTATTATTATTATTATTATTAACTAGTTACTATCAGGCTGCCTCCCAAAGGGCACCATATTCCCTATAGAGGGCGCTCTTCTGACCATAGGGCCATTTGGGAGGCAGCCTGAACCAATATAACCCTCAGGAATGTGGTATGAACTTACAACCAAAATACTCCACCTGCTCAGACAGTAATTACACACACGCACACGCACACACACACACACACACACACACGCACACGCACACGCGCACACGAACACACACACACACACACACACACGCACACACGCACACACACACACACGCACACGCGCGCACACACACACACACACACAAATATGTTATGTGATTTTCTGTGACTGGCTGACTGGCTCTATGTGCTTCAGACCTGCATGCTGACAATACTGTTTTGTAAAAATAAGTGACTCGTATTTTATATATAGAAGGGAACAATACCGGCGATTGGCTTTTTGTCATATCTTGTAATATGGCAAAGTGTGCAAACTTTGTTTTTAGCATGATGTAATATATTAAGAATAGGATAAAAATGTGTCAATACGACAGCTTTGAAAATGTACTGGTTTTATTCTAATCGTTTAACATTTGGAAATGATTTTATATGTAGGCCTACATTGTAGGATCTTAATTGATCACCCTGTTGCAGGAGAACTTCCCTGACATGCAGGACATTTTAACTTGCAGTGTATATGAGGTTTAAAAAGCTTCAGAAGTTTATAATTTCCACATGGAAATTTCAGACTTGATTTCTCCCTTACGAAAATGTATCACCCCCTTTCAAAAACGTACATTAATTATAATCCACGTAATCATTCACATTTCCTGTTGCTGCAGGATCCTTTCCTGCTGTAGCAAACTGGCTCAAATTAAGATCCTACATCTGTAGTTAGTAGGTGCAGACTTTGATAGCCACAGATGCTGCAGTCTTTTGGCCTACTGTTTATTGCACATTAGTCCTGGCATCTATTCCAATGGCTAGTTCAACCTCCTCTCTCATCAACGTGTTTCTGTTTACAGAGCAGAGAGGATGTGTATTAGCCTGAGTGCCAGTCTTTTTTGTGCTATCACGTTAGTTTGACAGTAAGCAGTGGAGTTGGCAAAGAGCACAAACAGATCTGGACCAGGCTATGTGTTGATAGGCAGTGTGTTCTAATAATCAATGATCAACGATCATCAGTAATCACTCTTAATATCAACTCTGAGGTGTGTATGGTAACAGAACATACAGGGTGTTTTATATTCTACTAATCAAGTGTTATAATCAATAATCGGTATTGGATCTGAGTGATGCCTGGTGGTCATATTTATGTATGCATGCTGATCTGATCTGTGCCAATAGCAGATATTCAAGAAAAGTGTTTGGATAGTAACTTGTCTATATCATTATGTTATCTCTTATTCTCTCTGCCTTTCTCTTGTTCTATCTCTCTGCCTTTCTGACTAACAGACCTTAGAACAGGGTTCCCCAACTGGTGGCCAGCGGGACGAATTTTGCCCGTGGGTGGTTTTATTTGACCTGCGGGTGGTTTTATTTGACCTGCGGGGTGGTTTTATTTGTCCCGCGGGTG
>NC_140011.1:45376705-45397378 GCF_964263955.1 Coregonus lavaretus | reverse complement strand
ACTCTGTGTGTGTGTGTGTGTGTAACTCTGTGTGTGTGTAACTCTGTGTGTGTGTGTGTGTGTGTGTGTGTGTGTGTGTGTGTGTGTGTGTGTGTGTGTGTGTGTGTGTGTAACTCTGTGTGTGTGTAGGTTCTATGACACCCCGGTAGTGAAGTCGAGCAGTAGAGAGCTGTGTTACATCATCCTGGCTGGGATCTGTCTGGGTTATCTCTGCACCTTCAGCCTAATCGCCAAGCCCCACGCTGCACACTGTTACCTACAGAGACTGGGCATAGGACTGTCCCCTGCCATGAGCTACTCTGCCCTGGTCACCAAGGTACACACACACAAACATACATACAGACCAACACGCACACACATACACACACATACAGACCAAACACGCACACACACAAACATACATACAGACCAAACACGCACACACACAAAAACACATACAGACCAAACACGCACACACACAAACATACATACAGACCAAACACACACACACACAAACATACACCTGCAATGACTGTGTTACGGTTGTGTTGTTGTTGTTCCAGACTAACCGTATAGCTGGTATCCTGACTGTGTTGTTGTTGTTCCAGACTAACCGTATAGCTGGTATCCTGACTGTGTTGTTGTTGTTCCAGACTAACCGTATAGCTGGTATCCTGACTGTGTTGTTGTTGTTCCAGACTAACCGTATAGCTGGTATCCTGACTGTGTTGTTGTTGTTCCAGACTAACCGTATAGCTGGTATCCTGACTGTGTTGTTGTTGTTCCAGACTAACCGTATAGCTGGTATCCTGACTGTGTTGTTGTTGTTGTTGTTCCAGACTAACCGTATAGCTGGTATCCTGACTGTGTTGTTGTTGTTCCAGACTAACCGTATAGCTGGTATCCTGACTGTGTTGTTGTTGTTCCAGACTAACCGTATAGCTGGTATCCTGACTGTGTTGTTGTTGTTCCAGACTAACCGTATAGCTGGTATCCTGACTGTGTTGTTGTTGTTGTTCCAGACTAACCGTATAGCTGGTATCCTGACTGTGTTGTTGTTGTTGTTCCAGACTAACCGTATAGCTGGTATCCTGGCTGTGTTGTTGTTGTTGTTCCAGACTAACCGTATAGCTGGTATCCTGACTGTGTTGTTGTTGTTGTTCCAGACTAACCGTATAGCTGGTATCCTGACTGTGTTGTTGTTGTTCCAGACTAACCGTGTAGCTGGTATCCTGACTGTGTTGTTGTTGTTGTTCCAGACTAACCGTATAGCTGGTATCCTGACTGTGTTGTTGTTGTTCCAGACTAACCGTATAGCTGGTATCCTGACTGTGTTGTTGTTGTTCCAGACTAACTGTATAGCTGGTATCCTGACTGTGTTGTTGTTGTTCCAGACTAACCGTATAGCTGGTATCCTGACTGTGTTGTTGTTGTTCCAGACTAACCGTATAGCTGGTATACTGACTGTGTTGTTGTTGTTCCAGACTAACCATATAGCTGGTATCCTGACTGTGTTGTTGTTGTTCCAGACTAACCGTATAGCTGGTATCCTAACTGTGTTGTTGTTGTTCCAGACTAACCGTATAGCTGGTATCCTGACTGTGTTGTTGTTGTTCCAGACTAACTGTATAGCTGGTATCCTGACTGTGTTGTTGTTGTTCCAGACTAACCGTATAGCTGGTATCCTGACTGTGTTGTTGTTGTTCCAGACTAACCGTATAGCTGGTATCCTGAATGTGTTGTTGTTGTTCCAGACTAACCGTATAGCTGGTATCCTGACTGTGTTGTTGTTGATCCAGACTAACCGTATAGCTGGTATCCTGACTGTGTTGTTGTTGTTCCAGACTAACCGTATAGCTGGTATCCTGACTGTGTTGTTGTTGTTCCAGACTAACCGTATAGCTGGTATCCTGACTCTGTTGTTGTTGTTGTTCCAGACTAACTGTATAGCTGGTATCCTGACTGTATTGTTGTTGTTCCAGACTAACCGTATAGCTGGTATCCTGACAGTGTTGTTGTTGTTCCAGACTAACCGTATAGCTGGTATCCTGACTGTGTTGTTGTTGTTGTTCCAGACTAACCGTATAGCTGGTATCCTGACTGTGTTGTTGTTGTTGTTCCAGACTAACCGTATAGCTGGTATCCTAACTGTGTTGTTGTTGTTGTTCCAGACTAACCGTATAGCTGGTATCCTGACTGTGTTGTTGTTGTTCCAGACTAACCGTATAGCTGGTATCCTGACTGTGTTGTTGTTGTTCCAGACTAACCGTATAGCTGGTATCCTGACTGTGTTGTTGTTGTTGTTCCAGACTAACCGTATAGCTGGTATCCTGACTATGTTGTTGTTGTTCCAGACTAACCGTATAGCTGGTATCCTGGCTGTGTTGTTGTTGTTGTTCCAGACTAACCGTGTAGCTGGTATCCTGACTGTGTTGTTGTTGTTGTTCCAGACTAACCGTATAGCTGGTATCCTGGCTGTGTTGTTGTTGTTGTTCCAGACTAACCGTATAGCTGGTATCCTGACTGTGTTGTTGTTGTTGTTCCAGACTAACCGTATAGCTGGTATCCTGACTGTGTTGTTGTTGTTCCAGACTAACCGTGTAGCTGGTTTCCTGACTGTGTTGTTGTTGTTGTTCCAGACTAACCGTATAGCTGGTATCCTGACTGTGTTGTTGTTGTTCCAGACTAACCGTATAGCTGGTATCCTGACTGTGTTGTTGTTGTTCCAGACTAACTGTATAGCTGGTATCCTGACTGTGTTGTTGTTGTTCCAGACTAACCGTATAGCTGGTATCCTGACTGTGTTGTTGTTGTTCCAGACTAACTGTATAGCGGTATCCTGACTGTGTTGTTGTTGTTCCAGACTAACCGTATAGCTGGTATCCTGACTGTGTTGTTGTTGTTCCAGACTAACCGTATAGCTGGTATCCTGACTGTGTTGTTGTTGTTCCAGACTAACCATATAGCTGGTATCCTGACTGTGTTGTTGTTGTTCCAGACTAACCGTGTAGCTGGTATCCTGACTGTGTTGTTGTTGTTCCAGACTAACCGTATAGCTGGTATCCTGACTGTGTTGTTGTTGTTCCAAACTAACCGTATAGCTGGTATCCTGACTGTGTTGTTGTTGTTCCAGACTAACCGTATAGCTGGTATCCTGGCTGTGTTGTTGTTGTTCCAGACTAAACGTATAGCTGGTATCCTGACTGTGTTGTTGTTGTTCCAGACTAACCGTATAGCTGGTATCCTGACTGTGTTGTTGTTTTTCCAGACTAACCGTATAGCTGGTATCCTGACTGTGTTGTTGTTGTTCCAGACTAACCGTATAGCTGGTATCCTGACTGTGTTGTTGTTGTTCCAGACTAACCGTATAGCTGGTATCCTGACTGTGTTGTTGTTGTTCCAGACTAACCGTATAGCTGGTATCCTGGCTGTGTTGTTGTTGTTCCAGACTAACCGTATAGCTGGTATACTGACTGTGTTGTTGTTGTTCCAGACTAACCATATAGCTGGTATCCTGACTGTGTTGTTGTTGTTCCAGACTAACCGTATAGCTGGTATCCTAACTGTGTTGTTGTTGTTCCAGACTAACCGTATAGCTGGTATCCTGACTGTGTTGTTGTTGTTCCAGACTAACTGTATAGCTGGTATCCTGACTGTGTTGTTGTTGTTCCAGACTAACCGTATAGCTGGTATCCTGACTGTGTTGTTGTTGTTCCAGACTAACCGTATAGCTGGTATCCTGAATGTGTTGTTGTTGTTCCAGACTAACCGTATAGCTGGTATCCTGACTGTGTTGTTGTTGATCCAGACTAACCGTATAGCTGGTATCCTGACTGTGTTGTTGTTGTTCCAGACTAACCGTATAGCTGGTATCCTGACTGTGTTGTTGTTGTTCCAGACTAACCGTATAGCTGGTATCCTGACTCTGTTGTTGTTGTTGTTCCAGACTAACTGTATAGCTGGTATCCTGACTGTATTGTTGTTGTTCCAGACTAACCGTATAGCTGGTATCCTGACAGTGTTGTTGTTGTTCCAGACTAACCGTATAGCTGGTATCCTGACTGTGTTGTTGTTGTTGTTCCAGACTAACCGTATAGCTGGTATCCTGACTGTGTTGTTGTTGTTGTTCCAGACTAACCGTATAGCTGGTATCCTGACAGTGTTGTTGTTGTTCCAGACTAACCGTATAGCTGGTATCCTGACTGTGTTGTTGTTGTTGTTCCAGACTAACCGTATAGCTGGTATCCTGACTGTGTTGTTGTTGTTGTTCCAGACTAACCGTATAGCTGGTATCCTAACTGTGTTGTTGTTGTTGTTCCAGACTAACCGTATAGCTGGTATCCTGACTGTGTTGTTGTTGTTCCAGACTAACCGTATAGCTGGTATCCTGACTGTGTTGTTGTTGTTCCAGACTAACCGTATAGCTGGTATCCTGACTGTGTTGTTGTTGTTGTTCCAGACTAACCGTATAGCTGGTATCCTGACTATGTTGTTGTTGTTCCAGACTAACCGTATAGCTGGTATCCTGGCTGTGTTGTTGTTGTTGTTCCAGACTAACCGTGTAGCTGGTATCCTGACTGTGTTGTTGTTGTTGTTCCAGACTAACCGTATAGCTGGTATCCTGACTGTGTTGTTGTTGTTCCAGACTAACCGTGTAGCTGGTATCCTGACTGTGTTGTTGTTGTTGTTCCAGACTAACCGTATAGCTGGTATCCTGACTGTGTTGTTGTTGTTCCAGACTAACCGTATAGCTGGTATCCTGACTGTGTTGTTGTTGTTCCAGACTAACTGTATAGCTGGTATCCTGACTGTGTTGTTGTTGTTCCAGACTAACCATATAGCTGGTATCCTGACTGTGTTGTTGTTGTTCCAGACTAACTGTATAGCGGTATCCTGACTGTGTTGTTGTTGTTCCAGACTAACCGTATAGCTGGTATCCTGACTGTGTTGTTGTTGTTCCAGACTAACCGTATAGCTGGTATCCTGACTGTGTTGTTGTTGTTCCAGACTAACCGTGTAGCTGGTATCCTGACTGTGTTGTTGTTGTTCCAGACTAACCGTATAGCTGGTATCCTGACTGTGTTGTTGTTGTTCCAGACTAACCGTATAGCTGGTATCCTGACTGTGTTGTTGTTGTTCCAGACTAACCGTATAGCTGGTATCCTGACTGTGTTGTTGTTGTTCCAGACTAACCGTATAGCTGGTATCCTGACTGTGTTGTTGTTGTTCCAGACTAACCGTATAGCTGGTATCCTGGCTGTGTTGTTGTTGTTCCAGACTAACCATATAGCTGGTATCCTGACTGTGTTGTTGTTGTTCCAGACTAACTGTATAGCTGGTATCCTGACTGTGTTGTTGTTGTTCCAGACTAACCGTATAGCTGGTATCCTGACTGTGTTGTTGTTGTTCCAGACTAACCGTATAGCTGGTATACTGACTGTGTTGTTGTTGTTCCAGACTAACCATATAGCTGGTATCCTGACTGTGTTGTTGTTGTTCCAGACTAAACGTATAGCTGGTATCCTGACTGTGTTGTTGTTGTTCCAGACTAACCGTATAGCTGGTATCCTGACTGTGTTGTTGTTGTTCCAGACTAACCGTATAGCTGGTATCCTGACTGTGTTGTTGTTGTTCCAGACTAACCGTATAGCTGGTATCCTGACTGTGTTGTTGTTGTTCCAGACTAACCGTATAGCTGGTATCCTGACTGTGTTGTTGTTGTTCCAGACTAACCGTATAGCTGGTATCCTGGCTGTGTTGTTGTTGTTCCAGACTAACCGTATAGCTGGTATACTGACTGTGTTGTTGTTGTTCCAGACTAACCATATAGCTGGTATCCTGACTGTGTTGTTGTTGTTCCAGACTAACCGTATAGCTGGTATCCTAACTGTGTTGTTGTTGTTCCAGACTAACCGTATAGCTGGTATCCTGACTGTGTTGTTGTTGTTCCAGACTAACTGTATAGCTGGTATCCTGACTGTGTTGTTGTTGTTCCAGACTAACCGTATAGCTGGTATCCTGACTGTGTTGTTGTTGTTCCAGACTAACCGTATAGCTGGTATCCTGAATGTGTTGTTGTTGTTCCAGACTAACCGTATAGCTGGTATCCTGACTGTGTTGTTGTTGATCCAGACTAACCGTATAGCTGGTATCCTGACTGTGTTGTTGTTGTTCCAGACTAACCGTATAGCTGGTATCCTGACTGTGTTGTTGTTGTTCCAGACTAACCGTATAGCTGGTATCCTGACTCTGTTGTTGTTGTTGTTCCAGACTAACTGTATAGCTGGTATCCTGACTGTATTGTTGTTGTTCCAGACTAACCGTATAGCTGGTATCCTGACAGTGTTGTTGTTGTTCCAGACTAACCGTATAGCTGGTATCCTGACTGTGTTGTTGTTGTTGTTCCAGACTAACCGTATAGCTGGTATCCTGACTGTGTTGTTGTTGTTGTTCCAGACTAACCGTATAGCTGGTATCCTGACTGTGTTGTTGTTGTTCCAGACTAACCATATAGCTGGTATCCTGGCTGTGTTGTTGTTGTTGTTCCAGACTAACCGTATAGCTGGTATCCTGACTGTGTTGTTGTTGTTGTTCCAGACTAACCGTATAGCTGGTATCCTGACTGTGTTGTTGTTGTTGTTCCAGACTAACCGTATAGCTGGTATCCTGACTGTGTTGTTGTTGTTCCAGACTAACCATATAGCTGGTATCCTGGCTGTGTTGTTGTTGTTGTTCCAGACTAACAGTATAGCTGGTATCCTGACTGTGTTGTTGTTGTTGTTCTAGACTAACCGTATAGCTGGTATCCTGACTGTGTTGTTGTTGTTGTTCTAGACTAACCATATAGCTTGTATCCTGACTGTGTTGTTGTTGTTCCAGACTAACCGTATAGCTGGTATCCTGACTGTGTTGTTGTTGTTCTAGACTAACCGTATAGCTGGTATCCTGACTGTGTTGTTGTTGTTCCAGACTAACCATATAGCTGGTATCCTGACTGTGTTGTTGTTGTTCCAGACTAACCGTATAGCTGGTATCCTGACTGTGTTGTTGTTGTTCCAGACTAACCATGTAGCTGGTATCCTGACTGTGTTGTTGTTGTTCCAGACTAACCGTATAGCTGGTATCCTGACTTTGTTGTTGTTGTTGTTCCAGACTAACCGTATAGCTGGTATCCTGACTGTGTTGTTGTTGTTGTTCCAGACTAACCGTATAGCTGGTATCCTGACTGTGTTGTTGTTGTTCCAGACTAACCGTATAGCTGGTATCCTGACTGTGTTGTTGTTGTTCCAGACTAACAGTATAGCTGGTATCCTGACTGTGTTGTTGTTGTTGTTCCAGACTAACCGTATAGCTGGTATCCTGACTGTGTTGTTGTTGTTCGAGACTAACCGTATAGCTGGTATCCTGACTGTGTTGTTGTTGTTCGAGACTAACCGTATAGCTGGTATCCTGACTGTGTTGTTGTTGTTCGAGACTAACCGTATAGCTGGTATCCTGACTGTGTTGTTGTGGTTGTTCCAGACTAACCGTATAGCTGGTATCCTGACTGTGTTGTTGTTGTTCCAGACTAACCGTATAGCTGGTATCCTGACTGTGTTGTTGTTGTTCCAAACTAATCGTATAGCTGGTATCCTGACTGTGTTGTTGTTGTTCCAGACTAACCGTATAGCTGGTATCCTGACTGTGTTGTTGTGGTTGTTCCAGACTAACAGTATAGCTGGTATCCTGACTGTGTTGTTGTTGTTCTAGACTAACCGTATAGCTGGTATCCTGACTGTGTTGTTGATGTTATTCCAGACTAAACATATAGCTGGTATCCTGACTTTGTTGTTGTTGTTGTTCCAGACTAACCGTATAGCTGGTATCCTGACTGTGTTGTTGTTGTTGTTCCAGACTAACCGTATAGCTGGTATCCTGACTGTGTTGTTGTTGTTCCAGACTAACCGTATAGCTGGTATCCTGACTGTGTTGTTGTTGTTCCAGACTAACAGTATAGCTGGTATCCTGACTGTGTTGTTGTTGTTGTTCCAGACTAACCGTATAGCTGGTATCCTGACTGTGTTGTTGTTGTTCCAGACTAACCGTATAGCTGGTATCCTGACTGTGTTGTTGTTGTTCCAAACTAATCGTATAGCTGGTATCCTGACTGTGTTGTTGTTGTTCCAGACTAACCGTATAGCTGGTATCCTGACTGTGTTGTTGTGGTTGTTCCAGACTAACAGTATAGCTGGTATCCTGACTGTGTTGTTGTTGTTCCAGATTAACTGTATAGCTGGTATCCTGACTGTGTTGTTGTTGTTATTCCAGACTAACCGTATTAGCTGGTATCCTGACTGTGTTGTTGTTGTTCCAGACTAACCGTATAGCTGGTATCCTGACTGTGTTGTTGTTGTTCCAGACTAACCATGTAGCTGGTATCCTGGCTGTGTTGTTGTTGTTGTTCCAGACTAACCGTATAGCTGGTATTTTGACTGTGTTGTTGTTGTTGTTCTAGACTAACCGTATAGCTGGTATCCTGACTGTGTTGTTGTTGTTGTTCTAGACTAACCATATAGCTGGTATCCTGACTGTGTTGTTGTTGTTCCAGACTAACCGTGTAGCTGGTATCCTGACTGTGTTGTTGTTGTTCCAGACTAACCGTATAGCTGGTATCCTGACTGTGTTGTTGTTGTTCCAGACTAACCGTAAAGCTGGTATCCTGACTGTGTTGTTGTTGTTATTCCAGACTAACCGTATTAGCTGGTATCCTGACTGTGTTGTTGTTGTTCCAGACTAACCGTATAGCTGGTATCCTGACTGTGTTGTTGTTGTTCCAGACTAACCATATAGCTGGTATCCTGCCTGTGTTGTTGTTGTTCCAGACTAACAGTATAGCTGGTATCCTGACTGTGTTGTTGTTGTTGTTCCAGACTAACCGTATAGCTGGTATCCTGAATGTGTTGTTGTTGTTCCAGACTAAACGTATAGCTGGTATCCTGACTGTGTTGTTGTTGTTCCAAACTAATCGTATAGCTGGTATCCTGACTGTGTTGTTGTTGTTCCAGACTAACCGTATAGCTGGTATCCTGACTGTGTTGTTGTGGTTGTTCCAGACTAACAGTATAGCTGGTATCCTGACTGTGTTGTTGTTGTTCCAGACTAACTGTATAGCTGGTATCCGACTGTGTTGTTGTTGTTATTCCAGACTAACCGTATTAGCTGGTATCCTGACTTTGTTGTTGTTGTGCAAGACTAACCGTATAGCTGGTATCCTGACTGTGTTGTTGTTGTTCCAGACTAACCATGTAGCTGGTATCCTGGCTGTGTTGTTGTTGTTCCAGACTAACCATGTAGCTGGTATCCTGGCTGTGTTGTTGTTGTTGTTCCAGACTAACCGTATAGCTGGTATTTTGACTGTGTTGTTGTTGTTGTTCTAGACTAACCGTATAGCTGGTATCCTGACTGTGTTGTTGTTGTTGTTCTAGACTAACCATATAGCTGGTATCCTGACTGTGTTGTTGTTGTTCCAGACTAACCGTGTAGCTGGTATCCTGACTGTGTTGTTGTTGTTCCAGACTAACCGTATAGCTGGTATCCTGACTGTGTTGTTGTTGTTCCAGACTAACCGTAAAGCTGGTATCCTGACTGTGTTGTTGTTGTTATTCCAGACTAACCGTATTAGCTGGTATCCTGACTGTGTTGTTGTTGTTCCAGACTAACCGTATAGCTGGTATCCTGACTGTGTTGTTGTTGTTCCAGACTAACCATATAGCTGGTATCCTGCCTGTGTTGTTGTTGTTCCAGACTAACAGTATAGCTGGTATCCTGACTGTGTTGTTGTTGTTGTTCCAGACTAACCGTATAGCTGGTATCCTGAATGTGTTGTTGTTGTTCCAGACTAAACGTATAGCTGGTATCCTGACTGTGTTGTTGTTGTTCCAAACTAATCGTATAGCTGGTATCCTGACTGTGTTGTTGTTGTTCCAGACTAACCGTATAGCTGGTATCCTGACTGTGTTGTTGTGGTTGTTCCAGACTAACAGTATAGCTGGTATCCTGACTGTGTTGTTGTTGTTCCAGACTAACTGTATAGCTGGTATCCGACTGTGTTGTTGTTGTTATTCCAGACTAACCGTATTAGCTGGTATCCTGACTTTGTTGTTGTTGTGCAAGACTAACCGTATAGCTGGTATCCTGACTGTGTTGTTGTTGTTCCAGACTAACCATGTAGCTGGTATCCTGGCTGTGTTGTTGTTGTTGTTCCAGACTAACCGTATAGCTGGTATCCTGACTGTGTTGTTGTTGTTCCAGACTAACCGTATAGCTGGTATCCTGACTCTGTTGTTGTTGTTGTTCCAGACTAACTGTATAGCTGGTATCCTGACTGTATTGTTGTTGTTCCAGACTAACCGTATAGCTGGTATCCTGACAGTGTTGTTGTTGTTCCAGACTAACCGTATAGCTGGTATCCTGACTGTGTTGTTGTTGTTGTTCCAGACTAACCGTATAGCTGGTATCCTAACTGTGTTGTTGTTGTTGTTGTTCCAGACTAACCGTATAGCTGGTATCCTAACTGTGTTGTTGTTGTTGTTGTTCCAGACTAACCGTATAGCTGGTATCCTGACTGTGTTGTTGTTGTTCCAGACTAACCGTATAGCTGGTATCCTGACTGTGTTGTTGTTGTTCCAGACTAACCGTATAGCTGGTATCCTGACTGTGTTGTTGTTGTTCCAGACTAACCGTATAGCTGGTATCCTGACTCTGTTGTTGTTGTTGTTCCAGACTAACCGTATAGCTGGTATCCTGACTGTGTTGTTGTTGTTCCAGACTAACCGTATAGCTGGTATCCTGACTGTGTTGTTGTTGTTGTTCCAGACTAACCGTATAGCTGGTATCCTGACAATGTTGTTGTTGTTGTTCCAGACTAACCGTATAGCTGTTATCCTGACTCTGTTGTTGTTGTTGTTCCAGACTAACCGTATAGCTGGTATCCTGACTGTGTTGTTGTTGTTCCAGACTAACCGTATAGCTGGTATCCTGACTGTGTTGATGTTGTTCCAGACTAACCGTATAGCTGGTATCCTGACTGTGTTGTTGTTGTTCCAGACTAACCGTATAGCTGGTATCCTGACTGTGTTGTTGTTGTTCCAGACTAACCGTATAGCTGGTATCCTGACTGTGTTGTTGTTGTTCCAGACTAACCGTATAGCTGGTATCCTGACTGTGTTGTTGTTGTTGTTCCAGACTAACTGTATAGCTGGTATCCTGCCTGTGTTGTTGTTGTTCCAGACTAACCGTATAGCTGGTATCCTGACTCTGTTGTTGTTGTTGTTCCAGACTAACCGTATAGCTGGTATCCTGACTGTGTTGTTGTTGTTCCAGACTAACCGTATAGCTGGTATCCTGACTGTGTTGTTGTTGTTCCAGACTAACCGTATAGCTGGTATCCTGACTGTGTTGTTGTTGTTCCAGACTAACCATATAGCTGGTATCCTGACTGTGTTGTTGTTGTTCCAGACTAACCGTATAGCTGGTATCCTGACTGTGTTGTTGTTGTTCCAGACTAACCGTATAGCTGGTATCCTGACTGTGTTGTTGTTGTTCCAGACTAACCGTATAGCTGGTATCCTGACTGTGTTGTTGTTGTTCCAGACTAACCGTATAGCTGGTATCCTGACTGTGTTGTTGTTGTTCCAGACTAACCGTATAGCTGGTATCCTGACTGTGTTGTTGTTGTTCCAGACTAACCGTATAGCTGGTATCCTGACTGTGTTGTTGTTGTTGTTCCAGACTAACCGTATAGCTGGTATCCTGACTATGTTGTTGTTGTTCCAGACTAACCGTATAGATGGTATCCTGGCTGTGTTGTTGTTGTTGTTCCAGACTAACCGTGTAGCTGGTATCCTAACTATGTTGTTGTTGTTCCAGACTAACCGTATAGCTGGTATCCTGGCTGTGTTGTTGTTGTTGTTCCAGACTAACCGTGTAGCTGGTATCCTGACTGTGTTGTTGTTGTTGTTCCAGACTAACCGTATAGCTGGTATCCTGACTGTGTTGTTGTTGTTGTTCCAGACTAACCGTATAGCTGGTATCCTGACTGTGTTGTTGTTGTTCCAGACTAACCGTATAGCTGGTATCCTGACTGTGTTGTTGTTGTTCCAGACTAACCGTATAGCTGGTATCCTGACTGTGTTGTTGTTGTTCCAGACTAACCGTATAGCTGGTATCCTGACTGTGTTGTTGTTGTTCCAGACTAACCGTATAGCTGGTATCCTGACTGTGTTGTTGTTGTTCCAGACTAACCGTATAGCTGGTATCCTGACTGTGTTGTTGTTGTTCCAGACTAACCGTATAGCTGGTATCCTGACTGTGTTGTTGTTGTTCCAGACTAACCGTATAGCTGGTATCCTGACTGTGTTGTTGTTGTTCCAGACTAACCATATAGCTGGTATCCTGGCTGTGTTGTTGTTGTTGTTCCAGACTAACAGTATAGCTGGTATCCTGACTGTGTTGTTGTTGTTGTTCTAGACTAACCGTATAGCTGGTATCCTGACTGTGTTGTTGTTGTTGTTCTAGACTAACCATATAGCTTGTATCCTGACTGTGTTGTTGTTGTTCCAGACTAACCGTATAGCTGGTATCCTGACTGTGTTGTTGTTGTTCTAGACTAACCGTATAGCTGGTATCCTGACTGTGTTGTTGTTGTTCCAGACTAACCATATAGCTGGTATCCTGACTGTGTTGTTGTTGTTCCAGACTAACCGTATAGCTGGTATCCTGACTGTGTTGTTGTTGTTCCAGACTAACCATGTAGCTGGTATCCTGACTGTGTTGTTGTTGTTCCAGACTAACCGTATAGCTGGTATCCTGACTTTGTTGTTGTTGTTGTTCCAGACTAACCGTATAGCTGGTATCCTGACTGTGTTGTTGTTGTTGTTCCAGACTAACCGTATAGCTGGTATCCTGACTGTGTTGTTGTTGTTCCAGACTAACCGTATAGCTGGTATCCTGACTGTGTTGTTGTTGTTCCAGACTAACAGTATAGCTGGTATCCTGACTGTGTTGTTGTTGTTGTTCCAGACTAACCGTATAGCTGGTATCCTGACTGTGTTGTTGTTGTTGTTCGAGACTAACCGTATAGCTGGTATCCTGACTGTGTTGTTGTTGTTCGAGACTAACCGTATAGCTGGTATCCTGACTGTGTTGTTGTTGTTCGAGACTAACCGTATAGCTGGTATCCTGACTGTGTTGTTGTGGTTGTTCCAGACTAACCGTATAGCTGGTATCCTGACTGTGTTGTTGTTGTTGTTCTAGACTAACCATATAGCTGGTATCCTGACTGTGTTGTTGTTGTTCCAGACTAACCGTGTAGCTGGTATCCTGACTGTGTTGATGTTGTTCCAGACTAACCGTATAGCTGGTATCCTGACTGTGTTGTTGTTTTTCCAGATTAACTGTAAAGCTGGTATCCTGACTGTGTTGTTGTTGTTATTCCAGACTAACCGTATTAGCTGGTATCCTGACTGTGTTGTTGTTGTTCCAGACTAACCGTATAGCTTGTATCCTGACTGTGTTGTTGTTGTTCCAGACTAACCATATAGCTGGTATCCTGACTGTGTTGTTGTTGTTCCAGACTAACAGTATAGCTGGTATCCTGACTGTGTTGTTGTTGTTGTTCCAGACTAACCGTATAGCTGGTATCCTGACTGTGTTGTTGTTGTTCCAGACTAACCGTATAGCTGGTATCCTGACTGTGTTGTTGTTGTTCCAAACTAATCGTATAGCTGGTATCCTGACTGTGTTGTTGTTGTTCCAGACTAACCGTATAGCTGGTATCCTGACTGTGTTGTTGTGGTTGTTCCAGACTAACAGTATAGCTGGTATCCTGACTGTGTTGTTGTTGTTCTAGACTAACCGTATAGCTGGTATCCTGACTGTGTTGTTGATGTTATTCCAGACTAAACATATAGCTGGTATCCTGACTTTGTTGTTGTTGTTGTTCCAGACTAACCGTATAGCTGGTATCCTGACTGTGTTGTTGTTGTTGTTCCAGACTAACCGTATAGCTGGTATCCTGACTGTGTTGTTGTTGTTCCAGACTAACCGTATAGCTGGTATCCTGACTGTGTTGTTGTTGTTCCAGACTAACAGTATAGCTGGTATCCTGACTGTGTTGTTGTTGTTGTTCCAGACTAACCGTATAGCTGGTATCCTGACTGTGTTGTTGTTGTTCCAGACTAACCGTATAGCTGGTATCCTGACTGTGTTGTTGTTGTTCCAAACTAATCGTTTAGCTGGTATCCTGACTGTGTTGTTGTTGTTCCAGACTAACCGTATAGCTGGTATCCTGACTGTGTTGTTGTGGTTGTTCCAGACTAACAGTATAGCTGGTATCCTGACTGTGTTGTTGTTGTTCCAGATTAACTGTATAGCTGGTATCCTGACTGTGTTGTTGTTGTTATTCCAGACTAACCGTATTAGCTGGTATCCTGACTGTGTTGTTGTTGTTCCAGACTAACCGTATAGCTGGTATCCTGACTGTGTTGTTGTTGTTCCAGACTAACCATGTAGCTGGTATCCTGGCTGTGTTGTTGTTGTTGTTCCAGACTAACCGTATAGCTGGTATTTTGACTGTGTTGTTGTTGTTGTTCTAGACTAACCGTATAGCTGGTATCCTGACTGTGTTGTTGTTGTTCCAGACTAACCGTAAAGCTGGTATCCTGACTGTGTTGTTGTTGTTATTCCAGACTAACCGTATTAGCTGGTATCCTGACTGTGTTGTTGTTGTTCCAGACTAACCGTATAGCTGGTATCCTGACTGTGTTGTTGTTGTTCCAGACTAACCATATAGCTGGTATCCTGCCTGTGTTGTTGTTGTTCCAGACTAACAGTATAGCTGGTATCCTGACTGTGTTGTTGTTGTTGTTCCAGACTAACCGTATAGCTGGTATCCTGAATGTGTTGTTGTTGTTCCAGACTAAACGTATAGCTGGTATCCTGACTGTGTTGTTGTTGTTCCAAACTAATCGTATAGCTGGTATCCTGACTGTGTTGTTGTTGTTCCAGACTAACCGTATAGCTGGTATCCTGACTGTGTTGTTGTGGTTGTTCCAGACTAACAGTATAGCTGGTATCCTGACTGTGTTGTTGTTGTTCCAGACTAACTGTATAGCTGGTATCCGACTGTGTTGTTGTTGTTATTCCAGACTAACCGTATTAGCTGGTATCCTGACTTTGTTGTTGTTGTGCAAGACTAACCGTATAGCTGGTATCCTGACTGTGTTGTTGTTGTTCCAGACTAACCATGTAGCTGGTATCCTGGCTGTGTTGTTGTTGTTGTTCCAGACTAACCGTATAGCTGGTATCCTGACTGGGTTGTTGTTGTTGTTCTAGACTAACCGTATAGCTGGTATCCTGACTGTGTTGTTGTTGTTGTTCTAGACTAACCATATAGCTGGTATCCTGACTGTGTTGTTGTTGTTCCAGACTAACCGTGTAGCTGGTATCCTGACTGTGTTGTTGTTGTTCCAGACTAACCGTATAGCTGGTATCCTGACTGTTTTGTTGTTGTTCCAGACTAACCGTATAGCTGGTATCCTGACTGTGTTGTTGTTGTTGTTCCAGACTAACCGTATAGCTGGTATCCTGACTGTGTTGTTGTTGTTGTTCCAGATTAACCGTGTAGCTGGTATCCTGACTGTGTTGTTGTTGTTCTAGACTAACCGTATAGCTGGTATCCTGACTGTGTTGTTGTTGTTATTCCAGACTAACCGTATAGCTTGTATCCTGACTGTGTTGTTGTTGTTGTTCCAGACCAACCGTATAGCTGGTATCCTGACTGTGTTGTTGTTGTTCCAACCTAACTGTATAGCTGGTGTCCTGACTGTGTTGTTGTTGTTCCAGACTAACCGTAAAGCTGGTATCCTGACTGTGTTGTTGTTGTTATTCCAGACTAACCGTATTAGCTGGTATCCTGACTGTGTTGTTGTTGTTGTTCTAGACTAACCATATAGCTGGTATCCTGACTGTGTTGTTGTTGTTCCAGACTAACCGTATAGCTGGTATCCTGACTGTGTTGTTGTTGTTCTAGACTAACCGTATATCTGGTATCCTGACTGTGTTGTTGTTGTTCCAGACTAACCATATAGCTGGTATCCTGACTGTGTTGTTGTTGTTCCAGACTAACCGTATAGCTGGTATCCTGACTGTGTTGTTGTTGTTCTAGACTAACCGTATAGCTGGTATCCTGACGTTGTTGTTGTTGTTCCAGACTAACCATATAGCTGGTATCCTGACTGTGTTGTTGTTGTTCCAGACTAACCGTATAGCTGGTATCCTGACTGTGTTGTTGTTGTTCCAGACTAACCATGTAGCTGGTATCCTGACTGTGTTGTTGTTGTTCCAGACTAACCGTATAGCTGGTATCCTGACTGTGTTGTTGTTGTTCCAGACTAACCGTATAGCTGGTATCCTGACTGTGTTGTTGTTGTTGTTCCAGACTAACCGTATAGCTGGTATCCTGACTGTGTTGTTGTTGTTCTAGACTAACCGTATAGCTGGTATCCTGACTGTGTTGTTGTTGTTATTCCAGACTAACCATATAGCTGGTATCCTGACTTTGTTGTTGTTGTTGTTCCAGACTAACCGTATACCTGGTATCCTGACTGTGTTGTTGTTGTTGTTCCAGACTAACCGTATAGCTGGTATCCTGACTGTGTTGTTGTTGTTCCAGACTAACCGTGTAGCTGGTATCCTGACTGTGTTGTTGTTGTTCTAGACTAACCGTATAGCTGGTATCCTGACTGTGTTGTTGTTGTTATTCCAGACTAAACATATAGCTGGTATCCTGACTTTGTTGTTGTTGTTATTCCAGACTAACCGTATAGCTGGTATCCTGACTGTGTTGTTGTTGTTGTTCTAGACTAACCATATAGCTGGTATCCTGACTGTGTTGTTGTTGTTCCAGACTAACCGTATAGCTGGTATCCTGACTGTGTTGTTGTTGTTCTAGACTAACCGTATATCTGGTATCCTGACTGTGTTGTTGTTGTTCCAGACTAACCATATAGCTGGTATCCTGACTGTGTTGTTGTTGTTCCAGACTAACCGTATAGCTGGTATCCTGACTGTGTTGTTGTTGTTCTAGACTAACCGTATAGCTGGTATCCTGACTGTGTTGTTGTTGTTCCAGACTAACCATATAGCTGGTATCCTGACTGTGTTGTTGTTGTTCCAGACTAACCGTATAGCTGGTATCCTGACTGTGTTGTTGTTGTTCCAGACTAACCATGTAGCTGGTATCCTGACTGTGTTGTTGTTGTTCCAGACTAACCGTATAGCTGGTATCCTGACTGTGTTGTTGTTGTTCCAGACTAACCGTATAGCTGGTATCCTGACTGTGTTGTTGTTGTTGTTCCAGACTAACCGTATAGCTGGTATCCTGACTGTGTTGTTGTTGTTCTAGACTAACCGTATAGCTGGTATCCTGACTGTGTTGTTGTTGTTATTCCAGACTAACCATATAGCTGGTATCCTGACTTTGTTGTTGTTGTTGTTCCAGACTAACCGTATACCTGGTATCCTGACTGTGTTGTTGTTGTTGTTCCAGACTAACCGTATAGCTGGTATCCTGACTGTGTTGTTGTTGTTCCAGACTAACCGTGTAGCTGGTATCCTGACTGTGTTGTTGTTGTTCTAGACTAACCGTATAGCTGGTATCCTGACTGTGTTGTTGTTGTTATTCCAGACTAAACATATAGCTGGTATCCTGACTTTGTTGTTGTTGTTGTTCCAGACTAACCGTATAGCTGGTATCCTGACTGTGTCGTTGTTGTTGTTGTTCCAGACTAACCGTATAGCTGGTATCCTGACTGTGTTGTTGTTGTTGTTCTAGACTAACCATATAGCTGGTATCCTGACTGTGTTGTTGTTGTTCCAGACTAACCGTGTAGCTGGTATCCTGACTGTGTTGTTGTTGTTCCAGACTAACCGTATAGCTGGTATCCTGACTGTTTTGTTGTTGTTCCAGACTAACCGTATAGCTGGTATCCTGACTGTGTTGTTGTTGTTGTTCCAGACTAATTGTATAGCTGGTATCCTGACTGTGTTGTTGTTGTTGTTCCAGATTAACCGTGTAGCTGGTATCCTGACTGTGTTGTTGTTGTTCTAGACTAACCGTATAGCTGGTATCCTGACTGTGTTGTTGTTGTTATTCCAGACTAACCGTATAGCTGGTATCCTGACTGTGTTGTTGTTGTTGTTCCAGACTAACCGTATAGCTGGTATCCTGACTGTGTTGTTGTTGTTCCAAACTAACTGTATAGCTGGTGTCCTGACTGTGTTGTTGTTGTTCCAGACTAACCGTAAAGCTGGTATCCTGACTGTGTTGTTGTTGTTATTCCAGACTAACCGTATTAGCTGGTATCCTGACTGTGTTGTTGTTGTTGTTGTAGACTAACCATATAGCTGGTATCCTGACTGTGTTGTTGTTGTTCCAGACTAACCATATAGCTGGTATCCTGACTGTGTTGTTGTTGTTCTAGACTAACCGTATATCTGGTATCCTGACTGTGTTGTTGTTGTTCCAGACTAACCATATAGCTGGTATCCTGACTGTGTTGTTGTTGTTCCAGACTAACCATATAGCTGGTATCCTGACTGTGTTGTTGTTGTTCTAGACTAACCGTATAGCTGGTATCCTGACTGTGTTGTTGTTGTTCCAGACTAACCATATAGCTGGTATCCTGACTGTGTTGTTGTTGTTCCAGACTAACCGTATAGCTGGTATCCTGACTTTGTTGTTGTTGTTCCAGACTAACCATGTAGCTGGTATCCTGACTGTGTTGTTGTTGTTCCAGACTAACCGTATAGCTGGTATCCTGACTGTGTTGTTGTTGTTCCAGACTAACCGTATAGCTGGTATCCTGACTGTGTTGTTGTTGTTGTTGTTCCAGACTAACCGTATAGCTGGTATCCTGACTGTGTTGTTGTTGTTCTAGACTAACCGTATAGCTGGTATCCTGACTGTGTTGTTGTTGTTATTCCAGACTAACCATATAGCTGGTATCCTGACTTTGTTGTTGTTGTTGTTCCAGACTAACCGTATACCTGGTATCCTGACTGTGTTGTTGTTGTTGTTCCAGACTAACCGTATAGCTGGTATCCTGACTGTGTTGTTGTTGTTCCAGACTAACCGTGTAGCTGGTATCCTGACTGTGTTGTTGTTGTTCTAGACTAACCGTATAGCTGGTATCCTGACTGTGTTGTTGTTGTTATTCCAGACTAAACATATAGCTGGTATCCTGACTTTGTTGTTGTTGTTGTTCCAGACTAACCGTATATCTGGTATCCTGACTGTGTTGTTGTTGTTGTTGTTCCAGACTAACCGTATAGCTGGTATCCTGACTGTGTTGTTGTTGTTCCAGACTAACCGTATAGCTGGTATCCTGACTGTGTTGTTGTTGTTCCAGACTAACAGTATAGCTGGTATCCTGACTGTGTTGTTGTTGTTGTTCCAGACTAACCGTATAGCTGGTATCCTGACTGTGTTGTTGTTGTTCCAGACTAACCGTATAGCTGGTATCCTGACTGTGTTGTTGTGGTTGTTCCAAACTAATCGTATAGCTGGTATCCTGACTGTGTTGTTGTTGTTCCAGACTAACCGTATAGCTGGTATCCTGACTGTGTTGTTGTGGTTGTTCCAGACTAACAGTATAGCTGGTATCCTGACTGTGTTGTTGTTGTTCCAGATTAACTGTATAGCTGGTATCCTGACTGTGTTGTTGTTGCTATTCCAGACTAACCGTATTAGCTGGTATCCTGACTGTGTTGTTGTTGTTCCAGACTAACCGTATAGCTGGTATCCTGACTGTGTTGTTGTTGTTCCAGACTAACCATGTAGCTGGTATCCTGGCTGTGTTGTTGTTGTTGTTCCAGACTAACCGCATAGCTGGTATCCTGACTGTGTTGTTGTTGTTGTTCTAGACTAACCGTATAGCTGGTATCCTGACTGTGTTGTTGTTGTTGTTCCAGAATAACCGTGTAGCTGGTATCCTGACTGTGTTGTTGTTGTTCTAGACTAACCGTATAGCTGGTATCCTGACTGTGTTGTTGTTGTTATTCCAGACTAACGTATAGCTGGTATCCTGACTGTGTTGTTGTTGTTCCAGACTAACCCTATAGCTGGTATCCTGACTGTGTTGATGTTGTTCCAGACTAACCGTATAGCTGGTATCCTGACTGTGTTGTTGTTGTTATTCCAGACTAACCGTATTAGCTGGTATCCTGACTGTGTTGTTGTTGTTCCAGACTAACCGTATAGCTGGTATCCTGACTGTGTTGTTGTTGTTCCAGACTAACCGTATAGCTGGTATCCTGGCTGTGTTGTTGTTGTTCCAGACTAACCATATAGCTGGTATCCTGACTGTGTTGTTGTTGTTCCAGACTAACCGTATAGCTGGTATCCTGACTGTGTTGTTGTTGTTGTTCCAGACTAACCGTATAGCTGGTATCCTGACTGTGTTGTTGTTGTTCCAGACTAACCGTATAGCTGGTATCCTGACTGTGTTGTTGTTGTTGTTCCAGACTAACCGTATAGCTGGTATCCTGACTGTGTTGTTGTTGTTCCAAACTAACCGTATAGCTGGTATCCTGACTGTGTTGTTGTTGTTGTTCCAGACTAACCGTATAGCTGGTATCCTGACTGTGTTGTTGTTG
>NC_140011.1:45359205-45371705 GCF_964263955.1 Coregonus lavaretus | reverse complement strand
AATGTGTTGTTTTACAGGGTCAGTCATAGTAGTATGATAGGTCCAGTGTAATGTGTTGTTCTACAGGGTCAGCCATAGTAGTATGATAGGTCCAGTGTAATGTGTTGTTTTACAGGGTCAGCCATAGTAGTATGATAGGTCCAGTGTAATGTGTTGTTCTACAGGGTCAGCCATAGTAGTATGATAGGTCCAGTGTAATGTGTTGTTTTACAGGGTCAGCCATAGTAGTATGATAGGTGCAGTGTAATGTGTTGTTTTACAGGGTCAGCCATAGTAGTATGATAGGTGCAGTGTAATGTGTTGTTCTACAGGGTCAGCCATAGTAGTATGATAGGTCCAGTGTAATGTGTTGTTCTACAGGGTCAGCCATAGTAGTATGATAGGTGCAGTGTAATGTGTTGTTTTACAGGGTCAGCCATAGTAGTATGATAGGTCCAGTGTAATGTGTTGTTCTACAGGGTCAGCCATAGTAGTATGATAGGTCCAGTGTAATGTGTTGTTTTACAGGGTCAGCCATAGTAGTATGATAGGTCCAGTGTAATGTGTTGTTTTACAGGGTCAGCCATAGTAGTATGATAGGTCCAGTGTAATGTGTTGTTTTACAGTGTCAGCCATAGTTGTATGATAGGTGCAGTGTAATGTGTTGTTTTACAGGGTCAGCCATAGTAGTATGATAGGTCCAGTGTAATGTGTTGTTTTACAGGGTCAGCCATAGTAGTATGATAGGTCCAGTGTAATGTGTTGTTCTACAGGGTCAGCCATAGTAGTATGATAGGTCCAGTGTAATGTGTTGTTTTACAGGGTCAGCCATAGTAGTATGATAGGTACAGTGTAATGTGTTGTTTTACAGGGTCAGCCATAGTAGTATGATAGGTGCAGTGTAATGTGTTGTTCTACAGGGTCAGCCATAGTAGTATGATAGGTCCAGTGTAATGTGTTGTTCTACAGGGTCAGCCATAGTAGTATGATAGGTGCAGTGTAATGTGTTGTTTTACAGGGTCAGCCATAGTAGTATGATAGGTCCAGTGTAATGTGTTGTTCTACAGGGTCAGCCATAGTAGTATGATAGGTCCAGTGTAATGTGTTGTTTTACAGGGTCAGCCATAGTAGTATGATAGGTCCAGTGTAATGTGTTGTTCTACAGGGTCAGCCATAGTAGTATGATAGGTGCAGTGTAATGTGTTGTTTTACAGGGTCAGCCATAGTAGTATGATAGGTGCAGTGTAATGTGTTGTTTTACAGGGTCAGCCATAGTAGTATGATAGGTGCAGTGTAATGTGTTGTTTTACAGGGTCAGCCATAGTAGTATGATAGGTGCAGTGTAATGTGTTGTTCTACAGGGTCAGCCATAGTAGTATGATAGGTCCAGTGTAATGTGTTGTTTTACAGGGTCAGCCATAGTAGTATGATAGGTGCAGTGTAATGTGTTGTTTTACAGGGTCAGCCATAGTAGTATGATAGGTGCAGTGTAATGTGTTGTTCTACAGGGTCAGCCATAGTAGTATGATAGGTGCAGTGTAATGTGTTGTTTTACAGGGTCAGCCATAGTAGTATGATAGGTCCAGTGTAATGTGTTGTTCTACAGGGTCAGCCATAGTAGTATGATAGGTCCAGTGTAATGTGTTGTTCTACAGGGTCAGCCATAGTAGTATGATAGGTGCAGTGTAATGTGTTGTTTTACAGGGTCAGCCATAGTAGTATGATAGGTCCAGTGTAATGTGTTGTTTTACAGGGTCAGCCATAGTAGAATGATAGGTCCAGTGTAATGTGTTGTTTTACAGGGTCAGCCATAGTAGTATGATAGGTGCAGTGTAATGTGTTGTTTTACAGGGTCAGCCATAGTAGTATGATAGGTGCAGTGTAATGTGTTGTTTTACAGGGTCAGCCATAGTAGTATGATAGGTGCAGTGTAATGTGTTGTTTTACAGGGTCAGCCATAGTAGTATGACAGGTCCAGTGTAATGTGTTGTTTTACAGGGTCAGCCATAGTAGTATGATAGGTGCAGTGTAATGTGTTGTTTTACAGGGTCAGCCATAGTAGTATGATAGGTCCAGTGTAATGTGTTGTTTTATAGGGTCAGCCATAGTAGAATGATAGGTCCAGTGTAATGTGTTGTTTTACAGGGTCAGCCATAGTAGTATGATAGGTGCAGTGTAATGTGTTGTTTTACAGGGTCAGCCATAGTAGTATGATAGGTGCAGTGTAATGTGTTGTTTTACAGGGTCAGCCATAGTAGTATGATAGGTGCAGTGTAATGTGTTGTTTTACAGGGTCAGCCATAGTAGAATGATAGGTCCAGTGTAATGTGTTGTTTTACAGGGTCAGCCATAGTAGTATGATAGGTGCAGTGTAATGTGTTGTTTTACAGGGTCAGCCATAGTAGAATGATAGGTCCAGTGTAATGTGTTGTTTTACAGGGTCAGCCATAGTAGTATGATAGGTGCAGTGTAATGTGTTGTTTTACAGGGTCAGCCATAGTAGTATGATAGGTGCAGTGTAATGTGTTGTTTTACAGGGTCAGCCATAGTAGTATGATAGGTCCAGTGTAATGTGTTGTTTTACAGGGTCAGCCATAGTAGTATGATAGGTCCAGTGTAATGTGTTGTTTTACAGGGTCAGCCATAGTAGAATGATAGGTCCAGTGTAATGTGTTGTTTTACAGGGTCAGCCATAGTAGTATGATAGGTGCAGTGTAATGTGTTGTTTTACAGGGTCAGCCATAGTAGTATGATAGGTGCAGTGTAATGTGTTGTTTTACAGGGTCAGCCATAGTAGTATGGTAGGTCCAGTGTAATGTGTTGTTTTACAGGGTCAGCCATAGTAGTATGATAGGTGCAGTGTAATGTGTTGTTCTACAGGGTCAGCCATAGTAGTATGATAGGTCCAGTGTAATGTGTTGTTTTACAGGGTCAGCCATAGTAGTATGATAGGTCCAGTGTAATGTGTTGTTTTACAGGGTCAGCCATAGTAGTATGATAGGTGCAGTTTAATGTGTTGTTATACAGGGTCAGCCATAGTAGTATGATAGGTGCAGTGTAATGTGTTGTTTTACAGGGTCAGTCATAGTAGTATGATAGGTCCAGTGTAATGTGTTGTTCTACAGGGTCAGCCATAGTAGTATGATAGGTCCAGTGTAATGTGTTGTTTTACAGGGTCAGCCATAGTAGTATGATAGGTCCAGTGTAATGTGTTGTTCTACAGGGTCAGCCATAGTAGTATGATAGGTCCAGTGTAATGTGTTGTTTTACAGGGTCAGCCATAGTAGTATGATAGGTGCAGTGTAATGTGTTGTTTTACAGGGTCAGCCATGGTAGTATGATAGGTGCAGTGTAATGTGTTGTTCTACAGGGTCAGCCATAGTAGTATGATAGGTCCAGTGTAATGTGTTGTTCTACAGGGTCAGCCATAGTAGTATGATAGGTGCAGTGTAATGTGTTGTTTTACAGGGTCAGCCATAGTAGTATGATAGGTCCAGTGTAATGTGTTGTTCTACAGGGTCAGCCATAGTAGTATGATAGGTCCAGTGTAATGTGTTGTTTTACAGGGTCAGCCATAGTAGTATGATAGGTCCAGTGTAATGTGTTGTTTTACAGGGTCAGCCATAGTAGTATGATAGGTCCAGTGTAATGTGTTGTTTTACAGTGTCAGCCATAGTTGTATGATAGGTGCAGTGTAATGTGTTGTTTTACAGGGTCAGCCATAGTAGTATGATAGGTCCAGTGTAATGTGTTGTTTTACAGGGTCAGCCATAGTAGTATGATAGGTCCAGTGTAATGTGTTGTTCTACAGGGTCAGCCATAGTAGTATGATAGGTCCAGTGTAATGTGTTGTTTTACAGGGTCAGCCATAGTAGTATGATAGGTACAGTGTAATGTGTTGTTTTACAGGGTCAGCCATAGTAGTATGATAGGTGCAGTGTAATGTGTTGTTCTACAGGGTCAGCCATAGTAGTATGATAGGTCCAGTGTAATGTGTTGTTCTACAGGGTCAGCCATAGTAGTATGATAGGTGCAGTGTAATGTGTTGTTTTACAGGGTCAGCCATAGTAGTATGATAGGTCCAGTGTAATGTGTTGTTCTACAGGGTCAGCCATAGTAGTATGATAGGTCCAGTGTAATGTGTTGTTTTACAGGGTCAGCCATAGTAGTATGATAGGTCCAGTGTAATGTGTTGTTCTACAGGGTCAGCCATAGTAGTATGATAGGTGCAGTGTAATGTGTTGTTTTACAGGGTCAGCCATAGTAGTATGATAGGTGCAGTGTAATGTGTTGTTTTACAGGGTCAGCCATAGTAGTATGATAGGTGCAGTGTAATGTGTTGTTTTACAGGGTCAGCCATAGTAGTATGATAGGTGCAGTGTAATGTGTTGTTCTACAGGGTCAGCCATAGTAGTATGATAGGTCCAGTGTAATGTGTTGTTTTACAGGGTCAGCCATAGTAGTATGATAGGTGCAGTGTAATGTGTTGTTTTACAGGGTCAGCCATAGTAGTATGATAGGTGCAGTGTAATGTGTTGTTCTACAGGGTCAGCCATAGTAGTATGATAGGTGCAGTGTAATGTGTTGTTTTACAGGGTCAGCCATAGTAGTATGATAGGTCCAGTGTAATGTGTTGTTCTACAGGGTCAGCCATAGTAGTATGATAGGTCCAGTGTAATGTGTTGTTCTACAGGGTCAGCCATAGTAGTATGATAGGTGCAGTGTAATGTGTTGTTTTACAGGGTCAGCCATAGTAGTATGATAGGTGCAGTGGAATGTGTTGTTCTACAGACCTCTTCTACCCCTTCATGGTAATTAGTTCCCCTCTGTCTCTCTCAGACCCGTAATGTTCCTGCTAACTTCAACGAGGCCAAGTACATCGCCTTCACCATGTACACGACCTGCATCATCTGGCTGGCCTTCGTCCCCATCTACTTTGGATCCAACTATAAGATCATCACCATGTGTTTCAGTGTTAGTCTCTCTGCTACTGTGGCCCTCTGCTGCATGTTCGCCCCCAAGGTAGGAGTCACTCACAGGGACTTAGATACACACACACACACACACACACACACACACACACACACACACACACACACACACACACACACACACACACACGCAAAGACTCTTAGACAGCATGCACACACACACACACACGCAAAGACACTTAGACAGCATGCACACACACACACACGCAAAGACTCTTAGACAGCATGCACACACACACACACACACACGCAAAGACACTTAGACAGCATGCACACACACACACACACGCACGCAAAGACTCTTAGACAGCATGCACACACACACACGCACGCAAAGACTCTTAGACAGCATGCACACACACACACACACACACACACACACACACACGCAAAGACTCTTAGACATTATGCACACACACACACACACACACACACTTAGACAGCATGCACACACACACACACACACACACACACACACGCAAAGACTCTTAGACAGCATGCACACACACACACACACACACACACACTTAGACAGCATGCACACACACACACGCACGCAAAGACTCTTAGACAGCATGCACACACACACACACACACACACACACACACACACACACTTAGACAGCATGCACACACACACACACACACACACACACACTCACACACGCAAAGACACTTAGACAGCATGCAGACACACACACGCACGCAAAGACTCTTAGACAGCATGCACACACACACACACACACACACTCACACACGCAAAGACACTTAGACAGCATGCACACACACACACACACACACACACACACACGCAAAGACACTTAGACAGCATGCATGCACACACACACACACACACACACACGCAAAGACACTTAGACAGCATGCACACACACACACGCACGCAAAGACACTTAGACAGCATGCACACACACTTGGACATGCACAAAAGTGTTACTGATGATGATTGATGTGATTACTGTTATCTCTGTTATCTCTGCTATCTCTGTTATCTCCGCGTCCCCCAGGTGTACATCATGCTGGCGAAGCCGGAGAAGAACGTACGGAGTGCCTTCACCACCTCTACCCAGGTCCGCATGCATGTAGGAGACGCCAAGACAGCCGCTAATGCTGCCAAATCCAAGACCATGGCTGGACTCTTCAGAAGGAAGGGGTCTGAAGAAAACCTCAGGTACTGTAGGGGTCAGAGGTCAGAGGTTAGGGGTTAGGGGTTAGAGGTTAGAGGTCAGATAGTTATTAAACCCTGTTGTGTTATGTCACCCCCCCCCAGCTCCAACGGTAAGTCAGTGAGGTTAGGGGTTAGAGGTTAGAGGTCAGATAGTTATTAAACCCTGTTGTGTTATGTCACCCCCCCCCCAGCTCCAACGGTAAGTCAGTGAGGTTAGGGGTTAGAGGTCAGAGGTCAGATAGTTATTAAACCCTGTTGTGTTATGTCACCCCCCCCCCCCAGCTCCAACGGTAAGTCAGTGAGGTTAGGGGTTAGAGGTCAGAGGTCAGATAGTTATTAAACCCTGTTGTGTTATGTCACCCCCCTCCCAGCTCCAACGGTAAGTCAGTGAGGTTAGGGGTTAGAGGTTAGAGGTCAGATAGTTATTAAACCCTGTTGTGTTATGTCACCCCCCCCCCCAGCTCCAACGGTAAGTCAGTGAGGTTAGGGGTTAGAGGTCAGAGGTCAGATAGTTATTAAACCCTGTTGTGTTATGTCACCCCCCTCCCAGCTCCAACGGTAAGTCAGTGAGGTTAGGGGTTAGAGGTCAGAGGTCAGATAGTTATTAAACCCTGTTGTGTTATGTCACCCCCCCCCCAGCTCCAACGGTAAGTCAGTGAGGTTAGGGGTTAGAGGTTAGAGGTCAGATAGTTATTAAACCCTGTTGTGTTATGTCACCCCCCTCCCAGCTCCAACGGTAAGTCAGTGAGGTTAGGGGTTAGAGGTTAGAGGTCAGATAGTTATTAAACCCTGTTGTGTTATGTCACCCCCCCCCCAGCTCCAACGGTAAGTCAGTGAGGTTAGGGGTTAGAGGTTAGAGGTTAGAGGTCAGATAGTTATTAAACCCTGTTGTGTTATGTCACCCCCCTCCCAGCTCCAACGGTAAGTCAGTGAGGTTAGGGGTTAGAGGTCAGAGGTTAGGGGTTAGAGGTTAGAGGTCAGATAGTTATTAAACCCTGTTGGATTATGTCACCCCCCACCCCCCTCCCAGCTCCAACGGTAAATCAGTGAGGTTAGGGATTAGAGGTCAGAGGTCAGATAGTTATTAAACCCTGTTGGATTATGTCACCCCCCTCCCAGCTCCAACGGTAAGTCAGTGAGGTTAGAGGTTAGAGGTTAGAGGTCAGATAGTTATTAAACCCTGTTGTGTTATGTCATCCCCCCCCCAGCTCCAACGGTAAGTCAGTGTCGTGGTCTCAGAATGAGCGTAGCGGCTACAGACCCAACCTGTGGAAGAGGATCTCCATCCACATCAAGAAGAAGGAGGAGGTCAACCAGACAGCCATCATTAAGC
The DNA here is from genome assembly GCF_964263955.1 of Coregonus lavaretus. Taxonomy (NCBI): domain Eukaryota; kingdom Metazoa; phylum Chordata; class Actinopteri; order Salmoniformes; family Salmonidae; genus Coregonus; species Coregonus lavaretus. Next base: position 45,364,216 of record NC_140011.1, on the reverse strand, counting down.
CCTTCTCTAAGGGGGCCGGCGCCCCCGACCTCGCCCCCGCCACGCCCCAACTTGGGGCCAGGGGGGTCTATGATGAACCTCAGGGGGCGCAGCATTACCCCCCTGGAACCTACCCCTGCCCCCCCTCGCCCCCTGCTGGAGCATACCACCGGTGTCCCCCCTCACCCCCGTCACCCTCCCCACTAACCCTGCCCACCGTCAGCCAAAGGGTGGGGGGCTACCACGCCTGTCCCCCACCGGGGCCTCAGGGGTCCCAGGACGGAGAGGAGGTCAGGGCTCTGCCATCCTACATGACAGAGAGGCCTCAGACAAGGGCGTGTGGCGGAGCGGGCAGGATGGGGGGTGGGGGTGGTAGTATTGGTAATAATGGCGTGGGTGATTTAGACATGGGTATAGGTGTTGGTGGTATAGGTGACCGGGGTATTGGTGTCGGCATGGTGGGCGGCCAGCCCCAGAGCTCCACCATCATGGATCAGATCAGCTGTGTGGTGAACCGTTTCACCGCCAACATCAGCCAGCTCAACAACATGATGCTCCCTGGGTCGCCACCGGAGGGCCCTGATCCCCCTGCCCCGGGACCAGCCCTCACCCCCGCCCCATGCCCCCCTCCCTACGTACTGCCCCGCACCAGACAGCCGAACACCACAGTCACCACCTACGCTGAAGTGGCAGCCATCGCCTCCTCTAACCATGGTAAACCCCGGGTGGGCGGGGCGGTCGGTGTGGTCTATGGTCCTGGGGGCGGGGTGTGTGGTACGGCGGCGGTGAGAACCACAGAGCTGCTGGAGGAGCTGGCTGCTCTGGCCCCTCCGTACCCATTTAGAGACTCCTCCCTGGGGTCGCCTGGCGCCTCGCCACCCTCCCTGTCCCCAGCCCTTTTCCCGGCCTCAGAGTCTGCCCTGGGTGAGCCCTGCCCCCCGGGGAAATATGACAGACTGATGCTACGGCACTACAGCCAGAGCTCCTCTTCCCTGTAAACTACTCCTCATCTTCCCTGTAAACTACTCCTCATCTTCCCTGTAAACTACTCCTCATCTTCCCTGTAAACTGCTCCTCATCTTCCCTGTAAACTACTCCTCTTCTTCCCTGTAAACTACTCCTCCTCTTCCCTGTAAACTACTCCTCATCTTCCCTGTAAACTACTCCTCATCTTCCCTGTAAACTACTCCTCATCTTCCTTGTAAACTTCTCCTCATCTTCCCTGTAAACTACTCCACTTCTTCCCTGTAAACTACTCCTCATCTTCCCTGTAAACTACTCCTCATCTTCCCTGTAAACTGCTCCTCATCTTCCCTGTAAACTACTCCTCATCTTCCCTGTAAACTACTCCTCTTCTTCCCTGTAAACTACTCCTCCTCTTCCCTGTAAACTACTCCTCATCTTCCCTGTAAACTACTCCTCATCTTCCCTGTAAACTACTCCTCATCTTCCCTGTAAACTACTCATGCACTTCCCTGTAAACTACTCCTCATCTTCCCTGTAAACTACTCCTCTTCTTCCCTGTAAACTACTCCTCCTCTTCCCTGTAAACTGCTCCTCATCTTCCCTGTAAACTACTCATGCACTTCCCTGTAAACTACTCCTCATCTTCCTCTGCCTCCTATTCTCTTCCGTCCAGTGACTCCTTCTGTCTTGGACAGAAAAATTTACATACTAGAGACGTGTTTTGTGGACTTGGTTGGACATAGGAATAAGAGGTTAGAAAATTAAGTTTTGCATTTGGAGATTTAGTTGGAGAAACTGTAAATGAGAGGAGGATGAGAGGAGAGCAGTAAAACAGTGCTGAAAAGACATGGACCAAACTGGATGAGCTACACAATATTTACTTGACTTTATTCCCTTTCCTTGGATAAGAGCCATAGTTTCTCCTCCCAGAGAGTGATGGGAGCCACACTAAAGGTCATCAGGACCACAGTACAGCCAAACTAAAGGTCATCAGGACCGCTGTACAGCCACACTAAAGGTCATCAGGACCACAGTACAGCCACACTAAAGGTCATCAGGACCGCAGTACAGCCACGCTAAAGGTCATCAGGACCGCTGTACAGCCACACTAAAGGTCATCAGGACCACTGTACAGCCACGCTAAAGGTCATCAGGACCGCTGTACAGCCACGCTAAAGGTCATCAGGACCGCTGTACAGCCACGCTAAAGGTCATCAGGACCGCTGTACAGCCACACTAAAGGCTCAAGACTAGAGGTAAAGACACGCTGTTGCTGCCAGCTGGCCTGATGGATGGTTGACTGCCTGTCTAACACCTGAAAAATGAACAAACTGAAAACTGCCTTCAGTTTCTGAGAGCACAGATGGACAACACAACATGTGGATTATAAGAGTCCGTAGCTAGTTTCTCCTGAGTTAAGTCATGTGTCTGGAAGTACTGAAAGCTGGGCAGTGGGAGGAGCAATACGGACTATGCCACACCCACATTACAACCTCGTCCTATCAGAGGTCACTTCACCAGACTCACTGCCTCCTGATAGGTGCTGGGAGAGAGGTCAAAGTTCAGCCAATGACTGGGCCTGTTCCTCTTCTTCGTCCGTTTTCGGCCCAGCTCAAAACGGTGACACTTCTTTTACTGGAAATCACTTCATGGACAAAACCCCAAAATGTAGAAAACTGTGATGAAAGTTTACCAGAACTACATCAGGCCTGTCTTCTAGGACTCCTCCCCCAGACAGGCCTGTCTTCTAGGACTCCTCCCCCAGACAGGCCTGTCTTCTAGGACTCCTCCCCCAGACAGGCCTGTCTTCTAGGACTCCTCCCCCAGACAGGCCTGTCTTCTAGGACTCCTCCCCCAGCCTGGATAACTAAATCAGCACAACATAAAAACAATTTACAGATCGTACAAAACACTACTACTACTACTACTACTACTACTACTACTACTACTACTACTACTACTACTACTACTGCTACTACTACTACTACTACTACTACTACTACTACTACCACTACTACTACTACTACTATTACTACTACTACTACTACTACTATTACTACTACTGCTACTACTACTACTACTACTACTACTACTACTACTACTACTACTACTACTACTACTACTACTACTACTACTACTACTACTACTAGATTGCATCTTTAAGGTATGTTATTAAAGTAGTTGTCCAGTGTTTCCAGATTTCTATGAAATATGACCTATAATAATCTACAATGTGAGTGAAATTATTTTCTTTCCAAAAAGGGTAATTTAAGTTTGTTAAAAAGCAGCTTTTCTGTGTTTGAATGGTGTGGGTATATTTCCGGTCAATAAAGATATTCATGTAAAGTAAACAGACCATATTATATTTCAAAACTCAAACTTTGCCTAACAAAATAGATCAGTTGTTCTATCACTTGCGAGGCACAGCTGAGCATAAATTGAAATAATTCGCTTTTTTATTTGACTGGACTGATGGTAGCTGATAACTGGACAGTTACTTGAAGGTATTGACCAGGTTGATATGATGTAATATTCAGGTTCACTTGTTCTCTTTTTGATTCCTTCTGTTCTGTTTCTCTAGAGGTGACTAACTATAGTTAGTTCTCTGAATGTACATTATTATTATTATTATTATTATTATTATTATTATTATTATTATTATTATTATTATTATTATTATTATTATTAACTAGTTGCTATCAGGCTGCCTCCCAAAGGGCACCATATTCCCTATAGAGGGCGCTCTTCTGACCATAGGGCCATTTGGGAGGCAGCCTGATCAGTTGATGTAGACCAATATAACCCTCAGGATGTGGTATGAACTTACAACCAAAATACTCCACCTGCTCATACAGTATTACACGCACGCACACGCACACGCACACGCACACACACACACACACACACGCACACGCGCACATACACGTGCACACACACACACACACGCACACACACAATATGTTATGTGATTCTCTGTGACTGGCTGACTGGCTCTATGTGCTTCAGACCTGCATGCTGACAATACTGTTTTGTAAAATAAGTGACTCGTATTTTATATATAGAAAGGGAACAATACCGGCGATTTGGCTTTTTGTCATATCTTGTAATATGGCAAATTGTGCAAACTTTGTTTTTAGCATGATGTAATATATTAAGAATAGGATAAAAATGTGTCAATACGACAGCTTTGAAAATGTACTGGTTTTATTCTAATCGTTTAACATTTGGAAATGATTTTATATGTAGGCCTACATTTGTAGGATCTTAATTTGATCACCCTGTTGCAGGAGAACTTTCCTGACATGCAGGACATTTTAAACTTGCAGTGTATATGAGGTTTAAAAAAGCTTCAGAAGTTTATAATTTCCACTTTGAAATTTCAGACTTGATTACTCCCTTACGAAAAATTTATCACCCCCTTTCAAAAACGTACATTAATTATAATCCACGTAATCATTCACATTTCCTGTTGCTGCAGGATTCCTTTCCTGCTGTAGCAAACTGGCTCAAATTAAGATCCTACGTCTGTAGTTAGTAGGTGCAGACTTTGATAGCTTACAGATGCTGCAGTCTTTTGGCCTACTGTTTATTGCACATTAGTCCTGGCATCTATTCCAATGGCTAGTGCAACCCTCCTCTCTCATCAACGTGTTTCTGTTTACAGAGCAGAGAGGATGTGTATTAGCCTGAGTGCCAGTCTAGTTTGACAGTAAGCAGTGGAGTTGGCAAAGAGCACAAACAGATCTGGGACCAGGCTATGTGTTGATAGGCAGTGTGTTCTAATAATCAATGATCAACGATCATCAGTAATCACTCTAATATCAACTCTGAGGTGTGTATGGTAACAGAACACACAGGGTGTTTTATATTCTACTAATCAATGTGTTATAATCAATAATCGGTATTGGATCTGAGTGATGCCTGGTGGTCATATTTATGTATGCATGCTGATCTGATCTGTGCCAATAGCAGATATTCAAGAAACGTGTTTGGATAGTAACTTGTCTATATCATTATGTTATCTCTTCTTCTCTGTCTTTCTCTTGTTCTATCTCTCTGCCTTTCT
>NC_140011.1:45326705-45354205 GCF_964263955.1 Coregonus lavaretus | reverse complement strand
ACGCCCCCATTCTCATCGACGGGGCTGTAGTGGAACAGGTTGAGAGCTTCAAGTTCCTTGGTGTCCACATTACCAACGAACTATCATGGTCCAAACACACCAAGACAGTCATGAAGAGGGCACGACAAAGCCTATTCCCCCTCAGGAGACTGAAAAGATTTGGCATGGGTCCTCAGATCTTCAAAAAGTTATACAGCTGCACCATCGAGAGCATCCTGACTGGTTGCATCACCGTCTGGTATGGCAACTGCTTGGCCTCCGACCGCAAGGCACTACAGAGGGTAGTGCGTACGGCCCAGTACATCACTGGGGCAAAGCTTCCTGCCATCCAGGACCTCTATACCAGGCGGTGTCAGAGGAAGGCCCTAAAAATTGTCAAAGACTCAAGCCACCCTAGTCATAGACTGTTCTCTCTGCTACCGCACGGCAAGCGGTACCGGAGCGCGAAGTCTATGTCCAAAAGGCTTCTCAACAGCTTCTACCCCCAAGCCATAAGACTCCTGAACAGCTAATCATGGCTACCCGGACTATTTGCATCCCCCCCCCCCCCCCCCCCCCCACCCCATCCCCCTCTTTCACGCTGCTGCTACTCTGTTTACTATTTATGCATAGTCACTTTAACTCTACCCACATGTACATATGACCTCAATTACCTCGACTAGCCGGTCCCCTGCACATTGACTCTGCACCGGTACCCCCCTGTATACATCCTCCCTACTGTTATTTTATTTTTCTGCTGCTCTTTAGTTTTTTGCTTTCATTTTTTATTTTTCTTCATTAACACTTTTTTCTTTTAAATTTTTCTTTAAAAACTGCATTGTTGGTTAAGGGCTTGTAAGTAAGCATTTCACTGTAATGTCTACACCTGTTGTATTCGGCGCATGTGGCAAATAACATTTGATTTGATTTGATTTGAACACACATAACAAGATAGAGCATTGAGAGTTTTGTTGATGCTGAGAACGGAATGTATATGTTTTTTAAATAACATTCTTATAACGTTCTCTGAACGTTACTAAAGTTTGCTTGTGGTTTTTGTGGAAAGTTTTCTTAACGTTCTCGTAATAATTTGAGAACATGACTTTAAATAGAACCACGAGGAAACCTTTAGGAAACGTTATGCTGAAGTACTGAAATTTCCACAGAGGAAAGTTGTTTCTTAACGTTCTCTGAACTGTTTGAGAACATTGCCAATGTCAAACCAGTTGGAGAACCTTCTTGGGACATTAAGAAAATTGAAATGAAATGTAACCATGTTTTAACATTTAGTAAACGTTCTGTTAAAGTAATGAATAATTAGTTATTTTTGGTCAAGTTCCTTAAAGGTGTTGAGAATGTTCCAAAGCCAAGCAACTCAATATTAGGAAGGTGTTCCTAATGTTTGATATACTCTGTGTATACATATGACTCAAAACAGGATTTATAAAAAATAGACACTTACAAACAAATACAATAATATGTTTCAGTATAATACGCAAAAAAATATATATTTATCAATAATGGCTGTTGATCCCGAAAAATGCTTTTGACCGTCTTGAATGGCCTTTTCTATTCAAAACTTTGGAAGCCTTCAACTTTCCAGCTGAAATAATAAATTTCATAAAAATATCCTAAAATAAAAATATACACAAATAATACATTATCTGATGAAATTGCTTTAGAAAGGAGCACAAGACAGGGTCCTCTCTCCCCCCATCCTGTTTGCACTGGCAATTAAACTGCTTGCAGAAATAATTAGACAGGACTCAAATGTAACAGGTATTCAGTATTGGTAAACATGAATATAACTAAACTTATTTGTAGATGAAAACTCAACTTTTTTTCTTTTTGTCTGATAAGTCCTTCCCTAGTCATATCTGATAAGTCCTTCCCTAGTCATATCTGATAAGTCCTTCCCTAGTCATGTCTGATAAGTCCTTCCCTAGTCATATCTGATAAGTCCTTCCCTAGTCATGTCTGATAAGTCCTCTTCTTTTTCCTGTAGTCCACGATCAGCTCCTTTGTCTTGCTCACATTGAGGGAGAGGTTGTTGTCCTGGCACCACACTAGCAAGTCTGTGATCTCCTCCCTATAGGCTGTCTCAACGTTGTCGGTGATCAGGCCTACCGCTGTTGTGTCATCATCAAACTTAATGATGGTGTTGGAGTCATGCTTGGCCACGCAGTCGTGGGTGAACAGGAAGTACAGGAGGGGACTGAGCACGCACCCCTGAGGGGCCCCCATGTTGAGGATCAGTGTGGCAGATGTGTTGTTGCCTACCCTTACCACCTGGGGGCGGCCCGTCAGGAAGTCCAGGATCCAGTTGCAGAGGGAGGTGTTTAGTCCCAGGATCCTTAGCTTAGTGATGAGCTTTGAGGGCACTATGGTGTTGAACGCTGAGCTGTAGTCAATGAACAGCATTCTCACGTAGGTGTTCCTTTTGTCCAGGTGGGAAAGGGCAGTGTGGTGTGCGATTGAGATTGCGTCATCTGTGGATCTGTTGGGGCGGTATGCAAATTGAAGTGGGTCTAGGGTTTCCGGGATGATGGTGTTGATGTGAACCATGACTTTCAAAGCACTTCATGGCTACCGACGTGCGTGCTACGGGGCGGTAATTTAGACAGGTCACCTTCGCTTTCTTGGGCACAGGGACTATGGTGGTCTGCTTGAAACATGTAGGTATTACAGACTCGGTCAGGGAGAGGTTGAAAATGTCAGTGAAGACACTTGCCAGTTGGTCCGTGCATGCTCAGAGTACACTTCCTGGTAATCCGTCTGGCCCCGCAGCCTTTTGAATGCTGACCTGTTTAAAGGTCTTGCTCAAATCGGCTACGGAGAGCATGATCACACAGTCGTTTGGAACAGTTGGTTCTCTCATTCATGTTTCAGTGCTGCTTGCCTCGAAGCGAGCATAAACGGCATTTAGCTCATCTGGTAGGCTCGCGTCACTGGGCAGCTCGCGGCTGGCCTTCCCTAGGTAGTCTGTAATAGTTTGCAAGCCCTGCCACATCCGACGAGCATCAGAGCCGGTGTAGTAGGATTCAATCTTAGTCCTGTATTGACGCTTTGCCTGTTTGATAGTTTGTCTGAGGGCATAGCGGGATTTCTTATAAGTGTCCGGATTAGTGTCCTTCTCCTTGAAAGTGGCAGCTCTAGCCTTTAGCTCGGTGCGGATGTTGCCTGTAATCCATGGCTTCTGGTTGGGATATGTACTTACGGACACTGTGGGGACGACGTCATCGAAGCACTTATTGATGAAGCCGGTGACTGAGGTGGTATACTCCTCAATGCCATTGGATGAATCCCGGAACATATTCCACTCTGTGCTAGCAAAACAGTCCTGTAGCGTAGCATCCGTGTCAACTTACCACTTCCGTATTGAGCGAGTCACTGGTACTTCCTGCTTTAGTTTTTGCAGGAATCAAGGAGGATAGAGTTATGGTCAGATTTGCCAAATGGAGGGCGAGGGAGAGCTTTGTATGCATCTCTGCGTGTGGCGTAAAGGTGGTCTAGAGTTTCTTTCCCTCTGGTTGCACATTTAACATGCTGGTAGAAATGAGGTAACACAGATTTAAGTTTGCCTGCTTTAAAGTCCCCGGCTACTAGGAGCGCCGCTTCTGGATAAGCATTTTCTTGTTTGCTTATGGCCTTATCCAGCCCGTTGAGTGCAGTCTTAGTGCCAGCATCGGTTTGTGGTGGTAAATAGACGGCTACGAAAAATATAGATGAGAACTCTCTTGGTAGATAGTGTGGTCTACAGTTTATCATGAGGTACTCTACCTCAGGCGAGCAATACCTCGAGACTTCCTTAATATTAGACATCGCGCACCAGCCGTTGTCTTACTGGACATAGCTTTTCTTTCTTGCCGATGCACGGAAAAACCCATTCAACTGTATATTATCCATGTCGTCTTTCATCCACGAATCGGTGAAACTTAAGATATTACAGTTTTTAATGTCCCGTTGGTAGGATAGTCTCGAACGGTGCTCATCCAGTTTATTCTCCAGTGATTGCACGTTGGCCAATAGAACGGATGGTAGAGGCGGGTTACCCACTCGCCGACGAATTCTCACAAGGCACCCCAATCTCCACCCCCTGTTCTTCATGCGAATGACGGGGATTTGAGCCTCGGAGAAACAGTATATCCTTCGCGTCGGACTCATTAAATAACAAATCTTCGTCCAGTTCGAGGTGAGTAATCGCTGTTCTGATATCTAGAAGCTATTTTCGGTCATAAGAGACGGTAGCAGCAACATTATGTTCCAAATAAGTTACAAACAATGCAAAAAACTACACACAATAGCACAGTTGGTTAGGAGCCCGTAAAACGGCAGCCATCCCCTCCGGTGCCATTGTATCTGGAAGCTGTCTGTTGTTGATGCAGCCTCTCCTTTAGAACACTATTTTATCTAAATATAATCACAGACAGTGTCACCAGCAAAGCACACCCACACCATAACACCTCCTCCTCCATGCTTTACGGTGGGAAATACACATGCAGAGATAATCCGTTCACCCACACTGCGTCACACAAAGAAACGGCGGTTGGAACCAAAAATCTCGCATTTGGACTCCACACCAAAGGACACATTTCCACCGGTCTAATGTCCATTCCTCGTGTTTCTTGGCCCAAGCAGGTCTCTCCTTCTTATTGGTGTCCTTTACTAGTGGTTTCTTTGCAGCAATTTGACCATGAAGGCCTGATTCACACAGTCCCCTCTGAACAGTTGATGTTGAGATGTGTCTGTTTCTTGAGGCTGGTAACTCTAATGAACTTATCCTCTGCAGCAGAGGTAACTCTGGGTCTTCCATTCCTGTGGCGGTCCTCATGAGAGCCAGTTTCATCATAGCGCTTGATGGTTTTTCTGTTCAAATATGTTTTATTGAACACACATAAGAGGTATACAGGTATGAAAGACACGAGTACAGTTCTTATCTAAACAAGACATACAGAACAGGGACAGGTAGAAAGAAAAAGGGTAGATGTAACCCCCCCACTTATACTTATACCCCCCTTTATCCCCCCCCCCCCCTATTCCACCCTATTCCCCTCCTGACTGCTTGGGTGGCGGGACCAGCACACGCTGCCCAAAGGTAGATTACAATATGACAATTGAGAGTGCGTTAAAAAATTACAAATTCACAGCACCGACTGGTCCAGGTAAGAGAGGAAAGGCTGCCAGATTTGATCAAATGTTGATAATTTATTGTTCAGAATATATCTAATTCTTTCTAAGTGTACAGTGTTGCCAATTCGCTGAGCCATAATTTGGTAGAGGGCACTTCCCTCCTTTTCCAAAACAACAAGATTATTTTTTTGGCCGAAATGAGACTGTAAGAGATGAGTTGTTTTTGGGAGTTGGTTAATCCGTTTAGGGAATCGGACACTCCCAGGATTATCAGAAGCGGGTCTGGGTCTATTGAAGTCTCCAGAACTTCAGAGAGGACCCCAAAAATTCCACACCAATAACCATACAGGCTAGAGCATAGGGCAAAGCAGTGGAGTAGTGTACCCTGCTCAGCCTGACATTTATCACACTTTTTTTTTTTTTTTTTCACCTTTATTTAACCAGGTAAGCCAGTTGAGAACAGGTTCTCATTTACAACTGCGACCTGGCCAAGATAAAGCAATAGGGGATGTATCAGGAAATATCCTATGCAGTTTAGTTTTGGAATAGTGTAATCTGTGTAATACCTTAAATTGTATGAGACGATGTCTGGAGTTAATGGAGCAGGTGTGGATATACTCCAAGCTATCCTCCCAGTGTGCCACCGAAATGTCAGTCCCTAGTTCTTCCTCCCATTTTGCCTTAATGGCATCAGTAGAGGGTGCGCTAACAGATTGAAAAGCGTCATATAGACGAGATATCAGTTTGTCTGAGGTGGGGCATATTTTTATGCATCCGTCAAACATGGAAGGTTTAGCATTCTCAAATGTTGGGAGGTGTTTTCTAACATAGTCTCTAATTTGTAGGTATCTGAAAAAGTTACTTCTGGGAAGGTTATAAGTTTCCCTCAGCGATTCAAAGGACGCAAAGGTCCCTCCTATATATAAATCCCCTATGGTACTTATCCCCAACTCTCCCCATCGCTCAAAGGTGTTATCAAGGTTAGAGGGGGCAAAGGAGGGATTCCTGGCAACAGGGAGCATGAATGATATTGGTCTAAGCTCAAAGTGGACTTTAATTTGCTTCCAGATTCGGACTGTGCTATGTATAATAGGATTGTTACGGTAAAGTGACATCTCCAGATTGACAGGTGACAAAATCACAGCACCAATAGAGAAGGGGTGACACTCCTCCCGCTCCATGCTAAGCCAGCTGGATGGTGGGGGTGCGTCATCCAGCAAAAACGTAACAGCGCGGAGGTTAGCGGCCCAATAGTAAAATATAACATTTGGGAGAGACAATCCTCCTTCCATCTTGGATTTACATAGGTGTTTTTTACCTATCCTGTGTGTTTTATAATCCCAGATGAATGGATTGATAATAGAGTCCAGTTGTTTATGAAAGGATTTAGGTATGAATACTGGGATGTTCTGGTATAGGTAGAGCAGTTGTGGGAGGAAGACCATTTTAATGGCATTAATTCTTCCGAGCAGAGAAATTGGGAGAGTTCTCCAAAATTGTATCTTTGCCTTGAGATTTTGCATCAGAGAGGGGAAATTCTCTTTAAATAGTAAGGAGTATTGTTTGGTAACTACAATTCCAAGGTAGATACATTTTTCTGAAGATAACATTAACTGGAAGATGTTCTAGCCAGGAGGTGTTTTGCAACCGTATGGGCATTAATTCACTCTTGTTCCAATTTATTCTGTATCCCGAGAAGGTACCAAACAAATTAATCACCTCAAGAATAGCTGGAATACTAGCTTTTTTTTTTTTTTTTTTTTCACCTTTATTTAACCAGGTAAACCAGTTGAGAACAAGTTCTCATTTACAACTGCGACCTGGCCAAGATAAAGCAAAGCAGTGCGATAAAAACAACAACACAGAGTTACATATGGGGTAAAACAAAACAAAGTCAAAAATACAACAGAAATAAGTATATATACAGTGTGTGCAAATTTAGCAAGTTATGGAGGTAAGGCAATAAAATAGGCTATAGTGCAAAATAATTACAATTAGTATTAACACTGGAATGATAGATGTGCAAGAGATGATGTGCAAATAGAGATACTGGGGTACAGATGAGCAAAACAAATAACAATATAGGGATGAGGTAGTTGGGCGGGCTAATTTCAGATGGGCTGTGTACAGGTGCAGTGATCGGTAAGGTGCTCTGACAACTGATGCTTAAAGTTAGTGAGGGAGATAAGAGTCTCCAGCTTCAGAGATTTTTGCAATTTGTTCCAGTCATTGGCAGCAGAGAACTGGAAGGAATTGCGGCCAAAGGAGGTGTTGGCTTTGGGGATGACCAGTGAGATATACCCGCTGGAGCGCAGACTACGGGTGGGTGTTGCTATGGTGACCAATGAGCTAAGATAAGGCGGGGATTTGCCTAGCAGTGATTTATAGATGGCCTGGAGCCAGTGGGTTTGGCGACGAATATGTAGTGAGGACCAGCCAACAAGAGCGTACAGGTCACAGTGGTGGGTATTATATGGGGCTTTGGAGACAAAACGGATGGCACTGTGATAGACTACATCCAATTTGCTGAGTAGAGTGTTGGAGGCTATTTTGTAAATGACATCGCCGAAGTCAAGGATCGGTAGGATAGTCAGTTTTACGAGGGCATGTTCGGCAGCATGAGCTTGGGGTTCTGTTACATAGAGGAGAATATCATCTGCGTATAGGGAAATCTTATTTAGAGTATCTTTAGTATTATAGCCGTGTATTGCTGAATGAGATCTGATCGCTTGAGCGAGAGGTTCAATAATTAGGGCGAAGAGCATAGGCCACAGCGCACAACCCTGCCTTGTTCCTCTGTAAAGGTTAAATCGGGGCGACATTGATTGGTTAGTGAGTATTCTCGCACAGGGGTTCCTATATAAAAGCTGGATCCAATTTATGAACCCATCTCCAATATTAAATTTCTGTAGGACCTTGAATAGATAGGGCCACTCAACTTGGTCAAAGGCCTTTTCGGCGTCAAGAGATATAACGGCAAGGTCCACGTTAGGTAACCTCTGAGAATACATAATGTTGAAGAGGCGCCTGAGATTGAAGAATGAGTTTCTGTTAAGGATAAAGCCGGTCTGGTCCGAATGGACCAATTTGCCAATTAAAGTGCTAAGCCTGTTAGTTTTTGCTAAAATCTTTTGGTCTGTATTAAGGAGGGATATTGGTCTGTATGACCCTACCTCTTCCGGATCTTAAGATGCAGATTTAACTTTGTGAATCATTCGGTCACTCACATTTTTTCGAAGTTGTCTGGTGAGTAATTTGTGTGGTTTGTCACCAAACTCAAAATATTTTTGCTTGGCATAGAGAAAAGATTTAGCAATTTTAGCCGAGAGGATCTGATTGTATTTAAATGTATGTTTCTCCATAGATGGATGTCTAGCATTCTCCCTATCCAGTAAGTGAATTTGTCCCTCCAGTTCTACCAATGTTCTTCTGTTTTGCCTACTCCTGGCAGTCTGAAAGGAGATGATACAGCCTCTCAAATACGCCTTCAGCGTTTCCCACAATAATGCTGGGGAAGTCTCTGTGTTGTCGTTGGTATCAAAGAAAAATGTAATTTGGTCTTTAAGATGTTCACAGAATGTTGGTTCTGTGAGGAGCTAAGGATTCAACCTCCAGACCCTCTCGTTTGGTACGACGTCACCCAATCTCAGGGAGAAGGTGAGTGGACTGTGGTCAGAGATTATAATATCATGATATCTCACATTACAGGTATAGGGGAGTGGTTTAGCATCAACCAAAAAGTAGTCAATTCGAGTATATACATTGTGAACATGAGAGTAAAAGGAGTATTCCCTACCCGTAGGATTAGAGATCCTCCATATATCAAATAAGTTTGAATTTTTTATGTAGGTATTCAGTAGGTATTCAAGAATTCGCTTGAATAGGAGGTAGGGGTTCGCCGGGTAGAGGATCTATCCAAATATTGGTCTAGTACACAGTTAAGGTCCCCTCCAATGACCAGATTAGTATGGGAGATATCTGGAATCAGGGCAAGGACTCTTTTGAAAAAAGAGGGGTTATCAATGTTTGGCCCATAGATATTTAGTAGAGTTACAGAAGTAGAATGGATCTCTCCTATTACGATCACATAACGACCCTCTTTATCCACAATAGTGGTTTTATGTAGAAAGGGAATTCCTTTCCGTACCAGAATCGCTGTGCCTCTCGTTTTGGCAGAGAAGTTAGAGTGATACACTTGTCCCACCCACTTACATTTAAGTCTGTTATGAGATTTGTTTTTTCAGATGGGTTTCTTGCAAAAATATAATATCAGACGAAAGTGCTTTCAAGTGGGCTAGGACCCTGCCTCTCTTAATTGGTTCGTTTAAACTCTTGACATTCCAGGAAGTGAATGTAAGTCCCGCCCTCCTCTAATTTGTAGTTCCTATGGTGGCCTGCATAACATGTAACTCACTAAAAAGGTATGAAAGCGCACCAAACCATCACGATCAGCATATGTAGCACCTACACCCGAGCAGTATCCAACCCCCCCCCCCCCGCAAGCAACTCTCCACCCTGTTCCCCTACTTTCCCCAACCTTTACCCCCCCCCCCCCCCCCCCCCATCAACCCACATTTAACAGGCATACACAAATAGGACAAAAAGAAAATGAAAATAAAAATATCAAACACATTGTCTGGCCGATGCCAAAAAAGCACGGCGCGACCTCGAACAAGAGGTAAAACACAAATAAAATCCCAACTATGCGCTCACCTCTCACTATCCTAGAACTTCTACTAACATATGAACTGAGGAGGCTCCCGCACTTAAAGTGTTCAATTAGCATCTAATAAACCTAAACAGAATAAGTTGCAACTTAAACATGTTGCGCACTTAAGGTTAATCTTGGGTCAATCCCTGAGATAAGCAAGATGGATCATCACAAGATTCTGTTGCTAAGCAATACCGGTCTAAACATAAACCATCAGTAACCGACATAAACAGCAGGACAGTTACATATTGACATAGACAGCAGGACAGTTACATATTGACATAGACAGCAGGACAGTTACATATTGACATAGACAGCAGGACAGTTACATATTGACATAGACAGCAGGACAGTTACATATTGACATAGACAGCAGGACAGTTACATATTGACATAGACAGCAGGACAGTTACATATTGACATAGACAGCAGGACAGTTACATATTGACATAGACAGCAGGACAGTTACATATTGACATAGACAGCAGGACAGTTACATATTGACATAGACAGCAGTACAGTTACATATTGACATAGACAGCAGGACAGTTACATATTGACATAGACAGCAGGACAGTTACATATTGACATAGACAGCAGGACAGTTACATATTGACATAGACAGCAGGACAGTTACATATTGACATAGACAGCAGGACAGTTACATATTGTGGGTTAGGAGATGGGAACAAGGATTTTGATAAATTGAACCCCCCAATCAAAAAAATTAATAAATAATAATAATATATATACGCACACACACACCTATACACACACGTGCACCCACACACATACACACATATATACATACACACACACACACACACCTACATACACATACAAACACATGTATACATACAAAAAAATATACATATAAAATAAATATTCTTAAATATATACAGATACATACACACACATACATCCATACACACACATCTACATACACAAACATTCATACCCCAGAATAATAATCTATACTAATTTAAAATATACACATACATAATACTAAAATGCTAAGAGAAAATAATAATAAAGTACAAATAATAATGTTGATGTATATAATTAACTATTGGTTTTCCACATTTAATTTTTTTCAGACAAAATATTTTGCATTAATCAAACCTTTTGACAAATCAGCAGCTGTGTTTTCTCTGACATGGTGGAATAATGAGGAAGTGAATATTTTTCATGTCAACATCTTATCAATGCGAATCAGAACAACGTCATCACATTTTCATGCACCTTTAACTTGATGAATAGTACAAAAATGTATGAAACACAGACACAAGCACCACGGAGCCAGGCTATGACAAAGACAGAGCATCAACTAACATCCAGGTGTCTGCGTCTGCCCCTTTCCCAACCATCACCCCCAGACCCCTGCAAGCAATAAATACATGGTATGGTAATAGGAATAATGTAAGAATTGAAAAATAAATAACTAAACAAAACAAAAAATGGGGGAATATAAGTATATCCATCCCGAAAGTGTCAATGATCCGACCTGGAAGGCCTCCCAAAACAGCCATCGCTCAAAACCCAGTCGGAATGAAAGTGAAATTAACGTTAAATGAGAGCTCTGACCGCCCTCCATTGGTCAGCTCGGCGTATTACATGTTCGGTAGCCCTTGCTCAGACCGTTTAATACGGTTTCACCCGTTATGGTATGGTATGGATTCGGGTCCATGAGCAGACCCTAACACACAATGACAAGGCACTCTAACCTGTACGGGGGATTGGCGTATATTCCTGGATAAACTTCTCTGCGTCCAAAACCGAGGAGAGCCAAATCTTCTCCCCAGAAGGCGGGGTAATTCTTAGTCTTGCAGGGAAGAGCAAGGCTGGGCGAAGATGGAGTTTGTAGAGTTTGGTCATGACATCTCTGTAGCCAGCGCGGTGCTTTGCCACATCGGGCGCATAGTCCTCATAGACACGAAAGGGGTGCCCTTTATGTAACAGGTTGCCCCTCATTCGAGCCTCATGCAGGATAAGATCCTTGGTCTGTGACAACAGATGATCACTGGGCGAGGACGCTGGCCCGGTCCAGGCACTGGGACAAGGGCACGATGTGCACGGTCCAGTAGGGGATCCGAAGCCAAAACATCCGGTCCCATTGCTTCCTTCAGTAGCTTGGCGAAGAAGTCGGTGGGGCGAGAGCCCGCCTCCACCCCTTCTGCCAGACCCACAACGCGAAGGTTATGACGCCTGGATCTGCCCTCCAGGTCGACCACTTTCACAGAAAGCCTCTGCACACTATCCTGCAATGACGTGCATAGCTTCTCTAACTCATCGATCCTACCAGCGTTGAATTCAGAAGCTTTCTCAAGGTCCACAATACTCTGGCCCTGCGAATTTAGTGTCCAGTTCAGCAATAGTAGCCTTAAGATCCTACGCTATAGCAACACGTAGTTCTCCCAAAGCCTGGGTATGTTCTGTAAGTGTCACGTTGTTACCTGTGCCTTCCGCCATGTCTGTCTCGTTGTTTGGTGGGGAGTAGGCCTCCGATGTGGATTTATTGTCCAAATATTAAGTATATTTTCATTTGTGTAACACTTTTTTGGTTTCTACATGATTCCATATGTGATATTTCATAGTTTTGATGTCTTCACTGTTATTCTACAATGTAGAAAATAGTAAAAATAAAGAAAAACCCCTGGAATGAGTAGGTGTGTCCAAACATTTGACTGGTACTGAATGTAAGAGTGGGTGGGGCTTGAACTGCATCCCTGTCTCACCCCACGCCCTTGTTGAAAGAAATGTGTGTGTATTTTGCCAATTTTAACCACACACTTATTGTTTGTGTACATGGATTTTATAACGTTGTATGTTTTTCCCCCAACACCAATTTCCATCAATTTGTTTTGGCAGACCCTCATGCCAAATTGAATCAAAAGCTTTTTGAAATCAACAAAGCATGAGAAGACTTTGCCTTTTGTTTTGGTTTGTTTGTTTGCCAATTAGGGTGTGCAGGGTGAATACGTGGTCCGTCGTACGGTCATTTGGTAAAAAGCCAATTTGACATTTGCTCAGTACATTGATTTCACAGGATATGTAAGAATCTGCTGTTAATGATAATGCAGAGGATTTTCCAAAGGTTCCTGTTGACGCATGGTAGTTATTGGAGTCAAATTTGTCTCCACTCCTTGGTTCCAAATATTGGGGAAGATGCCAGAACGTAACACTCTACTGAACCGGTGATCTGATGTTGGCGAGTCTTCTCTTACTCTGAAGGTGTTTATGTATAAAATAATAAAAAAATATATATTGATGGGTGGCATTTCAATGAGCTCATGGGAAAGTACTATCAAGGTCATGAACCTTTTAGGAATGTTAATAATATTGTCTGGGTAAAGTGCCTCAGTACCATGACAACTGTCTGCTTTGACTGGTTGACTGACTAGACCAGAGGAGGTCTGTGAGAGAGAGAGACCTGGAGAATGTGCTAGATGTTTCTACTAACACAATACACTGGCATCTCGTAGGTCATGAACTTTTTAGGAATGTTAATAACATTGTCTGGGTAAAGTGCCTTATTACCATGACAACTGTCTGTCTGGATTGACTGGGTGAGTAGACAGGCTGTCTCTCTCTCGTTTTCTCTCTGTGTGTGTGTGTCCTGTAGGACTCTGTCTCTGTCCTGTGAGCTCCAATCCTCTCCTCATAATTATAGACTGACTCCCTGTTCAATTACCTTTAATAATAATAATCCACCTCTCTCTCTCTCTCTCTCTCTGTCTCTGTCTCTCCCTCTGTCTCTGTGTCATCCTCTCTCTCTCTCTCTCTCTCTCTCTCTCTCTCTCTCTCTCTCTCTCTCTCTCTCTCTCTCTCTATATATATATATATATATATATATATATATATATATATATTTCCATGTCAATTTAAGGGCTTTATTGGCATGGGAAACCTATGTTAACATTGCCAAAGCAAGAGAAAAATTCTAAAAAATAAATAACGGAAAAGTGGTGCGTGCATATGTATTCACCCCCTTTGCTATGAAGCCCCTAAATAAGATCTGGTGCAACCAATTACCTTCAGAAGTCACATAATTAGTTAAATAAAGTCCACCTGTGTGCAATCTAAGTGTCACATGATCTGTCACATGATCTCAGTATATATAGACCTGTTCTGAAAGGCCCCTGACTTCTGAAGGTAATTGGTTGCACCAGATCTTATTCAGGGGCTTCATAGCAAAGGGGGTGAATACATATGCACGCACCACTTTTCTGTTATTTATGGTTTTGAAGCTATTTCTTGCATTTCACTTGACCAATTTTGGACTATTTTGTGTATGTCCATCACATGAAATCCAAATAAAAATCCATTTAAATTACAGGTTGTAATGCAACAGATGTTGCTTTGATGTTTTGATGGTATGTCTAACAGAGAGAGACTTGGAACAATAGTCATCATTTTTATTATACTATATTAATATTATTGAACTATGATATACAGTGGGCTGGAAAAGTATATATATATCCTTGATAAAGATGAAAACTAAATGACAGAATAATATGAATACCACAAATACTATATTATTTTTGTTATTATTATTGCAACAACAAAAAATATGAAATGTATATTATTTTAGTCTAACACAATTGCTTAGAGAAAGATATTTTGTTTAACAATAAATAAATAAAAATTATGGTAGGTAATAATTTTTTTTTTTTTTTTAAAGGTAGCGGTCACAATGACGTACACCTCTGTTTCTAAGCCCTTCAAAACCTCACCTTGTCAGGATAACGGCACTGAGCCTTCCTCTGTTTCCCATACCTTTTAATATCTCACATTTACGTCATTTAGCAGATGCTCTTATCCAGAGCGACTTACAGTTAGTGAGTGCATTCGTGATTTCTTTTTCATACTGGCCCCCCCGTGGGAAACGAACCCACAACCCTGGCGTTGCAAACGCCATGCTCTACCAACTGAGCTACATCCCCTGCCGGCCATTCCCTCCCCTACCCTGGACGACGCTGGGCCAATTGTGCGCCGCCCCATGGGTCTCCCGGTCACGGCCAGCTACGACAGAGCCTGGATTCGTACCAGGATCTCTAGTGGCACAGCTAGCACTGCGATGCAGTGCCTTAGACCACTGCGCCACCTTGTGAGGGTAACGTTACGGAGCCTTCCTCTGTTTGTAATACCTCACCTTGTGAGGATAACAGTACTGAGCCATCCTCTGTTTGTAATACCTCACCTTGTGAGGATAACGGCACTGAGCCTTCCTCTGTTTCCCATACCTTTCAATACCTCACCTTGTGAGGATAATGGCACTGAGCCTTTTTCAAAACAAGAAAAAATGAGTTGGAGAACACATTGGTAGGGATCTTAGACCATTCCTCCATACAGCCTCCTTCCAGATCCTTGATATCCTTCGCTTGCGCTTATGTACTGCTCTCTTCAATTCAAACCATAGGTTTTCAATGGGTTTCAAGTCCGGAGACTGAGATGGCCATTGAAAAATATGGATCTTTGGTGTTATGGGGCTCTTTTTCTTCGCTGCTCTGAAGAGGGCAGTCCATAAGCGCAGGCGAAGGATATCAAGGATCTGGAAGGAGGCTGTATGGAGGAATGAACTAAAAGCCCTCCCAATGTGTTCTCCAACTCAATAATTTTTTGAACATCTCAATGCTGTTCTCGCAAGGTGGGGTATTGAAAGGTATTGGAAACAGAGGTGTACATCATTAGATGTGTTTAACATTACTTGTTAAACAAAATCTATTTCCCTAAGCATTTTTTTTTTACTAAAATGATATATATATATTTTTTTTTACATACAATATAGCTCAGTATTTTAAGTATACATTTTATATAGTCATTTTTGTTCATCTATATCAAGGATTTACAGACTTTTCACCCCACTGTACATATACTTTAAAGTCCCGGTGAAACCCACTGTCTTCTAACTTAACATGCCAGTCTGTATAGTAAATATTATACCCAGATATCTTTTCCCTTACGAGGCAAATGTTGCATCTGTCTGTGTTTTTTAAAACTCCTGAGTGAGGTCACTTAACATAGCAAGGCCTTGGGAACTTTATTTAATTAGCTCTGTTCCCATGGTAACTGATTCAAAACCTTTCTATGTAGTGTGTATTCCATCTCTCTCTCTCCCCTCCATCTCTCTCTCTCCCCTCAATCTCTCTCTCTCCCCTCCATCTCTCACTCCCCTACATCTCTCTCTCTTCCCTCCATCTCTCTCTCTCTCCTCCATCTCTCTCTCTCCCCTCCATCTCTCTCTCTCCTCCATCTCTCTCTCTCCTCCATCTCTCTCTCTCCCATCCATCTCTCTCTCTCCCCTCCATCTCTCTCTCCCCTCCATCTCTCTCTATCCCCTCCATCTCTCTCTCCTCCATCTCTCTCTCTCCCCTCCATCTCTCTCTCTCCCCTCCATCGCTCTCTTCCCTCCATCTCTCTCTCTCTCCTCCATCTCTCTCTCTCCCCTCCATCTCTCTCTCTTCCCTCCATCTCTCTCTCTCCCCTCCATCTCTCTCTCTCTCCCCTCCATCTCTCTCTCTCCCCTCCATCTCTCTCTCTCCTCCATCTATCTCTCTCCCCTCCATCTCTCTCTCCCCTCCATTTCTCTCTCTCCCCTCCATCTCTCTCTCTCCCCTCCATCTCTCTCTCTCCCCTCCATCTCTCTCTCTCCCTTCCCTCCATCTCTCTCTCTCTCCTCCATCTCTCTCTCTCCCCTCCATCTCTCTCTCATCCCTCCATCTCTCTCTCCCCTCCATCTCTTTCTCTCCCCTCCATCTCTCTCTCCCCTCCATCTCTCTCTCTCCCCTCCATCTCTCTCTCTCCTCCATCTCTCTCTCTCCCCTCCATCTCTCTCTCTCCCCTCCATCTCTCTCTCTCCCCTCCATCTCTCTCTTTCCCCTCCATCTCTCTCTCTCTCCTCCATCTCTCTCTCTCCCCTCCATCTCTCTCTCCCCTCCATCTCTCACTCCCCTCCATCTCTCTCTCTCCCCTCCATCTCTCTCCCCCCTCCATCTCTCTCTCTTCCCTCCATCACTCTCTCTCTCTCCTCCATCTCTCTCTCTCCCCTCCATCTCTCTCTCTTCCCTCCATCTCTCTCTCCCCTCCATCTCTCTCTCTCCCCTCCATCTCTCTCTCTCCCCTCCATCTCTCTCTCTCCCTTCCACCTCGCTCTCTCCCCTCCATCTCTCTCTCCTCAATCACTCTCTCTCTCCTCCATCTCTCTCTCTCCCCTCCATCTCTCTCTCTCTCCTCCATCTCTCTCTCTCCTCCATCTCTCTCTCTCTCCTCCATCTCTGTCTCTCCCCTCCATCTCTGTCTCCCCTCCACCTCTCTCTCTCTCCTCCATCTCTCTCTCTCCCCTCCATCTCTCTCTCTCCCCTCCACCTCTCTCTCTCCTCCATCTCTCTCTCTCCCCTCCATCTCTCTCTCTCCCCTCCATCTCTCTCTCTCTTCTCCATCTCTCTCTCTCCCCTCCATCTCTCTCTCTCCCCTCCATCTCTCTCTCTCTTCCCTCCATCTCTCTCTCCCCTCCATCTCTCTCTCTCGTCCCTCCATCTCTCTCTCCCCTCCATCGCTCTCTCTCTTCCCTCCATCTCTCTCTCCCCTCTATCTCTCTCTCTCTTCCCTCCATCTCTCTCTCCCCTCCATCTCTCTCTCTTCCCTCCATCTCTCTCTCCCCTCCATCTCTCTCTCCCTTCCCTCCATCTCTCTCTCTCTTCTCCATCTCTCTCTCTCCCCTCCATCTCTCTCTCTCCCCTCCATCTCTCTCTCTCTTCCCTCCATCTCTCTCTCCCCTCCATCTCTCTCTCTTCCCTCCATCTCTCTATCCCCTCCATCTCTCTCTCTCTTCTCTCATCTCTCTCCCCTCCATCTCTCTCTCTCTTTCCTCCATCTCTCTCTCTCTCCCCTCCATCTCTCTCTCTTCCCTCCACCTCTCTCTCCCCTCCATCTCTCTCTGTCTTCCCTCAACCTCTCTCTCCCCTCCATCTCTCTCTCTTCCCTCAATTTCTCTCTGTTCCCTCCATCTCTCTCTCTTCTCCACCCCTCTCGCTTCCCTACATCTCTCTCTTCCCTCCATTTCGCTCTCTCCCCTCCATCTCTCTCTCCCCTCCATCTCTCTCTGTCTTCCCTCCATCTCTCTCTCTCCCATCATCTCTCTCTCTTCCCTCCATCTCTCTCTCCCCTCCATCTCTCTCTCTCTTCCCTCCATCTCTCTCTCCCCTCCATCTCTCTCTCTCCCCCATCTCTCTCTCTTCCCTCCATCTCTCTCTCTCCCCTCCATCTCTCTCTCTCTCTTCCCTCCCTCCATCTCTCTCTCTTCCCTCCATCTCTCTCTCTCCCTTCCATCTCTCTCTCTTCCCTCCATCTCTCTCTTCCCTCCATCTCTGTCTCTCCCCTCCATCTCTCTCTCTCCCCTCCATCTCTCTCTGTCTTCCATCCATCTCTCTCTCTTCCCTCCATCTCTCTCTCTCTTCTCCATCTATCTCTCTCTCTTCTCCATCTCTCTCTTCCCTCCATCTCTCTATCTCTTCCCTCCATCTCTCTCTCCCCTCCATCTCTCTCCCCTCCATCTCTCTCTCTCTCTCTCCCCTCCATTTCTCTCTCTTCCCTCCATCTCTCTCTCTCTTCCCTCCATCTCTCTCTCTTCCCTCCTCTCTCTCTTCCCTCCATCTCTCTCTCTCTTCCCTCCACCTCTCTCTCTCTTCCCTCCATCTCTCTCTCTTCCCGCCATCTCTCTCTCTCTCTTCCCTCTATCTTTCTCTCTTCTCCATCTCTCTCTTCCCTCCATCTCTCTCTCTCCCCTCCATCTCTCTCTGTCTTCCCTCCGTCTCTCTCTCTCTCTCCCCTCCATCTCAATCAATCAATCAATTTTATTTTATATAGCCCTTCTTACATCAGCTAATATCTCGAAGTGCTGTACAGAAACCCAGCCTAAAACCCCAAACAGCTAGTAATGCAGGTGTAAAAGCACGGTGGCTAGGAAAAACTCCCTAGAAAGGCCAAAACCTAGGAAGAAACCTAGAGAGGAACCAGGCTATGAGGGGTGGCCAGTCCTCTTCTGGCTGTGCCGGGTGGAGATTATAACAGAACCATGCCAAGATGTTCAAAAATGTTCATAAGTGACAAGCATGGTCAAATAATAATCAGGAATAAATCTCAGTTGGCTTTTCATAGCCGATCATTAAGAGTTGAAAACAGCAGGTCTGGGACAGGTAGGGGTTCCATAACCGCAGGCAGAACAGTTGAAACTGGAATAGCAGCAAGGCCAGGCGGACTGGGGACAGCAAGGAGTCACCACGGCCGGTAGTCCCGACGTATGGTCCTAGGGCTCAGGTCTCTCAGTTGGCTTTTCATAGCCGATCATTAAGAGTTGAAAACAGCAGGTCTGGGACAGGTAGGGGTTTCGTAACCGCAGGCAGAACAGTTGAAACTGGAATAGCAGCAAGGCCAGGCGGACTGGGGACAGCAAGGTGTCATCATGCCCGGTGGTCCTGACGTATGGTCCTAGGGCTCAGGTTCTCAGAGAGAAAGAGAGAACGAGAGAATTAGAGAGAGCATACTTAAATTCACACAGGACACTGGATAAGACAGGAGAAGTACTCCAGGTATAACCAACTAACCCCAGCCCCCCGACACATAAACTACTGCAGCATAAATACTGGAGGCTGAGACAGGAGCGGTCCGGAGACACTGTGGCCCCATCCGAAGAAACCCCCGGACAGGGCCAAACAGGAAGGATATAACCCCACCCACTCTGCCAAAGCACAGCCCCCGCACCACTAGAGGGATATCCTCAACCACCAACTTACAATCCTGAGACAAGGCCGAGTATAGCCCACAGAGGTCTCCACCACAGCACAAACCAAGGGGGGGCGCCAACCCAGACAGGAAGATCACGTCAGTAACTCAACCCACTCAAGTGACGCACCCCTCCTAGGGACGGCATGAAAGAGCACCAGCAAGCCAGTGACTCAGCCCCTGTAACAGGGTTAGAGGCAGAGAACCCCAGTGGAGAGAGGGGAACCGGCCTGGCAGAGACAGCAAGGGCTGTTCGTTGCTCCAGAGCCTTTCCGTTCACCTTCACACTCCTGGGCCAGACTACACTCAATCATATGACCTACTGAAGAGATAAGTCTTCAGTAAAGACTTAAAGGTTGAGACCGAGTCTGCGTCTCTCACATGGGTAGGCAGACTGTTCCATAAAAATGGAGATCTATAGGAGAAAGCCCTGCCTCCCGCTGTTTGCTTAGAAATTCTAGGGACAATTAGGAGGCCTGCGTCTTGTGACCGTAGCGTACGTATTGGTATGTACGGCAGGACCAACTCGGAAAGATAGGTAGGAGCAAGCCCATGTAACGCTTTATAGGTTAACAGTAAAACCTTGAAATCAGCCCTTGCCTTAACAGGAAGCCAGTGTAGGGAAGCTAGCACTGGAGTAATATGATCAAATTTCTTGGTTCTAGTCAGGATTCTAGCAGCCGTATTTAGCACTAACTGAAGTTTATTTAGTGCTTTATCCGGGTAGCCGGAAAGTAGAGCATTGCAGTAGTCTAACCTAGAAGTAACAAATGCATGGA
The DNA here is from genome assembly GCF_964263955.1 of Coregonus lavaretus. Taxonomy (NCBI): domain Eukaryota; kingdom Metazoa; phylum Chordata; class Actinopteri; order Salmoniformes; family Salmonidae; genus Coregonus; species Coregonus lavaretus. Next base: position 45,333,826 of record NC_140011.1, on the reverse strand, counting down.
TTAATTTTTCTGCATCATTTTTGGACAGAAAATTTCTGATTTTTGCAATGTTACGTAGATGGAAAAAAGCTGTCCTTGAAACAGTCTTGATATGTTCGTCAAAAGAGAGATCAGGGTCAAGAGTAACGCCGAGGTCCTTCACAGTTTTATTTGAGACGACTTTACAACCATCAAGATGAATTGTCAGATTTAACAGAAGATCTCTTTGTTTCTTGGGACCTAGAACAAGCATCTCTGTTTTGTCCGAGTTTAAAAGTAGAAAGTTTTCAGCCATCCACTTCCTTATGTCTGAAACACAGGCTTCTAGCGAGGGCAATTTTGGGGCTTCACCATGTTTCATTGAAATGTACAGCTGTGTGTCATCCGCATAGCAGTGAAAGTTAACATTATGTTTTCGAATAACATCCCCAAGAGGTAAAATATATAGTGAAAACAATAGTGGTCCTAAAACGGAACCTTGAGGAACACCGAAATGTACAGTTGATTTGTCGGAGGACAGACCATTCACAGAGACAAACTGATATCTTTCCGACAGGTAAGATCTAAACCAGGCCAGAACTTGTCCGTGTAGACCATTTCTCTCTCTCTTCCCTCCATCTCTCTCTTCCCTCCTCTCTCTCTCTTCCCTCCATCTTTCTCTCTTCTCCATCTCTCTCTCTCCCCTCCATCTCTCTCTCTCCCCCATCTCTCTCTCTTCCCTCCATCTCCCTCTCTCTTCCCTCCATCTCTCTCTCTCCCCTCCATCTCTCTCTCTCTCTTCCCTCTATCTCTCTCTCTTCTCTCCATCTCTGTCTCTTCCCTCCATCTCTCTCTCTCTCCCCTCCATCTCTCTCTCTCCCCTCCATCTCTCTCTCTCCCCCATCTCTCTCTCTTCCCTCCAACTCCCTCTCTCTTCCCTCCATCTCTCTCTCTCCCCTCCATCTCTCTCTCTCTCTTCCCTCTATCTCTCTCTCTTCTCTCCATCTCTTTCTCTTCCCTCCATCTCTCTCTCTCTCCCCTCCATCTCTCTCTCTCCCCTCCATTTATCTCTCTCTTCCCTCCATCTCTCTTTCTTCCCTCCATCTATCTCTCTCTCTTCCCTCCATCTCTCTCTCTTCCCTCCATCTCCCTCTCAATTAAATTACATTAAATTAAAAGGGGTTTATTGGCATGGAAAACATATGTTAACATTGCCAAAGCAAGTGAAATAGATAATAAACAAAAGTCAAATAAACAATCAAAAATGAACAGTAAACATTACACTCTCAAGTTTCAAAGGAATAGACACATTTCAAATGTCATATTATGTATATATACAGTGTTGTAACAATGTGCAAATAGTTAAAGTACAAATGGGAAAATAAATAAACATAAATATGGGTGGTATTTACAATGGTGTTTGTTATTCACTGGTTGCCCTTTTCTTGTGGCAACAGGTCATAAATCTTGCTGCTGTGATTGCACACGTTGGTATTTCACCCAATAGATATGGGAGTTTATCAAAATTGGACTTGTTTTGGAATTCTTTGTGGATCTGTGTAATCTGAGGGAAATATGTGCCTCTAATATGGTCATACATTTGGCAGGAGGTTAGGAAGTGCAGCTCAGTTTCCACCTCATTTTGTGGGCAGTGTGCACATAGCCTGTCTTCTCTTGAGAGCCAGGTCTGCATACGGCGGCCTTTCTCAATAGCAAGGCTATGCTCACTGAGTCTGTACATACAGTACCAGTCAAAAGTTTGGACACACCTACTCATTCCAGGGTTTTTCTTTATTTTCAAAATGTTCTACATCGTAGAATAATAGTGGAGACATCAAAACTATGAAATAACACGTATGGAATCATGTAGTAACCAAAAAAGTGTTAAACAAATCAAAATATGTTTTATATTTGAGATTCTTCAAATAGCCACCCTTTGCCTTGATGACAGCTTTGCACACTCTTGGCATTCTCTCAACCAGCTTCATGAGGTAGTCACCTGGAATGCATTTCAATTAACAGGTGTGCCTTCTTAAAAGTTAATTTGTGGAATTTCTTTCCTTCTTAATGTGTTTGAGCCAATCAGTTGTGTTGTAACAAGGTAGGGGGGGTATACAGAAGATAGCACTATTTGGTAAAAGACCAAGTCCATATTATGACAAGAACCGCTCAAATAAGCAAAGACAAACAACAGTCCATCATTACTTTAAGACATGAAGGTCAGTCAATACAGAACATTTCAAGAACTTTGAAAGTTTCTTCAAGTGCAGTCGCAAAAACCATCAAGCGCTATGATGAAACTGGCTCTCATGAGGACCGCCACAGGAATGGAAGACCCAGAGTTAACTCTGCTGCAGAGGATACGTTCATTAGAGTTAACTGCACCTCAGATTGCAGCCCAAATAAATGCTTCACAGAGTTCAAGTAACAGACACATCTCAACATCAACTGTTCAGAGGAGACTGTGTGAATCAGGCCTTCATGGTCGAATTGCTGCAAAGGACACCAATTAGAAGAAGAGACCTGCTTGGGCCAAGAATCACGAGCAATGGACATTAGACCGGTGGAAATGTGTCCTTTGAGTTTTTGGGTTCCAACCGCCGTGTCTTTGTGAGACAGGGGGTTGATGAACGGATGATCTCTGCATGTGAACAGTCGTGGTCAAAAGTTTTGAGAATGACACAAGTATTGGTCTTCACAAAGTTCGCTGCTTCAGTGTTATGAGATATTTTTGTCAGATGTTACTATGGTATACTGAAGTATAATTACAAGCATTCCATAAGTGTCAAAGGCTTTTATTGACAATTACATGAAGTTTATGCAAAGAGTCAATATTTGCAGTGTTGACCCTTCTTTTTCAAGACCTCTGCAATCCGCCCTGGAATGCTGTCAATTAACTTCTGGGCCACATCCTGACTGATGGCAGCCCATTCTTGCATAATCAATGCTTGGAGTTTGTCAGAATTTGTGGGTTTTTGGTTGTCCACCCGCCTCTTGAGGATCGACCACAAGTTCTCAATGGGATTAAGGTCTGGGGATTTTCCTGGCCATGGACCCAACATTTCGAGGTTTTGTTCCCCAAGCCACTTAGTTATCATTTTTGCCATATGGCAAGGTGCTCCATCATGCTGGAAAAGGCATTGGTCGTCACCAAACTGTTCTTGGATGGTTGGGAGAAGTTGCTCTCGGAGGATGTGTTGGTACCATTCTTTAATCATGGCTGTGTTTTTAGGCAAAATTGTGAGTGAGCCCACTTCCTTGGCTGAGAAGCAACCCCACACATGAATGGTCTCAAGATGCTTTACTGTTGGCATGACACAGGACTGATGGTAGCGCTCACCTTGTCTTCTCCGGACAAGGTGTTTTCCGGATGCCCCAAACAATCGGAAAGGGTATTCATCAGAGAAAATGACTTTACCCCAGTCCTCAGCAGTCCAATCCCTGTACCTTTTACAGAATATCAGTCTGTCCCTGATGTTTTCCTGGAGAGAAGTGGCTTTTTTGCTGCCCTTCTTGACACCAGGCCATCCTCCAAAAGTCTTCGCCTCACTGTGCGTGCAGATGCACACACACCTGCCTGCTGCCATTCCTGACAAGCTCTGCACTGGTGGTACCCCGATCCCGCAGCTGAATCAACTTTAGGAGACGGTCCTGGCGCTTGCTGGACTTTCTTGGGCGCCCTGGCGCCTTCTTCACAACAATTGAATCTCTCTCCTTGCAGTTCTTGATGATCCGATAAATGGTTGATTTAGGTGCAATCTTACTAGCAGCAATATCCTTGCCTGTGAAGCCCTTTTTGTGCAAAGCAATGAAGACGGCACGTGTTTCCTTGCAGGTAACCATGGTTAACAGAGGAAGAACAATGATTTCAAGCACCACCCTCCTTTTAAAGCTTCCAGTATGTTATTCTAACTCAATCAGCATGACAGAGTGATCTCCAGCCTTGTCCTTGTCAACACTCTCACCTGTGTTAACGAGAGAATCACTGACATGATGGCAGCTTGTCCTTTTGTGGCAGGCTGAAATGCATTGGAAATGAATTTTTGGGATTATGTTCATTTTCATGGCAAAGAGGGACTTTCCAATTAATTGCAATTCATCTGATCACTCTTCATGACATTCTGGATTGTATGCAAATTGCCATAAAAACTGAGACAGCAGACTTTGTGAAAATTAGGATTTGTGTCATTCTCAAAACTTTTGACCACGACCGTAAAGCATGGAGGAGGAGGTGTTATGGTGTGGGGGTGCTTTGCTGGTGGCACTGTCTGTGATTTATTTAGAATTCAAGGCACACTTAACCAGCATGGCTACCACAGAATTCTGCAGCGATACACCATCCCATCTGGTTTGGGCTTAGTGGGACAATCATTTGTTTTTCAACAGGACAATGACCCAACACACCTCCAGGCTGTGTAAGGGCTATTTTACCAAGAAGGAAAGTGATGGAGTGCTGCATTAGATGACCTGGCCTCATCTCAGGAGGGATTTTGTTCCACTCCTCTTTGCAGATCTTCTCCAAGTCATTAAGGTTTCGAGGCTGACATTTGGCAACTCGAACCTTCAGCTTCCTCCACATATTTTCTATGGGATTAAGGTCTGGAGACTGGCTAGGCCACTCCAGGACCTTAATGTGCTTCTTCTTGAGCCACTCCTTTGTTGCCTTGGCCGTGTGTTTTGGGTCATTGTCATGCTGGAATATCCATACACGACCCATTTTCAACGCTCTGGTTGAGGGAAGGAGGTTCTCACCCAAGATTTGACGGTACATGGCCCCGTCCATCGTCCCTTTGATGCGGTGAAGTTGTCCTGTCCCCTCAGCAGAAAAACACCCCCAAAGCATAATGTTTCCACCTCCATGTTTGACGGTGAGGATGGTGTTCTTGGGGTCATAGGCAGCATTCCTCCTCCTCCAAAAACGGTTAGTTGAGTTGATGCCAAAGAGCTCGATTTTGGTCTCATCTGACCACAACACTTTCACCCAGTTCTCCTCTGAATCATTCAGATGTTCATTGGCAAACTTCAGACGGCCCTGTATATGTGTTTTCTTGAGCAGGAGGACCTTGCAGGCGCTGGAGGATTTCAGTCCTTCACGGCGTAGTGTGTTACCAATTGTTTTCTTGGTGACTATGGTCCCAGCTGCCTTGAGATCATTGACAAGATCCTCCCGTGTAGTTCTGGGCTGATTCCTCACCGTTCTCATGATCATTGCAACTCCACGAAGTGAGATCTTGCATGGAGCCCCAGGTCGAGGGAGATTGACAGTTCTTTTGTGTTTCTTCCATTTGCGAATAATCGCACCAACTGTTGTCACCTTCTCACCAAGCTGCTTGGCGATGGTCTTGTAGCCCATTCCAGCCTTGTGTAGGTCTACAATCTTGTCCCTGACATCCTTGGAGAGCTCTTTGGTCTTGGCCATGGTGGAGAGTTTGGAATCTGATTGATTGATTGCTTCTGTGGACAGGTGTCTTTATACAGGTAACAAACTGAGATTAGGAGCACTCCCTTTAAGAGTGTGCTCCTAATCTCAGCTCGTTACCTGTATAAAAGACACCTGGCAGCCAGAAATCTTTCTGATTGAGAGGGGGTCAAATACTTATTTCCCTCATTAAAATGCAAATCAATTTATAACATTTTTGACATGCATTTTTCTGGATTTTGTTGTTGTTATTCTGTCTCTCACTGTTCAAATAAACCTACCATTAAAATTATAGACTGATCATTTATTTGTCAGTGGGCAAACGTACAAAATCACCAGGGGATCAAATACTTTTTTCCCTCACTGTACCACAAACCCATAAGGTGCCTTATTGCTATTATAAACTGGTTACCAACGTAATTAGAGCATTAAAAATACACGTTTTGTCATACCCGTTGTATACGGTCTGATGTACCACAGCTGTCAGCCAATCAGCATTCAGAGCTCGAACAACCCAGTTTATAATAATAATAAATGCACCTGGTAAAATTCACTAAGTATTTTAACAACTGTTACAGGGGCATATTTGGCAGGGAATGCTGTTACCTCCAGATAGGTGTTTGTCCCCCTGTGTGCTGAGAGTGTCAGGTTCTTGTCCAGTTCTGACATTTAGGTCGCCACAGACTAGTACATGTCCCTGGGTCTGGAAATGATTGATTTCCCCCTCTAGGATGGAGAAGCTGTCTTCATTAAAGTATGGGGATTTTAGTGGGAGATATAGGTAGCACACAGGAAGACATTCTTCTCTGTTGAGATCATTTCCTTCTCCTCTCCTCTAAAACTCTTCTACTACTACTCATACTTATCTCATCTCCTCTCTCCATCTCCCATCTCCTCTATCCAATTATTCTCTCCACTCTCATCTCTCCTCTCCTCTCTCCTCTCTCCTCTCTCCTCTCTCCTCTCTCATCTCCTCTCTCCTCTCTCCTCTCTACTCTCCTCTCTCCTCTCTCCTCTCTCCTCTCTCCTCTCTCCTCTCTCCTCTCCCCTCTCCTATCTCCTCTCTCCTCTCTCCTCTCTCCTCTCTCCTCTCTCATCTCCTCTCTCCTCTCTCCTCTCTCATCTCTCCACCTCTCCTCTCTCCTCTCTCCTCTCTGCTCTCTCTATGTCCTCTCTCCATCTCCCCTCTTCTCTGTCCTCTCTCCATCTCCATTCTCATCTCTCCTCCTCTCCATCTCCCTATCTCCTCTCTCCTCTCTCCTCTCTCCTCTCTCCTCTTTCCCCTCTCCTCTCTCCTCTCTCCTCCTCTCCATCTCCCCTCTCCTCTCTCCTCTCTCCTCTCTGCTCTCTCCATGTCCTCTCTCCATCTCCTCTCACCTTTCTGCTCTTTCCATGTCCTCTCTCCATCTCCTCTCACCTCTCTGCTATTTCCATCTCCCCTCTCCTCTCTCCTCTCTCCTCCTCTCCATCTCCCCTCTCCTCTCTCCTCTCTCCTCTCTCCATCTCCCCTCTCCTCTCTCCCCTCTCCTCTCTCCTTTCTGCTCTCTCCATGTCCTTTTCCCACCCCCCCTTCCTCTCTCCTCTCTCCTCTCTCCTCTCTCATCTCCTCTCTCCTCTCTCATCTCTCCTCTCTCCTCTCTCCTCTCTCCTCTCTCCTCTCTCCTCTCTCCTCTCCTCTCTCCTCTCTCATCTCTCCACCTCTCCTCTCTCCTCTCTCCTCTCTCCTCTCTCATCTCCTCTCTCC
>NC_140011.1:45319205-45324205 GCF_964263955.1 Coregonus lavaretus | reverse complement strand
CTCTCCTCTCTCCTCTCTCCTCTCTCCTCTCTCCTCTCTCCTCTCCTCTCTCCTCTCTCATCTCTCCTCTCTCCTCTCTCCTCTCTCATCTCCTCTCTCCTCTCTCATCTCTCCACCTCTCCTCTCTCCTCTCTCCTCTCTCCTCTCTCCTCTCTCCTCTCTCCTCTCTGCTCTCTCTATGTCCTCTCTCCATCTCCCCTCTTCTCTGTCCTCTCTCCATCTCCCTTCTCATCTCTCCTCCTCTCCATCTCCCTTTCTCCTCTCTCCACCTCTCCTCTCTCCTCTCTCCTCTCTCCTCTCTCCTCTTTCCCCTCTCCTCTCGCCTCTCTCCTCCTCTCCATCTCCCCTCTCCTCTCTCCTCTCTCCTCTTTGCTCTCTCCATGTCCTCTCTCCATCTCCTCTCACCTTTCTGCTCTTTCCATGTCCTCTCTCCATCTCCTCTCACCTCTCTGCTATTTCTATCTCCCCTCTCCTCTCTCCTCTCTCCTCCTCTCCATCTCCCCTCTCCTCTCTCCTCTCTCTTCTCTCCATCTCCCCTCTCCTCTCTCCCCTCTCCTCTCTCCTCTCTGCTCTCTCCATGTCCTTTTCCCACCCCCCCTTCCTCTCTCCTCTCTGCTCTCTCCATGTCCTCTCTCCTCTCTGCTCTCTCCATGTCCTCTCACCTCTCTGCTCTCTCCATGTCCTCTCACCTCTCTGCTCTCTCCATGTCCTCTCTCCATCTCCCCTCTCCTCTCTACTCTCTGCTCTCTCCATCTCCTCTCTCCTCTCTCCTCTCTCCTCTCTCCTCTCTCCTCTCTCCTCTCTCCCCTCTCCTCTCTCCTCTCTACACTCTCCTCTCTCCCCTCTCCTCTCTCCTCTCTCCCCTCTCTTCTCTCCTCTCTCCTCTCTCCTCTCTCTTCTCTCCTCTCTCCTCTCTCCTCTCTCCTCTCTCCTCTCTCCTCTCTCCTCTCTCCCCTCTCCTCTCTCCTCTCTCCCCTCTCCTCTCTCCTCTCTACTCTCTCCTCTCTCCTCTCTCCCCTCTCCTCTCTCCTCTCTCCTCTCTCCCCTCTCCTCTCTCCTCTCTCCCCTCTCCTCTCTCCTCTCTCCTCTCTCCTCTCTCCCCTCTCCTCTCTCCTCTCTACTCTCTCCTCTCTCCATCTCCTCTCTCCTCTCTCCCCTCTCCCCTCTCCCCTCTCCTCTCTCCTCTCTCCTCTCTCCTCTCTCCCCTCTCCTCTCTGCTCTCTCCCCTCTCCTCTCTGCTCTCTCCCCTCTCCTCTCTGCTCTCTCCTCGCTCCTCTCTGCTCTCTCCTCTCCTCTAAAACTCTTCATCAACTTCTTCTCTTACTCATCCTCTGATTCACTTCTGTTATATAAACCACCTCTTTAACACACAACACACACCCTCCTTTCTCTGCCCCCCACACGTGTCTAGATTATAGATCCACGCCTCCTTTTCTCAAAGGTTCGTGATTTTAATTTAGTTGTATTTATTTATTTTCCTTCTGAGTATTTAGTATTTCCTTATTGAAGTGTGAACCGTCTGTTGTGGAGATGTGAGGAGGAGGAGGGTCTGGTTGACTGTAGAATAATAGAACCGTCAATCTGGTTTAGTCACGCAGCAATGAAACACACTGGCTGCTTCAGACTTTTACACGGTTATAAAAGTGTGTGTGTGTGTGTGTGTGTGTGTGTGTGTGTGTGTGTGTGTGTGTGTGTGTGTGTGTGTGTGTGTGTGAGTGCAGCGGTGTAAAGCAGGGGTTGAGTTACTGCAGGCAGTCCGTGGTCAGATCTCAAAATAAATATAAAAACAAAATACACTACCGGTCAAAAGTTTTAGAACACCTACTCATTCAAGTGTTTTTTATTTATTTTTATACGTAAAGCATGGAGAAGGAGGCGTTATGGTGTGGGGGGTGCTTTGCTGGTGACACTGTCTGTGATTTATTTAGAATTCAAGGCACACTTAACCAACATGGCTACCACAGCATTCTGCAGCGATACGTCATCCCATCTAGTTCGGGCTTAATGGGACAATCAATTGTTTTTCAACAGGACAATGACCCAACACACCTCCAGGCTGTGTAAGAGCTATTTTAACAAGAAGGGGAGTGATGGAGTGCTGCATCAGATGACCTGGCCTCCACAATCCCCCGACCTCAACCCAATTGAGATGGTTTGGGATGAGTTGGACCGCAGAGTGAAGGAAAAGCAGCCAACAAGTGCTCAGCATATGTGGGAACTCCTTCAAGACTGTTTGAAAAGCATTCCAAGTGAAGCTGGTTGAGAGAATGCCAAGAGTGTTTAAAGCTGTCATCGAGGCAAAGGGTGGCTATTTGAAGAATTTTTACATTTACATTTTACATTTACGTCATTTAGCAGACGCTCTTATCCAGAACGACTTACAAATTGGTGCATTCACCCTATAGCCAGTGGGATAACCAATCTCAATTATAAAATATATTTTTATTTGTTTAACACTTTTTTGGTTACTACATGATTCCATATGTGTTATTTCAAAGTTTTGATGTCTTCACTATTATTCTACAATGTAGAAAATAGTACAAATAAAGAAAATCCCTTGAATGAGTAGGTGTTCTAAAACCTTTGACTGGTAGTTATATCTAAAAAATGTTTTTATGAATATTACTTACAAAATGTAACTAAGGGATCCGTGGAATAGGGTTGAATGGCGGGAACCAGGTTACCGAGATATGCCAACCAAAACCACTCCCTTGGTGAAACCGGTAAAATATAATAAATTATTTATATGTACAGCATCACGTGAAATTGAACTGTTAAATTACATGCAATGTCTAAATCTGGTTTCTCTAAGGCCTTCTCTCTCTCTGGTCACTGCATGATGAATCATATGTAACTCTGGATTCTCTAAGGCCTTCTCTCTCTCTGGTCACTGCATGATGAATCATATGGAACTCTGGATTCTCTAAGGCCTTCTCTCTCTCTGGTCACTGCATGATGAATCATATGGAACTCTGTGTTGTTGTTTTTATCGCACTGCTTTGCTTTATCTTGGCCAGGTCGCAGTTGTAAATGAGAACTTGTTCTCAACTGGCTTCTTACCTGGTTAAATAAAGGTGAAATAAATAAAGTAAATAAATAAAAAATCATCAATGCTCAGGGTGGGGACCGACAGCCCATCTCAGTATGTAGACCTATCATCTCAGTATGTAGACCTATCATCTCAGTATGTAGACCTATCATCTCAGTATGTAGACCTATCATCTCAGTATGTAGACCTATCATCTCAGTATGTAGACCTATCATCTCAGTATGCAGACCTATCATCTCAGTATGCAGACCTATCATCTCAGTATGCAGACCTATCATCTCAGTATGTAGGCCTATCATCTCAGTATGTAGACCTATCATCTCAGTATGTAGACCTATCATCTCAGTATGTAGACCTATCATCTCAGTATGTAGACCTATCATCTCAGTATGTAGACCTATCATCTCAGTATGTAGACCTATCATCTCAGTATGTAGACCTATCTCAGTATGTAGACCTATCATCTCAGTATGTAGACCTATCATCTCATCACGGTAACAGCCCATCTCAGTATGTAGACCTATCATCTCAGTATGTAGACCTATCATCTCAGTATGTAGACCTATCATCTCAGTATGTAGACCTATCATCTCAGTATGTAGACCTATCATCTCAGTATGTAGACCTATCTCAGTATGTAGACCTATCATCTCAGTATGTAGACCTATCATCTCAGTATGTAGACCTATCATCTCAGTATGTAGACCTATCATCTCATCACGGTAACAGCCCATCTCAGTATGTAGACCTATCATCTCAGAGGTAGACCAATACACATTAGAGGAAATATTATGAAAGATGTCAATCAAATTCACTAGCCTGTACTTGTAACTTTGTAGGCTGCTTGTGCTGGACCAGAATCGCATGTTGTCTCCCTGCTTTATCACGGTTTGAACGAGGTGTGTAATTCAAATCCATATAGTACAGTATAAGACAATACAGTGCAGTAATACAGTTCATACTCCAAAAGATTAGCCTAATGGAGATAGTTTCATTGATTTACCCAAGAGAGCATATAGCTAGCTACATCTATGGGCTTTTATATAGCTAGCTACATCTATGGGCTTTATACAGCTAGCTACATCTATGGGCTTTTATATAGATAGCTACATCTATGGGCTTTATATAGCTAGCTACATCTATGGGCTTTATATAGCTAGCTACATCTATGGTATGGGCTTTTATATAGCTAGCTACATCTATGGGCTTTTATAGAGCTAGCTACATCTATGGGCTTTATATAGCTAGCTACATCTATGGGCTTTATATAGCTAGCTACAGCTATGGGCTTTATATAGCTAGCTACATCTATGGGCTTTATATAGCTAGCTACATCTATGGGCTTTATACAGCTAGCTACATCTATGGGCTTTATATAGCTAGCTACATCTATGGGCTTTATATAGCTAGCTACATCTATGGGCTTTTATAGAGCTAGCTACATCTATGGGCTTTTATATAGCTAGCTACATCTATGGGCTTTATACAGCTAGCTACATCTATGGGCTTTTATATAGATAGCTACATCTATGGGCTTTATATAGCTAGCTACATCTATGGGCTTTATATAGCTAGCTACATCTATGGGCTTTTATATAGCTAGCTACATCTATGGGCTTTTATATAGCTAGCTACATCTATGGGCTTTTATATAGCTAGCTACATCTATGGGCTTTATATAGCTAGCTACATCTATGGGCTTTTATATAGCTAGCTACATCTATGGGCTTTTATATAGCTAGCTACATCTATGGGCTTTTATATAGCTAGCTACATCTATGGGCTTTTATATAGCTAGCTACATCTATGGGCTTTATATAGCTAGCTACATCTATGGGCTTTATATAGCTAGCTACATCTATGGGCTTTTATATAGCTAGCTACATCTATGGGCTTTATATAGCTAGCTACATCTATGGGCTTTATATAGCTAGCTACATCTATGGGCTTT
>NC_140011.1:45281705-45314205 GCF_964263955.1 Coregonus lavaretus | reverse complement strand
GAGAGAGAGGGAGAGAGAGAGAGAGAGAGAGAGAGAGTGGAGGCAGAGAGAGAGAGAGAGGGAGAGAGAGAGAGAGAGAGAGAGAGAGAGAAGGCAGAGAGAGAGAGAGAGAGAGAGAGAGAGGAGGCAGAGAGAGAGAGAGAGAGAGAGAGAGAGGGGGGGAGAGAGAGAGGGGGAGAGAGGGGGAATGCTAATTTGGTATAGAGCAGACCTAACTCACTCTATTAAATTAATCAAAACAGGAACATTTTACATTTGGTTAGAAATTCAAAAGGAAATTATCTCAACTGAGAAAAATGTCCTCTTGTGTGCTACCTATATTAGAATCCCCATACTTTAATGAAGACAGTTTCTCCATCCTGGAGGGGGAAATCAATCATTTCCAGACCCAGGGACATGTACTAGTCTGTGGCGACCTAAATGCCAGAACTGGACAAGAACCTGACACCCTCAGTACACAGGGGGACAAACACCTACCTGGAGGTGACAGCATTCCCTCCCCCATATGCCCCCCTAGGCACAACTACGACAACATAACCAACAAAAATGGGTCACGACTCCTGCAGCTCTGTCGCACACTGGGTATGTACATAGTCAATGGTAGGCTTCGAGGGGACTCCTATGGTAGGTACACCTATAGCTCATCTCTTGGCAGTAGTACTGTAGACTACTTTATCACTGACCTCAACCCAGAGTCTCTCAGAGCGTTCACAGTCAGCCCACTGACACCCCTATCAGACCACAGCAAAATCACAGTCTACTTCAACAGAGCAATACTCAATCATGAGGCATCAAAGCCAAAAGAACTGAATAATATTAAGAAATGCTATAGATGGAAGGAAAGTAGTGTTGAAACCTACCAAAAAACTATTAGGAAACAACAAATTCAATCCATTCTAGACAACTTCCTGGACAAAACGTTCCACTGTAATAGTGAAGGTGTAAACTTGGCAGTAGAAAACCTAAACAGTATATTTGACCTTGTCACGATCGTCTATCAAGGGAGCAGACCAATACGCAGCGCGTTGAGTGAACATGATGACTTTAATAAAGAAAGCACGTAACTACAAAACAAAAGACGATAGTGAAGTCCAACAGTGACAAAATACTGAACCTGGAACAAAAACCCACAATTCCCACAGGAAAACAATCAGATTAAATATGGCTCCCAATCAGAGATAACGAGCCGACAGCTGACACTCGTTACCTCCGATTGGGAGTCATTGACCAAACCTAGACATAAACCCCACAGAACTGCAAACATAGAAATACACCCAAAACCCAACATAACCAAACCAAAACCCAACAAAACAAATACACCCTGGCTCAAATATAAAAGTCCCGGAGCCAGAGTGTCACAGTACCCCCCCCTAAAGGTGCGAACTCCGGGCGCACCAGCATACAGTCTAGGGGAGGGTCTGGGTGGGCGTCTGTCCACGGTGGCGGCTCTGGCCCTGGTCGTGGTCCCCACCCCACCTTAGTCACTATCCGCTTCCGTAGCCTCCTCCATATGACCACCCCCCAACTAAACCCCACTGGATTAAGGGGCGGCACCGGACTAACGGGCAGCACCGGACTAAGGGGCAGCACCGGACTAAGGGGCAGTACCGGACTAAGGGGCAGCACCAGGATAAGGGGCAGCACCGGGCTAAGGGACAGCACCGGACTCAATGGCGGATCCTGGCTGGCTGGCTCTGGCGGATCCTGGCTGGACGGCTCTGGCGGATCCTGGCTGGACGGCTCATGGCTGGCTGAAGGATCTGGCTGCTCATGGCTGGCTGACGGATCTGGCTGCTCATGGCTGGCCGACGGATCCGGCTGCTCATGGCTGGCCGACGGATCTGGCTGCTCATGGCTGGCCGACGGATCTGGCTGCTCATGGCTGGCCGACGGATCTGGCTGCTCATGGCTGGCCGACGGATCTGGCTGCTCATGGCTGGCTGACGGATCTGGCTGCTCATGGCTGGCCGACGGATCTGGCTGCTCATGGCTGGCCGACGGATCTGGCTGCTCATGGCTGGCCGACGGATCTGGCTGCTCATGGCTGGCTGAAGGATCTGGCTGCTCATGGCTGGCTGAAGGATCTGGCTGCTCATGTCTGGCGAAAGGCTCTGGCTGATCCTGTCTGGCGGAAGGCTCTGGCTGATCCTGTCTGGCGGAAGGCTCTGGCTGATCCTGTCTGGCGGAAGGCTCTAGCGGCTCCTGTCTGGCGGAAGGCTCTGGCTGATCCTGTCTGGCGGAAGGCTCTGGCTGATCCTGTCTGGCGGAAGGCTCTAGCGGCTCCGGTCTGGCGGACGGCTCTGAAGGCTCATGGCAGACGGGCGGCTTATGCAGCGCTTGGCAGACGGACAGTTCAGACGGCGTTGGGCAGACAGGCAGTTCAGGCGCCGTTGGGCAGACGGGCAGTTCAAGCGCCGTTGGGCAGACGGGCAGTTCAGGCGCCGTTGGGCAGACGGGCAGTTCAGGCGCCGTTGGGCAGACGGGCAGTTCAGGCGCCGTTGGGCAGACGGCAGACTCTGGCCGGCCGAGACGCACTATAGGCCTGGTGCGTGGTGCCGGAACTGGTGGTCCCGGGCTGAGGACACGCATCTCAGGGCTAGTGCGGGGAGAAGGAACAGGGCATGCTGGACCCTGGGGACGCACATAAGGCCTAGTGCGTGGTGCCGGAACTGGTGGTCCCGGGCTGAGGACACGCATCTCAGGGCTAGTGCGGGGAGTAGCAACAGGGCATGCTGGACCCTGGGGACGCACATAAGGCCTAGTGCGTGGTGCCGGAACTGGTGGTCCCGGGCTGAGGACACGCATCTCAGGGCTAGTGCGGGGAGAAGCAACAGGGCATGCTGGACCCTGGGAACGCACATAAGGGCTAGTGCGGAGAGCCGGAACAGGGCATGCTGGACCCTGGGGACTCACATAAGGCCTAGTGCGGAGAGAAGCAACAGGGCATGCTGGACCCTGGGAACGCACATAAGGGCTAGTGCGGAGAGAAGCAACAGGGCATGCTGGACCCTGGGAACGCACATAAAGCCTAGTGCGGAGAGCAGCAACAGGACGCACAGGACTCGGGAGACACACAGGAGGCTTGGGGCGTGGTGTAGGCACTGGTGGGAAAAGGCTGGCGACGCGCACCGTATCCCTGGTGCGAGTGGCCGGAACAGGCCGGGCCGGGCTGGCGAAGCGCACCGTATCCCTGGTGCGAGTGGCCGGAACAGGCCGGGCTGGGCTGGCGAAGCGCACCGTATCCCTGGTGCGAGTGGCCGGAACAGGCCGGGCTGGGCTGGCGAAGCGCACCGTATCCCTGGTGCGAGTGGCCGGAACAGGCCGGGCCGGGCTGGCGAAGCACACCGTATCCTTGGTGCGAGGGGTCGTAACAGGCCGGACCGTACTGGAGGCACACACCACTGGCTCTACCCCGGGAACTGGAACGGGCCGGACCGGACTGGAAATACACCCCAGTACCACTCGCCGTGCCCCTACATCTCCTTTCCCTACTTTGACCAGTGACCCCCGTAACCTGGTTGCCTCTTGAATTCGCCCCTTCTCTGCCTCCGTCAGCCCTGTGGCAGCCTCCTGCTGCCCAGCCGCCCAAGCCATGTGCCCCCCCAAAAAAACTTTTTGGGGTTGCCTCTCGTCCTTCCGACGATGGCCCTGCTGACGCCGTTGCTCCTCTCGCCGTCGCCTCTCCACCGTTTCGCTCCATGGACGGCGATCCATCCCATCCAGGATCTCCTCCCAAGTCCAGGACCCCTTTCCGTCCAAAATCTCCTCCCATGTCCAGGAAGCCTTTGGATCTGGGTCCTGTTGCCGCTTGACACGCTGCTTGGTCCTTTTAAGGTGGGTTTTTCTGTCACGATCGTCTATCAAGGGAGCAGACCAATACGCAGCGCGTTGAGTGAACATGATGACTTTAATAAAGAAAGCACGTAACTACAAAACAAAAGACGATAGTGAAGTCCAACAGTGACAAAATACTGAACCTGGAACAAAAACCCACAATTCCCACAGGAAAACAATCAGATTAAATATGGCTCCCAATCAGAGATAACGAGCCGACAGCTGACACTCGTTACCTCCGATTGGGAGTCATTGACCAAACCTAGACATAAACCCCACAGAACTGCAAACATAGAAATACACCCAAAACCCAACATAACCAAACCAAAACCCAACAAAACAAATACACCCTGGCTCAAATATAAAAGTCCCAGAGCCAGAGTGTCACAGACCTCTCAGCTTCCCTATCAAATCTAAAAATCTCTAACAGAAAACCAAAGAAAAGTAATAACAGTGATAAATGGTTTGATGAAGAATGCAAAAACCTAAGAAAGAAATTGAGAAACCTATCCAACCAAAAACATAGAGACCCAGAAAACCTGAGCCTACGCCTTCACTATGGTGAATCACTAAAACAATACAGAAATACACTACGGAAAAAGAAGGAACAGCATGTCAGAAATCAGCTCAATGTAATTGAAGAATCCATAGACTCTAACCACTTCTGGGAAAATTGGAAAACACTAAACAAACAACAACACGAAGAGCTATCTATCCAAAACGGAGATGTATGGGTAAACCACTTCTCCAATCTTTTTGGCCCTATAACAGAGAACAAACAGCAAAAAAATATACATGATCAAATGCAAATCTTAGAATCAACTATTAAAGACTACCAGAACCCACTGGATTCTCCAATTACATTGAATGAACTACAGGACAAAATACAAACCCTCCAACCCAAAAAGTCCTGTGGTGTTGATGGTATCCTCAATGAAATGATAAAATATACAGACCACAAATTTCAATTAGCTATACTTAAACTATTTAACATCATCCTTAGCTCTGGCATCTTCCCCAATATCTGGAACCAAGGACTGATCACCCCAATCCACAAAAGTGGAGACAAATTTGACCCCAATAACTACCGTGGGATATGCGTCAACAGCAACCTTGGGAAAATCCTCTGCATTATCATTAACAGCAGACTAGTTCATTTCCTCAGTGAAAACAATGTACTGAGCAAATTTCAAATTGGCTTTTCACCAATTTGGCATGAGGGTCTGCTATACAAATTGATGGAAAGTGGGGTTGGGGGAAAAATATACGACATTATAAAATCCATGTACACAAACAACAAGTGTGCGGTTAAAATTGGCAAAAAACACACACATTTCTTTCCACAGGGCCGTGGGGTGAGACAGGGATGCAGTTTAAGCCCCACCCTCTTCAACATATATATCAACGAATTGGCGAGGGCACTAGAACAGTCTGCAGCACCCGGCCTCACCCTACTAGAATCTGAAGTCAAATGTCTTCTGTTTGCTGACGATCTGGTGCTTCTGTCACCAACCAAGGAGGGCCTACAGCAGCACCTAGATCTTCTGCACAGATTCTGTCAGACCTGGGCCCTGACAGTAAATCTCAGTAAGACAAAAAGAATGGTGTTCCAAAAAAGGTCCAGTTGCCAGGACCACAAATACAAATTCCATCTAGACACCGTTGCCCTAGAGCACACAAAAAACTATACATACCTCGGCCTAAACATCAGCGCCACAGGTAACTTCCACAAAGCTGTGAACGATCTGAGAGACAAGGCAAGAAGGGCCTTCTATGCCATCAAAAGGAACATAAAATTTGACATACCAATTAGGATCTGGCAAAAAATACTTGAATCAGTTATAGAACCCATTGCCCTTTATGGTTGTGAGGTCTGGGGTCCGCTCACCAACCAAGAATTCACAAAATGGGACAAACACCAAATTGAGACTCTGCATGCAGAATTCTGCAAAAACATCCTACGTGTACAACGTAAAACACCAAATAATGCATGCAGAGCAGAATTAGGCCAATACCCGCTAATTATCAAAATCCAGAAAAGAGCCGTTAAATTCTATAACCACTTAAAAGGAAGCGATTCCCAAACCTTCCATAACAAAGCCATCACCTACAGAGAGATGAACTTGGAGAAGAGTCCCCTAAGTAAGCTTGTCCTGGGACTCTGTTCACAAACACAAACAGACCCCACACAGCCCCAGGACAACAACAACAACAACACAACTAGACCCAACCAAATCATGAGAAAACAAAAAGAGAATTACTTGACACATTGGAAAGAACAAACAAAAAAACAGAGCAAACTAGAATGCTATTTGGCCCTAAACAGAGAGTACACAGTGGCAGAATACCTGACCACTGTGACTGACCCAAACTTAAGGAAAGCTTTGACTATGTACAGACTCAGTGAGCATAGCCTTGCTATTGAGAAAGGCCGCCGTAGGCAGACCTGGCTCTCAAGAGAAGACAGGCTATGTGCACACTGCCCACAAAATGAGGTGGAAACTGAGCTGCACTTCCTAACCTCCTGCCAAATGTATGACCATATTAGAGACACATATTTCCCTCAGATTACAGCGATCCACAAAGAATTTGAAAACAAACCCAATTTTGATAAACTCCCTTATCTACTGGGTGAAAAACCACAGTGTGCCATCACAGCTGCAATATATGTGACCTGATGCCACAAGAAAAGGGCAACCATTGAAGAACAAACACCATTGTAAATACAACCCATATTTATGTTCATTTATTTTCCCATTTGTACTTTAACTATTTGCACATTGTTACAACACTGTATATATACATAATATGACATTTGAAATGTCTTTATTCTTTTGAAACTTCTGAGTGTAATGTTTACTGTTAATATTTATTGTTTATTTCACTTTTGTTTACTATCTACTTCACTTGCTTTGGCAATGTTAACACATGTTTCCCATGCCAATAAAGCCCTTAAATTGAATTGAATTGAAATTGAGAGAGAGGAGGCAGAGAGAGAGAGAGGGAGAGAGAGAGAGAGAGAGAGAGAGAGGTAGGGGCAAAAAGACAGAAGTTAATACTTGTTAAACTGTATTGCTTTATTGTGCACACACACACACACACTAACACACACAAACACACACAAACACACACACTAACACACACATTTGAAAAGCAAATACAGTAGTGTATGTCTCTCTGTAAGCCTCGCTTAGGATTTCTTAGTAAAGCCTTGCCAGAGAGAACCTCCTACACACTAACACCTACACATAATGTATGGATAGTATGCCCGTGTGATTCCAGTTGGAGGTCTTGTGTTATTTAGGGTTCAGTAACATGATCTAACAACATCTCAGATGAAGGATGAACAGATTATTCTCTGTTAGATCCCAGTGAGACATATTTTTAATGTCTATTAAACAAAAATATGTTTTTTAAAGGTTTTCTAAAACAAAAAGATTCATTTTCAATGTGCTTTTAACCCCTGAAAATAGTAGATCTCTCTGTCAGGATATTCTCTATTAGATCACAGTAGATGTCTCTGTCAGGACATTTTATATTAGATCACAGTAGATCTCTCTGTCAGGATATTCAATATAAGATCACAATAGATCTCTGTCAGGATATTCTCTATTAGATCACAGTGGATCTCTCTGTCAGGATATTCTATATTAGATCACAATACATCTCTCTGTCAGGATATTCTCTATTAGATCACGGCATATCGCTCTCTGTCAGGATATTCTATAGATCACAGTAGATCTCTCTGTCAGAACATTCTATATTAGATCACAATAGATCTATGTCAGGATATTCTCTATCAGATCACAGTAGATCTCTCTGTCAGGATATTCTCTATTACGTCACAGTAGATCTCTCCGTCAGTATATTCTCTATTAGATCACAGTAGATCTCTGTATCAGGATGTTCTATATTAGATCACAGTAGATCTCTCTGTCAGGATATTCTTTATTAGATCTGTCACGACTTCCTCCGAAGCTGCCACCTCTCCTTGTTCGGGCTTCGGCGTTCGTCATCACCGGCCTTCTAGCCGCTGCCGCTCCTCATCTCATCATTCCATTTGTTTTGTCTTGTTCATTACACACACCTGGTTCATATCCCCTCCTCAGTACCTGTATAAGTGTTCCCTCTGCCCCCTTGTCTTTGTGTGTGATTGTTTATTGTGGAGGAGAGAGAAGCTCGGAGGAGCTCCTTGTATTTTGTGTTTGCCGGGATATTTCCACCGTATGCCTTGTAATTTCCAGTGCGCCTGTTTATAACCGTGTTAAAATCCTCACGCTTATCACCAGTGGAAGGCCGGGGGCTTCCACCGAGGGTAAGGATTTCATTGTCCTTGTCAGGCTGTATGTAGATCCTTCAACCGAAGTCACGAGAGTGCCACTCCCCCACAGTGTGCTGTACCTTCTTCAGGGAACAGTAGTTATAGTCATAACGTTACGTTATTTATTGTGTTACTATTTTCTATTTTATTTAGCACATTTTTCACTCTGCGTTGTCGGGAAAGGGCTCGAAAGCATTTCACTGTTAGTCTTACACCTGTTGTGTTTGGTTTTGATTTGATTTGATTATTCTGTAGTAGATCACAGTAGATCTCTGGAAAATATAACCACTCTCAAATTCATGGACAGAGCTATGGATGCAAGAACAGACCACCCATGATATCAACATTATAGTTTTAACCATGTTAGAGAGAATATAGTAGACGGTTGCTGTCAAAAAGTGATTGATGGGCTTTGCCTGTTGGACCCTGTTAATGACATCCTGTCTGGATGTTCTCACGCTATCCAGTGAGTGCTCATATAACTCGATAGTGCAGCTGTTCCTTTGAAGTAAAGCACCTGTTTGAAATACAAAAGTAATGTCCTGGTGATTGATGTGTGGTGTAGTGACCTTGTTGAACTTAAAGAAAAAATGTGTTTGAACATTTGAAACGGTTGGGAATTTTTTGTAGTGAACTTATGGAGCTGCTCTGTAGTGAGCTTGTGAACCCTGGTAGAATGAAAAAGTAATTTCCTGGGTAGGTCCGATTGTTTTAATGACGTGATTGATATGAATGAAGGCCATATGGGATACATTTCAACAGTGAAGATTTTCACACACGGCTGTCTCAACAACCTTTTTCAGCCAAAAACCGGTAGTTTTTCTCCTGTGTTTCGCATGAGATAATGGCTGAAGATAAGACTTGCTCTGTCAGATCGATCAGGCCCTGAGTATACCCTGCCTGGGTACACATTGGAAGAGGAAGTCTGCGGTCGAGATGATTTGAAAGCCATACGAATCTCTTCAGTGGCATATACAGTCGTGGTCAAAAAGTTTTGAGAATGACACAAGTATTGGTCTTCACAAAGTTCGCTGCTTCAGTGTTATGAGATATTTTTGTCATATGTTACTATGGTATACTGAAGTATAATTGCAAGCATTCCATACGTGTCAAAAGCTTTTATTGACAATTACATGAAGTTTATGCAAAGAGTCAATATTTGCAGTGTTGACCCTTCTTTTTCAAGACCTCTGCAATCCGCCCTGGCATGATGTCAATTAACTTCTGGGCCACATCCTGACTGATGGCAGCCCATTCTTGCATAATCAATGCTTGGAGTTTGTCAGAATTTGTGGGTTTTTGTTTGTCCACCCGCCTCTTGAGGATCGACCACAAGTTCTCAATGGGATTAAGGTCTGGGGAGTTTCCTGGCCATGGACCCAACATTTCAATGTTTTGTTCCCCAAGCCACTTGGTTATCACTTTTGCCTTATGGCAAGGTGCTCCATCATGCTGGAAAAGGCATTGGTCGTCACCAAACTGTTCTTGGATGGTTGGGAGAAGTTGCTCTCTGAGGATGTGTTGGTACCATTCTTTATTCATGGCTGTGTTCTTAGGCAAAATTGTGAGTGAGCCCACTCCCTTGGCTGAGAAGCAACCCCACACATGAATGATCTCAGAATGCTTTACTGTTGGCATGACACAGGACTGATGGTAGCGCTCACCTTGTCTTCTCCGGACAAGGTGTTTTCCGGATGCCCCAAACAATCGGAAAGGGTATTCATCAGAGAAAATGACTTTACCCCAGTCCTCAGCAGTCCAATCCCTGTACCTTTTGCAGAATATCAGTCTGTCCCTGATGTTTTTCCTGGAGAGAAGTGGCTTCTTTGCTGCCCTTCTTGACACCAGGCCATCCTCCAAAAGTCTTCGCCTCACTGTGCGTGCAGATGCACTCACACCTGCCTGCTGCCATTCCTGAGCAAGCTCTGCACTGGTGGTGCCCCGATCCCGCAGCTGAATCAACTTTAGGAGACGGTCCTGGCGCTTGCTGGACTTTCTTGGGCCAAAGTCCAAAGTGACAAGTTTAGGTTGTTCTGAATTCAAATGCCACCAAATCTGTTAGTTCGTATGTATTTTCAAAAGCATGCACAGAGGTCAACTACTTTGTGCCTGTCTTTAGCTTCAGGTGGCGAGATTGGTATAAGGAGCTTGAGATTATGAAACAAGTGCATAAAAATGTTCCACCATCGTGAACATTTACGAAGAAGATGGTCCCTTCTGTCAACAAGACAAAACTGGCTGAACGTCAAGAATCCTATCATGGAAAAGAAAACGTACCAAACCTGGAAGGCCCTGGAGATCCAGCGTGGAAGAGACAATGTCTGAGGCCCTCACAGCTTGAAGATGGCAATACGGAGACTGATGGGGGTTTCGGGTTACATTAGGACCCAGAAAAGGATGAAAATGCTGATTCTTCTTTTTCTCTAAGAAAGCAAAAAATATATATATACAGTATATACATATAAACATGTATTTTGTAGTAATGTGTAGTATTGTTTAATAATAATATGTATGATTTATAGAAAGAATAAAATAAAGATTTTAAAAGAAAATTGTATTTACCTTCAATGAATGACAGCTCTCCCTCTGTCTCTCCCTCTATCTCTCCCTCTGTGTGTGTGTGTGTGATGAGTGTGATTAGAAGGAGTCAGGCGCAGGAGGGTAAATCACTTCCGTCGTAGTTTATTCCGTCGTACACAGTTGGATAGCGACAATAAAATATAGGTACAGGGGAACAATCTACCCACAAGGTAGCAATACAAGGTACGAGTAGCTCCACCGAGCTACACTCAACTCACATAAAACAATCACCCACAAGGACAAGGGGGCAGAGGGAACACTTATACATGGACTAATGAGGGGATAAGAACCAGGTGTGTGTAATTAACAAGACAAGACAAATGGAATGATGATATATGGAGCGGCAGTGGCTAGAAGGCCGGTGACGACGAACGCCAAAGCCTGCCCGAACAAGGAGGGGAGGCAGCCTCGGCGGAAGTCGTGACAGTACCCCCCCGTTGACGCGCAGCTCCAGCAGCGCGCCGACCCCGGCCAGGAGGACGCGGAGCAGGGCGAGCCGGATGGTGACGGTGGAAATCCCGCAACAAGGAGGGATCGAGGATATCCCTCACCGGGACCCAGTACCGTTCCTCTGGACCGTAGGAGAGGGGAAGATCAGTAAGAAAATCAATACTAAGGTGGGACCATGGCCGTTGTGCAACTGGTAAAGGTTGTAACTTACCCACTGGGAGGTGCCTAGGTGCCTTACTCTGGGCACACACTGAGCAGGAGGAGACATACACCCTCACGTCCTTAGCCAAGGTAGGCAAGTTCAGACGATCACGGATAAAAGCAGGCACGTACCGCAGCCCAGCTGGACACTGAGGTGGAGATGGCTCTGTGCGTAATGCCTGCTCTATATACACGCCCATCGCCAATACTACCGGCGCCACAATGCAGGAGGCCGGCAGTATGGGGGTTTTGTCTCTGGGCCTCTCCTCTGTGTCATACAGCCGTGACAATGCGTCTGCCTTCACATTCTTCGTACCCGGGATGTATGACAGTGTAAAATCGGGTGAAGAATAGGGCCCACCTGGCCTGGCGAGGATTCAACCTCCTCGCTGCCCGGATGTACTCCAGGTTACGGTGGTCCGTACAGATGAGGAAAGGGTGTTTCGCCCCTTCGAGCCAGTGCCTCCACACGGTCAGGCTACGAATGGTAGTGATGGATCGGGGTGAGCTAGTACCGGGGCTGAGGTGAACAGACCCCGCAGTTTGCTGAAGGCCAGATCCGCCTCAGCAGACCAGTGGAGCCGGGACGGCCCATCCTTCAACAGGGATGTGATGGGAGCTGCGACCTTGCCAAAGCCCCGGATAAACCTTCGATAATAGTTGGCAAAGCCAAGGAATTGCTGCACCTCCTTAACCGTGGCTGGAGTCGGCCAATTACGCACGTCTGAAATGCGATCTCCATCCATCTCCACACCTGAGGTGGTAATGCGGTATCCGAGGAAGGAGACGGACTGCTGGAAAAACATACACTTCTCTGCCTTGGCATGAAGGTCATTTTCCAACAGTCGGGCCAGCACTTTGCAAACCAGGGACATATGCTCGGCGCACGTAGCGGAATACACCAGGATGTCATCGATGTAGACCACTACACCGCGACCAAGCATGTCCCGAAACAACTTGTTCACAAAGGACTGGAAGACGAATGGAGCATTCATTAAACCGTAGAGCATCACCAGGTATTCATAATGCCCCGTGGTTGTGCTGAATGCTGTCTTCCACTCATCCCCCTCCCGGATACGCACCAGGTTGTACGCACTCCTGAGATCTAATTTGGTGAAGAAGCGTGCCACATGCATTGACTCAATCACTGAAGGAATGAGGGGGAGAGGATAACTAAATCTTACCGTCTCCTTGTTCAGTGGTCGATAATCAATGCACGGGCGCAGACCCCCTTCTTTCTTCTTCACAAAAAGAAACTCGAGGAGGTGGGTAAAGTGGAGGGACATATATATACCCCTGGCGTAGGGACTCGGTGACGTATGTTTCCATAGCCTCCATTTCAGCTTGCGACAGGGGGTACACGTGACTCCTGGGAGGTACAGCGTCTATCCGGAGCTTTATCGCAAAATCCCCCGCCCGATGAGGTGGTAACTTGGTAGCCTGCATTTTTTAGAATGCGTGTGCCAAATCGAGGTATTCGGGGGGAATGCGCACGGTGGAGGTACTGTCTGGACATTCCACCGTGGTTGCACCAACGGAAACACCTAGACACTTACCCTGACACTCTCAGGACCACCCCATGAGAACCTTCTGCGGCCATGAGAAGGTGGGGTTGTGGAGTGCTAACCAAGGGATCCCTAATACCACAGGGAAAGCAGACTCAATAATAAAAAAAAGTGATCTGCTCACAATGAGTCTCCTGGGTAATTATGGAGACTGGTGCAGTAACTTCCTGAACAAACCCGGACCCTAATGGTTGACTATCAAGTGCTCTGATGGGGAGTGGAATGGATAGGGGAAACAATGAAATGCCTAGACGGCGTGAGAATGCCCTGTCCATAAAGTTCCCAGCTGCGCCTGAATCGACTAGCGCCTTGCACTGGGGAACTACGATGTGAATCGGAAAGTAGATGGGTAGGGTACAGTGCGCAGCAGAGGGCTCTGAACGAGTGTGGGTGTTCGATACCTGGGGTGATGCGAGAGTGCCCTGCCTGCCACCTCCAGACCCAAAAGAGCGTTGACTACGACGTGTGCTCTCTCGGACGGCGGCTCCACCCATTTCCATCAGCTCGGGATCCGAGTCGGCCGGGGTGGGAACGGGCAGACCCCTACCAGGACGTCCTCTGGCTGCCAGCAGGTTGTCCAAACGGATGGCCATTTCCACCAGTTGCGTGAAGGACAACATGATGTCCCGGCAGGCTAGCTCCCGTCGGACGTCCTCCCGCAGATGGCACCAGAAATGATCGATCAGGGCCCGCTCGTTCCACCCGGACCCCGCTGCAAGTGTCAGAAACTCCAAAGCAAAGTCCTGCACGGTCCTTGTCCCCTGCCTCAGGTGGACCAGCCGCTCGCCCGCCTCTCGACCTTCGGGCGGGTGATTGAAGACAGTCCGAAAGAGGCGAGCGAACTCCCCGTAGTTCTCCAACGCTGCTCCTCCTTCGTTCCAAACCGCGTTGGCCCACTCCAGGCTTTCCCCAAGAGGCAGGAAACGAGGATGGACACCCTCTCCCGGCCTGATGCTGGAGAAGTAGAGCTTCAGTTGGAGGAGGAATCCTTGGCAGAGCGCCGCCGTCCCGTCGAACTCCCGTGGTTGGGATATCTGGATCCCTCTGGGTGCTGGGGTGTGGGTGGTTGGATCTCCGGTTGGCCAGCTGGTCCCGACAGATCGGGTCCTCAGTTGTGTCTGTGGGGGTCCGAGGATGTCCGGGGACGTCCGAGGATGGAATGTAAGGTGTATGTCTCATCTCAATCACACCCTCCTCTTTTGAAAGGGTCATTGTAAAGATGGGGCCCATTTTAATGCTGACCTAATCAGATCAATTTTACCCCTTAACAATCATTTACCGCAGTGGGCTAAATCAGGG
This sequence comes from Coregonus lavaretus, assembly GCF_964263955.1. Classification (NCBI taxonomy): domain Eukaryota; kingdom Metazoa; phylum Chordata; class Actinopteri; order Salmoniformes; family Salmonidae; genus Coregonus; species Coregonus lavaretus. The sequence continues at coordinate 45,299,955 of NC_140011.1, read as the reverse complement.
GCACACAGAGTGTTTTAAACAAAGCTAATGTGAAACAAAAGTACACACCTCACACAATGTATTCATTTTTGAGTTTGCATCCCAATATGAAACTTTAAATACTTTGCAGAAGACTGAAATGTAACAAAATGCCTATTGTGTTTATTGAGCTGTACACTGAGATGCTCAGTTGATCAATATTCCCCTCCAGTGATTCCCCAACATCTTGTCAACATGGGCCCCATAAATGGAGCAGATATCTTATACCAATCTATCTTATAAACATTTATCCATAACATACCTGGCCTTCAGCAAACTGCTGGGTCTGTTCACCTCAGCCCCGGTACTGGCCCACCCCGATCCATCACTACCGTTCGTAGTGGAGGTGGATGTATCTGAGGTAGGGATAGGCACTGTCCTGTCTCAAGGCTCGGGCATGCCACCCAAGCTCCGCCCCTGTGCCTTCTTCTCTAAGAAGCTCAGCCCGGCGGAGCATAACTACGGCGTTGGTGATCGGGGGCTGTTGGCTGTTGTCCGAGCGTAGACCGTGTGGAGGCTGTGGCTCGAAGGGGCGAAACACCCTTTCCTCGTCTGGACGGACCACCGTAACCTGGAGTACATCCGGGCAGCGAGGAGGCTGAATCCTCGCCAGGCCAGGTGGGCCCTATAGTGTCCAAAAATCTCTTTATTTTCATGCATATCATTTGTCAAAAAGCATTTTTATGAACACATTCATATTCTTTAGTGTAGACAATGTTTTTCATGTTTTCATGAGTGCTTGAGATTAGGTCCCTGAATGGTCAAAACCCTCTTCAAATAGAAGTATGTTTGTATCACAAAATATCTTACAGGTAGGCCCTCTCTCACTCTCTCCTCATGTCACAAGCTGACAGGCTCCCAGAGGCAGGGCCGTAAAAGGCCCCAGCTCACTCAACTGCCCATCCCCTCTCCAACAGCCATCAGGAAGATAGAATATCTAAAAGATAATCTGGGAATCTTTTCTACCTTTTGAAGGTGAGTTGAATATTCAATGTGATGTTTGTATATAGATATACAGTACCAGTCAAAAGTTTGGACACACCTACTCATTCAAGGGTTTTTCTTATTTGTACTATTTTATATTTGAGATTTTTCAAATAGCCACCCTTTGCCTTGATGACAGCTTTGCACAATCTTGGTATTCTCTCAACCAACATCACCTGGAATGCTTTTCCAACAGTCTTGAAAGAGTTCCCACATATGCTGAGCACTTGTTGGATGCTTTTCCTTCACTCTGCCATCTGACTCATCCCAAACCATCTCAATTGGGTTGAGGTCGGGGGATTGTGGAGGCCAGGTCATTTGAGGAAGCACTCCATCACTCTCCTTCTTGGTAAAATAGCCCTTACACAGCCTGGAGGTGTGATGGGTCATTGTCCTGTTGAAAACCATTGACAGTCCCACTAAGCCCAAACCAGATGGGATGGCGTATCGCTGCAGAATGCTGTGGTAGCCATGCTGGTTAAGTGTGCCTTGAATTCTAAATAAATCACAGACAGCGTCACCAGCAAAGAACCCCCACAACATCACACCTCCTCCTCCATGCTTTACAGTGGAAACTAGACATGCAGATATCATCCGTTCACCCACACCGCATCTCAGAAAGACACGGTGGTTGGAACCAAAAATCTCACATTTGGACTTCAGACCAAAGGACAAATTTCCACCGGTCTAATGTCCATTGCTCATGTTTCTTGGGCCAAGCAGGTCTCTTCTTCATATTGGTGTCCTTTAGTAGTGGTTTCTTTGCAGGAATTCGACCATGAAGGCCTGATTCACACAGTCTTTTCTGAACAGTTGATGTTGAGATGTGTCTGTGACTTGAACTCTGTGAAGCATTTTTTTGGGGTGCAATTTCTGAGGCTGGTAAATCCAGTGAACGTATCCGCTGCAGCAGAGGTAACTCTGGGTCTTCGTTTCCTGTGGCGGTCCTCATGAGAGCCAGTTTCATCATAGTGCTTGATGGTTTTTGCGACAGCTCTTGAAGAAACTTTCAAAGTTCTTGAAATGTTCCGCATTGACTAACTTTCATGTCTTAAAGTAATGATGGACTGTAGTTTCTCTTTGCTTATTTGATCTGTTCTTGCCATAATATGGACTTGGTCTTTTACCAAATAGGGCTATATTCTGTATACCCACCCTACCTTGTCACAACACAACTGATTGGCTCAAACGCATTAAGAAGGAAATAAATTCCACAAATTAACTTTTAAGAAGGCACACCTGTTAATTGAAATGCATTCCAGGTGACTACCTCATGAAGGTGGTTGAGAGAATGCCAAGAGTGTGCAAAACTGTCATCAAGGCAAAGGGTGGCTATTTGAAGAATCTCAAATATAAAATATATTTTGATTTGTTTAACACTTTTTTGGTTACTACATGATTCCATATGTGTTATTTCATAGGTTTGATGTCTTCGCTATTATTCTACAATGTAAAAAATAGTCAAAATAAAGAAAAATCCTTGAATGAGTAGGTGTGTCCAAACTTTTGACTGGTAGTGTATATTATTTACGAATGATATGTATAAAAACATTTCATTGACATGTATGTTTTATTTATGTGAAGGCTATTTATCCATTGTTTAGTTTTTTAGGGGGTAGATCAGCTTTAATATTTCAGATAGATTGTAACTTCCATCAATGTAATTGTCTGCATCACTTCCAATCCCCCATATGTTTTTTTTCTCGCAAATATATATATATATCCATACATACATACATACACATATATATACATACATACATATATACATACATACATATATACATACATCCATACACATACACCTTTTTAAAATTATATTTCCCTTCACTACTTTCCAACCCCACCACACCTTCCCCAATTGGAGTAAACTAGTGAAAAACAACGCTTAGGCCTCTAATTCCAGCCCATACATACTATATACAGTTAGGGAAAAAAGTATTTGATCCCCTGCTGATTTTGTACGTTTGCCCACTGACAAAGAAATTATCAGTCTATAATTTTAATGGTAGGTTTATTTGAACAGTGAGAGACAGAATAACAACAAAAAAATCCAGAAAAACGCATGTCAAAAATGTTATAAATTGATTTGCATTTTAATGAGGGAAATAAGTATTTGACCCCTCTGCAAAACATTACTTAGTACTTGGTGGCAAAACCCTTGTTGGCAATCACAGAGGTCAGACGTTTCTTGTAGTTGGCCACCAGGTTTGCACACATTTCAGGAGGGATTTTGTTCCACTCCTCTTTGCAGATCTTCTCCAAGTCATTAAGGTTTCGAGGCTGACGTTTGGCAACTCGAACCTTCAGCTCCCTCCACAGATTTTCTATGGGATTAAGGTCCGGAGACTGGCTAGGCCACTCCAGACCTTGGATGGGTATTCCACTTCATGCTGGAATACCCATCCACGACCCATTTTCAATGCCCTGGCTGAGGGAAGGAGGTTCTCACCCAAGATTTGACTGTACATGGCCCCGTCCATCATCCCTTTGATGCGGTGAAGTTGTCCTGTCCCCTTAGCAGAAAAACACCCCCAAAGCATAATGTTTCCACCTCCATGTTTGATGGTGGGGATGGTGTTCTTGGGGTCATAGGCAGCATTCCTCCTCCTCCAAACACGGCGAGTTGAGTTGATGCCAAAGAGCTCGATTTTGGTCTCATCTGACCACAACACTTTCACCCAGTTCTCCTCTGAATCATACAGATGTTCATTGGCAAACTTCAGACGGCCCTGTATATGTGCTTTCTTGAGCAGGGGAACCTTGCAGGTGCTGCAGGATTTCAGTCCTTCACGGCGTAGTGTGTTACCAATTGTTTTCTTGGTGACTATGGTCCCAGCTGCCTTGAGATCATTGACAAGATCATCCCGTGTAGTTCTGGGCTGATTCCTCACTGTTCTCATGATCATTGCAACTCCACAAGGTGAGATCTTGCATGGAGCCCCAGGCCGAGTAAGATTGACAGTTATTTTGTGTTTCTTCCATTTGCGAATAATCGCACCAACTGTTGTCACCTTCTCACCAAGCTGCTTGGCAATGGTCTTGTATCCCATTCCAGCCTTGTGTAGGTCTACAATCTTGTCCCTGACATCCTTGGAGAGCTCTTTGGTCTTGGCCATGGTGGAGAGTTTGGAATCTGATTGATTGATTGCTTCTGTGGACAGGTGTCTTTTATACAGGTAACAAGCTAAGATTAGGAGCACTCCCTTTAAGAGTGTGCTCCTAATCTCAGCTCGTTATCTGTATAAAAGACACCTGGGAGCCAGAAATCTTTCTGATTGAGAGGGGGTCAAATACTTATTTCCCTCATTAAAATGCAAATCAATTTATAACATATTTGACATGCGTTTTTCTGGATTATTTTGTTGTTGATTTCAAGGTTTTACTGTTAACCTATAAAGCGTTACATGGGCTTGCTCCTACCTATCTTTCCGAGTTGGTCCTGCCGTACATACCAATACGTACGCTACGGTCACAAGACGCAGGCCTCCTAATTGTCCCTAGAATTTCTAAGCAAACAGCGGGAGGCAGGGCTTTCTCCTATAGATCTCCATTTTTATGGAACAGTCTGCCTACCCATGTGAGAGACGCAGACTCGGTCTCAACCTTTAAGTCTTTACTGAAGACTTATCTCTTCAGTAGGTCATATGATTGAGTGTAGTCTGGCCCAGGAGTGTGAAGGTGAACGGAAAGGCTCTGGAGCAACGAACAGCCCTTGCTGTCTCTGCCAGGCCGGTTCCCCTCTCCACTGGGGTTCTCTGCCTCTAACCCTGTTGCAGGGGCTGAGTCACTGGCTTGCTGGTGCTCTTTCATGCCGTCCCTGGGAGGGGTGCGTCACTTGAGTGGGTTGAGTTACTGACGTGATCTTCCTGTCTGGGTTGGCGCCCCCCCCTTGGTTTGTGCTGTGGTGGAGACCTCTGTGGGCTATACTCGGCCTTGTCTCAGGATTGTAAGTTGGTGGTTGAGGATATCCCTCTAGTGGTGCGGGGGCTGTGCTTTGGCAGAGTGGGTGGGGTTATATCCTTCCTGTTTGGCCCTGTCCGGGGGTTTCTTCGGATGGGGCCACAGTGTCTCCGGACCGCTCCTGTCTCAGCCTCCAGTATTTATGCTGCAGTAGTTTATGTGTCGGGGGGCTGGGGTTAGTTGGTTATACCTGGAGTACTTCTCCTGTCTTATCCAGTGTCCTGTGTGAATTTAAGTATGCTCTCTCTAATTCTCTCGTTCTCTCTTTCTCTCTGAGAACCTGAGCCCTAGGACCATACGTCAGGACTACCGGGCATGATGACACCTTGCTGTCCCCAGTCCGCCTGGCCTTGCTGCTATTCCAGTTTCAACTGTTCTGCCTGCGGTTACGAAACCCCTACCTGTCCCAGACCTGCTGTTTTCAACTCTTAATGATCGGCTATGAAAAGCCAACTGAGAGACCTGAGCCCTAGGACCATACGTCGGGACTACCGGCCGTGGTGACTCCTTGCTGTCCCCAGTCCGCCTGGCCTTGCTGCTATTCCAGTTTCAACTGTTCTGCCTGCGGTTATGGAACCCCTACCTGTCCCAGACCTGCTGTTTTCAACTCTTAATGATCGGCTATGAAAAGCCAACTGAGATTTATTCCTGATTATTATTTGACCATGCCTGTCACTTATGAACATTTTTGAACATCTTGGCATGGTTCTGTTATAATCTTCACCCGGCACAGCCAGAAGAGGACTGGCCACCCCTCATAGCCTGGTTCCTCTCTAGGTTTCTTCCTAGGTTTTCGCCTTTCTAGGGAGTTTTTCCTAGCCACCGTGCTTCTACACCTGCATTACTAGCTGTTTGGGGTTTTAGGCTGGGTTTCTGTACAGCACTTCGAGATATTAGCTGATGTAAGAAGGGCTATATAAAATAAAATTGATTGATTGATTGATTGATTGTTATTCTGTCTCTCACTGTTCAAATAAACCTACCATTAAAATTATAGACTGATCATTTCTTTGTCAGTGGGCAAATGTACAAAATCAGCAGGGGATCAAATTCTTTTTTCCCTCACTGTACATTTTATGGACACAGTTAAATTCTACAATAATTATATTTTGTTTGTTTTTACTCCTGAACTTCCTCCGATCATTTTCATGATGTCCATGCTGGTTTGCTTCTATATGCCATATTTTTATAACTGCTCTTTCACAAAAGCTCCCAACATACCTATATACTTATTATGAACACAGTATGCTTTACATTAGTTATCTTGTTGTTATTAGTTGTTGTTAGTTGTTATTAGTCCCATCCTTCAGATCCATTCAACACCTCCCATCTATCTCTTAACACCATCCATATTGGATTTCTATTTGCCATATATTTTTCAACTGTACTGTGATGTTTTACAAAAGTTCTTAACCTTTCTATTCTAAATTGAAAATAAACATTTTTGCTAAAAGTATTATTATATTATTGATCGATTGACTGTGACTTTTCAGATCACCCATTAGTGCTATCTGCAGGGTTAGCTCCAGGTAAATATTGCAATCCTTTAGCCATTCCTGGACCTGTGTCCAAAAACAAGCTACAAATGGACAGTACCAAAACAAATGATCTAATGATTCTGTCTCTTCGCAGCAAAATCTGCAGAGCTGGGAAGATTGTATCCACCATATAAATAACATTCTATTGGTAGCAAGAATTTTATATAATCATTTAAATTGAAAATTCTAAGTTTTGAATCCGGTGTCGTTTTGCGTATCAGTTCATAAACACTATGCCATGGGATCGGTACGTCAAAGATCTCTTCCCAACTATTTTGCAATCTATATGGGACGGCTGTCAATCCTTTGGTCCTTAAATGAAACTGGTAAACTTTTTTATTTATCACAATTTTCTTAAACCAATTATGTTTTTTAATGCAGGGCCGACAGACAAGTTCCTTACTTTCTCCCCCTTCCACTTTCCTTTTCCATTTTTGCGGTAATGCTGCAATTATTTGGTTGTAATTTTGGGTAGAGCAGACATTTCCATATGTTTTTGTTAGCTGCATGTGCGACATAACTCCACCAATCCTACCGATAATATCATTTATGAAGATTATACATTTTCTAAACATTTTCTCCAAAAAAATAAGTTGTTTTTTATCAATTAGTATATTTGAGTTTAACCACAATATTTGTTGCATTATTTGTTCTGTCGTTTCTGGAGGATTAAATTGAAATTGTAACCAACTTTCTATGGCTTGTTTTGGAAATAGTGATATTTGGGAGATTATTTCCTTTTCAAATAACTTAAAGTGAGAGGTTGTAATCTGAATAAAGGGAAAAAGGCCATTCTTGAAAATTGGGTGAGACAATCTTACTAATTTGCTAGAGAACCAGTTCGGATTTAAGTATAACTTTTGTATGACTGAAGCTTTTAGTGATAGGTCTAATGCTTTAATATTTAATAATTTCTGTCCTCCGAATTCATATTCATTATATAAATAGGCCTGTTTAATTTTGTCTGGCTTGCTGTTCCAAATAAAATGGAATCTTTTTTTCTCATATAATTTACAAAACTGTTCGCTAGGCGTAGGCAAGACCATAATCAAATAGGTAAACTGGGATAATACTAAACCCCAGTCGTACTTTATCAAATGCCTTTTCTAAGTCTGCTATGAATAGTAGGCCTGGTTTCCCAGATTTTTCATAGTGTTCTATTGTTTCCAGTACTTGCCTTATATTATCTCCAATGTATCGCCCATGTAAAAAACCTGTCTGATTAGAATGAATAATATCCGACAATACCTTTTTAATTCTATGCGCTATACATTTTGCTAGAATTTTTGTATCACAACATTGAAGTGTAAGGGGCCTCCAATTTTTAAATGGACTGGATCTTTATATTTTCCACTTGTATCCTGTTTCAGTAATAATGAAATCAGACCTTCTTCTTGAGTGTCTGATAATCTACCATTTACATAGGAGTGGTTAAAACATGCTAATAACGGTCCTCTGAGTATATCAAAAAAAGTTTGGTATATCTCGACTGGTATGCCATCCAACCCTGGAGTTTTCCTGGACTTAAAGTCTTTAATTGCATCCAGAAGTTCCTCCTCTGTAATTTCACCTTCACATGAGTATTTCTGTATGGCTGTTAATTTTACATTATCGATAGAAAACAAATCTCTACAATTTGCTTCAGTTAGAGGAGATGGAGGCGACTGAAACGAAAACATATGCTTAAAGTACTTTGTTTCCTCCTTCAAAATATAATTTGGTGACTCGTCATTTGTAACCAATTTCAATAAATTATTTCTGGTAGCATTCCTATGTTGAAGATTAAAAAATAATTTGGTGCATTTTCCCCATATTCCATCCAGTTTGCTTTATTTTGATAATATATTACACTTGATCTTTCTTGAATAAGTTTCCCCATTTCTTTTTGTTTTTTCCTCTAATTTATTCTGAGCCTCTATGTTACAGTTTTTATTGCTACAGTGGGGGGAAAAAGTATTTAGTCAGCCACCAATTGTGCAAGTTCTCCCACTTAAAAAGATGAGAGAGGCCTGTAATTTTCATAATAGGTACACGTCAACTATGACAAACAACTTGAGGAAAGAAATTCCAGAAAATCACATTGTAGGATTTTTAATGAATTTATTTGCAAATTATGGTGGAAAATAAGTATTTGGTCACCTACAAACAAGCAAGATTTCTGGCTCTCACAGACCTGTAACTTCTTCTTTAAGAGGCTCCTCTGTCCTCCACTCGTTACCTGTATTAATGGCACCTGTTTGAACTTGGTATCAGTATAAAAGGCACCTGTCCACAACCTCAAACAGTCACACTCCAAACTCCACTATGGCCAAGACCAAAGAGCTGTCAAAGGACACCAGAAACAAAATTGTAGACCTGCACCAGGCTGGGAAGACTGAATCTGCAATAGGTAAGCAGCTTGGTTTGAAGAAATCAACTGTGGGAGCAATTATTAGGAAATGGAAGACATACAAGACCACTGATAATCTCCCTCGATCTGGGGCTCCACGCAAGATCTCACCCCGTGGGGTCAAAATGATCACAAGAACGGTGAGCAAAAATCCCAGAACCACACGGGGGGACCTAGTGAATGACCTGCAGAGAGCTGGGACCAAAGTAACAAAGCCTACCATCAGTAACACACTACGCCGCCAGGGACTCAAATCATGCAGTGCCAGACGTGTCCCCCTGCTTAAGCCAGTACATGTCCAGGCCCATCTGAAGTTTGCTAGAGTAGATTTGGATGATCCAGAAGAGGATTGGGAGAATGTCATATGGTCAGATGAAACCAAAATAGAACATTTTGGTAAAAACTCAACTCGTTGTGTTTGGAGGACAAAGAATGCTGAGTTGCATCCAAAGAACACCATACCTACTGTGAAGCATGGGGGTGTAAACATCATGCTTTGGGGCTGTTTTTCTGCAAAGGGACCAGGACGACTGATCCGTGTAAAGGAAAGAATGAATGGGGCCATGTATCATGAGATTTTGAGTGAAAACCTCCTTCCATCAGCAAGGGCATTGAAGATGAAACATGGCTGGGTCTTTCAGCATGACAATGATCCCAAACACACCGCCCGGGCAACGAAGGAGTGGCTTCGTAAGAAGCATTTCAAGGTCCTGGAGTGGCCTAGCCAGTCTCCAGATCTTAACCCCATAGAAAATCTTTGGAGGGAGTTGAAAGTCCGTGTTGCCCAGCGACAGCCCCAAAACATCACTGCTCTAGAGGAGATCTGCATGGAGGAATGGGCCAAAATACCAGCAACAGTGTGTGAAAACCTTGTGAAGACTTACAGAAAACGTTTGACCTGTGTCATTGCCAACAACGGGTATATAACAAAGTATTGAGAAACTTTTGTTATTGACCAAATACTTATTTTCCACCAGAATTTGCAAATAAATTCATAAAAAATCCTACAATGTGATTTTCTGGATTTTTTTTTCTCATTTTGTCTGTCATAGTTGACGTGTACCTATGATGAAAATTACAGGCCTCTCTCATCTTTTTAAGTAGGAGAACTTGCACAATTGGTGGCTGACTAAATACTTTTTTCCCCCACTGTATGTCCATAATAAAGCGCTGCTCTACTTTCTTAACAACACTATCTCCAAATTGGAGATTTTGGTTCCAACCGCCGTGGCTTTGTGAGACGCGGTGTGGGTGAACGGATGATCTCCGCAAGTATATTTTCCACCGTAAAGCATGGAGGAGGAGGTGTTATGGTGTGGTGTGCTTTGCTGGTTACACTGTCTGTGATTTATTTAGATTTCAAGGCACACTTAACCAGCATGGCTACCACAGCATTCTGCAGCGATAGTCCATCCCATCTGGTTTGGGCTTAGTGTGACTATCATTTGTTTTTCAACAGGACAATGACCCAACACACCTCCAGGCTGTGTAAGGGCTATTTTACCACGAAGGAGAGTGATTGAGTGCTGCATCAGATGACCTGGCCTCCACAATCCCCCGACCTCACACAATTGAGATGGTTTGGTATGAGTCGGACCGCAGAGTGAAGGAAAAGCAGCCAACAAGTGCTCAGCATATGTGGGAACTCCTTCAAGACTGTTGGAAAAATATTCCAGGTGAAGCTGGTTGAGAGAATGCCAAGAGTGTGCAAAGCTGTCATCAACGCAAAGCGTGGCTTTTTGAAGAATCTCAAATATAAAACATATTTTGATTTGTTTAACACTTTTCTGGTTACTACATCATTCCATATGTGTTATTTCATAGTTTTGATGTCTTCACTATTATTCTACAATGTAGAAAATAGTTTTAAAAAACTGGAATGAGTAGGTGTCCAAACTTTTGACAGGTACTGTAAGTTTTTCCAGCAGCAGACTATGATCGATAATGTCAAAAGCTGCACTGAAGGCTAACAAGACAGCCCCCACAATCATTGTATCATCAATTTCTCTCAGCCATCAGTCATTTGTGTAAGTGCTGTGCTTGTTGAATGTCCTTCCCTATAAGCATGTTGAAAGTCTGTTGTCAGTTTGTTTACTGTGAAATAGCATTTTATCTGGTCAAACACAATTTCTTCCAGAAGTTTACTAAGGGTTGTAACAGGATGATTGGTCGGCTGTTTGAGCCAGTAAAGGTGGCTTTACTATATACTTGGATAGCGGAATGACTTTTGCTTCCCTCCACGCCTGAGAGCACACACTTTCTAGTAGGTTTAGATTGAAGATATGGCAAATAGGAGTGGCAATATTTTCTGCTATTTTCCTCAGTAATTTTCCATCCAAGTTGTCAGACCCCGGTGGCTTGTCATTGTTGATAGACAACAATAATTTTTTCACCTCTTCCAAACTGACTTTACGGAATTCAAAAGTACAATTCTTGTCTTTCATAATTTGGTCATATATACTTGGATATACTCAGCGTTTGTTGCTGGCATGTCATACCTAAGTTTGCTTATCTTGGATAACACTTAGTGTGTTGTGAATTCTGTAATGAACGTATTGTAATGTTTTTAAAATGTTATAACTGCCTTAATTTTGCCGGACCCCAAGAAGAGTAGCTGCTGCCTTGGCAGGAACTAATGGAGATTCTTAATAAATACAAATACAAATGAGTTGAATCAGGTGAGTTTGTCCTCCAGGGCTACAACAACAATGTGTGATGTTGGACATACAGGAGGACTGGAGTTGGGCTGTTGGGGGGTACTGGAGGACTGGAGTTGGGCTGTTGGGGGGTACAGGAGGACTGGAGTTGGGCTGTTGGGGGGTACAGGAGGACTGGAGTTGGGCTGTTGGGGATACTGGAGGACTGGAGTTGGGCTGTTGGGGATACTGGAGGACTGGAGTTGGGCTGTTGGGGGGTACAGGAGGACTGGAGTTGGGCTGTTGGGGGGTACTGGAGGACTGGAGTTGGGCTGTTGGGGATACTGGAGGACTGGAGTTGGGCTGTTGGGGTTACTGGAGGACTGGAATTGGGCTGTTGGGGGGTACTGGAGGACTGGAGTTGGGCTGTTGGGGGGACTGGAGGACTGGAGTTGGGCTGTTGGGGGGACTGGAGGACTGGAGTTGGGCTGTTGGGGGGTACTGGAGGACTGGAGTTGGGCTGTTGGGGGGACTGGAGGACTGGAGTTGGGCTGTTGGGGGGTACTGGAGGACTGGAGTTGGGCTGTTGGGGGGACTGGAGGACTGGAGTTGGGCTGTTGGGGACACCGGAGGACTGGAGTTGGGAACCACTGTTGGGGGTAGTTATTAAGGAAACCGTATACCGTTTAAGAACCAAACGGAAGCAATCAGCGAATGAAATGGAGGGACCTACCTGAGCTTGTCCAATAGAAACTCGTTTGAGTTTTCTATTTGGAGTAAACAGAATCGGAGTAATGATTACACCCCTGGTGTAATGTTGTGTCCAGGGGTGATTTCATTCTGCCGATTCTGTTGCAAAATGTTTCCTAAACAGAACGAATACTCAATCAATCAATCAAATTGTATTTATGAAGCCCTTTTTACATCAGCAGATGTCACAAAGTGCTATACAGAAACCCAGCCTAAAACCCCAGACAGCAGGAAAAAGGGCTTCAGCTAGGAAAAACTCCCTAGAAAGGCAGGAACCTAGGAAGAAACCTAGAGAGGAACCAGGCTCTGAGGGGTGGCCAGTCCCCTTCTGGATGTGCCGGGTGGAGATTATAACAGTACATGGCCATTAAGGCCAGATCTTTCTCCAAGATGTTCAAACGTTCATAGATGACCAGCAGGGTCAAATAATAATCACAGTGGTTGTAGAGGTTGCAACAGGTCAGTACATCAGGAGTAAATGTCACTTGGCTTTTCATAGCCGGGCACTTAGAGGTTGAAACAGCAGGTGCTCTCGTTTTTGCTCCGTCTGCTTCTTAAAATGGTAAACGGTTTTTTTTCCCTGATGAATACACCTATTCTGGTGTCCTTTCCCACCAGCAGGCTGAGTGTCTGCAGACTGAAGCCACTGATACAGCCTTCGTCTTCAAGACCCCGGATGTCCAGAAGACCTTCCAGTTTTAAAGCTCCAACATGATTCTTCTAATGAAATATATTTAATGTAAAATCTAATAAATTAGATGTGTTTTTTTTTGTTGCAATTCTGGGCCTGCAGAGTACTTTATCCTCTGTCTGTAAAGGTGTTTCATGGTTTACCTTGTATTCAGACTGTAAAGGTATTTCATGGTTTACCTTGTATTCAGACTGTAAAGGTATTTCATGGTTTACCTTGTATTCAGACTGTAAAGGTGTTTCATGGTTTACCTTGTATTCAGACTGTAAAGGTATTTCATGGTTTACCTTGTATTCAGACTGTAAAGGTGTTTCATGGTTTACCTTGTATTCAGACTGTAAAGGTATTTCATGGTTTACCTTGTATTCAGACTGTAAAGGTATTTCATGGTTTACCTTGTATTCAGATCTATTCATGGTCTATTCAGACATGATAATCTGGCTACGTCTCCAATGGCGCCCGATTCCCTGGTCGAGCGTAACGCACTACATTTTAACCTTTATTTTGACTGGGAAGTCCGGCTACAGAGAAATAGGGGGGGCATATTTCTGTTCAATTGGGTTTTTATTGGTTTTAGTGTTTAGGAAGGTAAACAACAATGTGTAGTAAAACAGGACATACTGCTCGTGAGAATTTGTATTTAAATGGAAAACTTTATTTTTTGGTACAGTGCAATGGATCCTGAAGCTTACAGCCTTGTTGGTCAACTGCAATTTACAGAGTTACTTAATCAGCGGGTAGAGATTATATAACGTACTAAAGACATTCCTTTTGATACATCCGATCGTTGAACATTCCCCAATTCTATACATCATATGGAAATGCTGAACTTCTATACATCTGGGCGGTATTCATAGCAAAATGTTCTGTAACACGGAACAACTTTAGGTGTTTGTTTTGTGTATGGTGTCTAGATTAAACGTATTCAGACCCATCTCCAAATTCTATACATTAGATTAAACATGAAGTAATATAATAATATAATATGCCATTTAGCAGACGCTTTTATCCAAAGCGACTTACAGTCATGCGTGCATTCATTTTTTTTGTGTATGGGTGGTCCCGGGGATCGAACCCACTACCTTGGCGTTACAAGCGCCGTGCTCTACCAGCTGAGCTACAGAGGACCACAGTGAGTGTCTCCTGATGTTCAGATGAAGGCGTAGTTAGTTCAGCGTTGGTAGACCTGATTCCAATACGTTACCCCCGTAGACTGAGACATCGAGTCCCTGTACCTGTCCCATTACGGCGTGGGAGAGGACGGGGAGCGCCACTGCCCCCGTAGACTGAGACATCGCGTCCTTGCACCTGTCCCATTACGGCGTGGGAGAGGACGGGGAGCGCCACTGCCCCCGTAGACTGAGACATCGCGTCCCTGTACCTGTCCCATTACGGCGTGAGAGAGGACGGGGAGCGCCACTGATGCCGTCTCCATTTTGAAGTAGTCCATTTTCTACGTCGGTAAACAAACTGAAAGGGTGCACACTGCCACCTGGAGGGTGTTGTCTGAACTGGTATAAAGCCAAGGTTGGGTGATTTACTGCCCCCTGGAGGGTGTTGTCTGAACAGGTATAAAGCCATGGTTGGGTGATTTACTGCCCCCTGGAGGGTGTTGTCTGAACTGGTATAAAGCCAAGGTTGGTGATTTACTGCCACCTGGAGGGTGTTGTCTGAACAGGTATAAAGCCAAGGCTGGGTGATTTACTGCCCCCTGGAGGGTGTTGTCTGAACAGGTATAAAGCCAAGGTTGGGTGATTTACCGCCACCTGGAGGGTGTTGTCTGAACTGGTATAAAGCCAAGGTTGGGTGATTTACCGCCACCTGGAGGGTGTTGTCTGAACAGGTATAAAGCCAAGGTTGGGTGATTTACCGCCACCTGGAGGGTGTTGTCTGAACAGGTATAAAGCCAAGGTTAGTGATTTACTGCCACCTGCAATTATGGGAATGTATACTCACCAGTATAATGAATTGGCTGATGCCTCCTGATGATAGGAGGATATAATCATGTGATCCTTCATTAACACACAGGAAGTCCCACCCAGTCGACTACTTCAAAATGGAGATTGAGGACTATGGCGCCGCTAAAACAAGGCTCCTCTATCTCTATGGTTACGTCCTTCTAGCTCAGACCTTGTTCTCTAACACCGTTGGTCTGATTGGGTCAAGATGTTTCAGAAATGACCATTACAGCAACACCTGAGCATCAACCTTTTAGATTCCTGGAGCAATTACAGTTGAAGTCGGAAGTTTACATACACCTTAGCCAAATACATTTAAACTCTGTTTTTCACAATTCCTGACATTTAATCCTAGTAAAACTTAACTGTCTTAGGTCACTTAGGATCACCACTTTATTTTAAGAATGTGAAATGTCAGAATAATAGTAGAGAAAATGATTTATTTCAGCTTTTATTTCTTTCATCACATTCCCAGTGGGTCAGAAGTTTACATACACTCAATTAGTATTTGGTAGCATTGCCTTTAAATTGTTTAACTTGGGTCAAACGTTTCGGGTAGCCTTCCACAAGCTTCCCACAATAAGTTGGGTGAATTTTGGCCCATTCCTCCTGACAAAGCTGATGTAACTGAGTCAGGTTTGTAGGCCTCCTTCCTCGCACATGCTTTTTCAGTTCTGCCCACACATTTTCTACAGGATTGAGGTCAGGGCTTTGTGATGGCCACTCCAATACCTTGACTTTGTTGTTCTTCAGCCATTTTGCCACAACTTTGGACGTATGCTTGAGGTCATTGTCCATTTGGAAGACACATTTGCGACCAAGCTTTAACTTCCTGACTGATGTCTTCAATATATACACATAATTTTCCTTCCTCATGATGCCATCTATTTTGTGAAGTGCACCAGTCCCTCCTGCAGCAAAGCACCCCCACAGCATGATGCTGCAACCCCCGTGCTTCACGGTTGGGATGGTGTTCATCGGCTTGCAAGTGCCCCCTTTTTCCTCCAAACATAACGATGGTCATTATGGCCAAACAGTTCTATTTTTGTTTCATCAGACCAGAGGACATTTCTCCAAAAAGTACGATCTTTGTCCCCATGTTCAGTTGCAAACCGTAGTCAGGCTTTTTTATGGCAGTTTTGGAGCAGTGGCTTCTTCCTTGCTGAGCGGCCTTTCAGGTTATGTCGATATAGGACTCGTTTTACTGTGGATATAGATACTTTTGTACCCGTTTCCTCCAGCATCTTCACAAGGTCCTTTGCTGTTGTTCTGGGATTGGTTCGCGTTTTACGCACCAAAGTAAGTTCATCTCTAGGAGACAGAACACGTCTCCTTCCTGAGCGGTATGACGGCTGCGTGGTCCCATGGTGTTTATACTTGCATATTATTGTTTGTACAGATGAACGTGGTACCTTCGGGCGTTTGGAAATTGCTCCCAAGGATGAACCAGACTTGTGGAGGTCTACAATTTTTTTTCTGAGGTCTTGGCTGATTTATTTTGATTTTCCCATGATGTCAAGAAAAGAGGCACTGAGTTTGAAGGTAGACCTTGAAATACATCCACAGGTACACCTCCAATTGACTCAAATGATGTCAATTAGCCTATCAGAAGCTTCTTAAGCCATGACATCATTTTCTGGAATTTTCCAAGCTGTTTAAAGGCACAGTCAACTTAGTGTATGTAAACTTCTGACCCACTGGAATTGTGATACAGTGAATTATAAGTGAAATAATCGGTCTGTAAACAATTGTTGGAAAAATGACTTGTGTCATGCACAAAGTAGATGTCCTAACCGACTTGCCAAAACTATAGTTTGTTAACAAGAAATTTGTGGAGTGGTTGAAAAACGAGTTTTATTGACTCCAACCTCAGTAAATGTAAACTTCTGACTTCAACTGTAGGTGCAGGGTGAAGTTGCCCCTAGATGCTGATCCTGGGCCAGTCTATCATTTCCACCACTACTGGTTAAGGTTAGGATCGGGGGAGGGGAAGCTGGTCCTGGGCCAGTCTATCATTTCCACCACTACTGGTTAAGGTTAGGATCGGGGGAGGGGAAGCTGATCTCAGATCTGTCCCTAGGGAAAACTCCTAACTACCAACCAGGTTAAACTGCCATGTTTGAAACCCAGTGTTTGAAACACACAACCCATCAGAATACTCAGTGGAACAGAGTAGTATGAAGTCCATTATAGTTTCAGCCTATAGATTCTATACCTTATCATTACATGCAAACTGTCCAGAGAGAGATTTAAACATGACATGAAACAAAAGAGATATGGAATGCAGACAGACTTTCATTTAAAAAAAGTTTTACATTTCAATTTAGAATTTACAGGAGGCATAGACATTTGAAACGGCACCCTTTTCCCTATCTTTCTGAGGGGTTAGCATAAGCAGAAAAAAAACGTTTCAGTTGACTGAAAAATTAAAATGGACTAATTACATTTTAGTCATTTAGCAGATGCTCTTATCCAGAGCGACTTACAGTTAAGTGAGTGCATACATTTTCATACTGTTCCCCCGTGGGAATCGAACCCACAACCCTGGCATTGCAAGCGCCATGCTCTATCAACTGAGCTACAGGGGGGGGGGCCCTATTAGTATTATAAGTATTTTCCTAAATATAAGCACTGGCCCCATTCCCTATCTAGTACACTACTTTTTGACCACTGCTTATATTTAGAAAAATACTTATAATACTAATTAGTCCATTTTATTTTTCAGTCAACTGAAACTATATAGGGAATAGGGTGCCATTCTCTGGTCTAAAGTAGTGCACTATATAGGGAATAGGGTGCCATTTGGGACAGACCCACACAGACAGATGATATGGATAAATGTGGAAATGTTTCTAACATCTGATCCCATGCTATCAGTCGATATCAGCCCGAGGATGGACACTGAGGTTGGGGTAGAGGGAGTGGAAGCTAGGGGAAACCGTGTGCCAAAGCTGACATGATTGGTCCTACATTATGTGTGCTGGTTAGAGAGAGAAGTGGAGGGGTGAGTGAGTGAGATGTGGAGGAGAGGGAGGGAGAGAGAGAGAGAGAGAGAGAGAGAGAGAGAGAGAGAGAGAGAGAGAGAGAGAGAGAGAGAGAGAGAGAGAGAGAGAGAGAGAGAGAGAGAGAGAGAGAGAGAGAGAGAGAGAGGGGTGGAGTAGAGACTAGTCACCATTCCCATGAGTACTATGTCGGATTACAATATGTGGGTTGAGTTCTAGCAGACGGACGTATACCGTATTGCCAATCAATCAACCAATCAATCAATCAATCAGTGCAGTTCTCTCGTTGTCACTGCATCTTCAATCGAGCTCCTCCTCATC
>NC_140011.1:45248839-45281505 GCF_964263955.1 Coregonus lavaretus | reverse complement strand
AGTAAGTATAGACATATAGTATTATAGTAGTAATAGTAAGTATATACATATATTATTATAGTAAGTATAGACATATAGTATTATAGTAGTAATATTAAGTATAGAGGTATAGTATTATATTAGTAATATTAAGTATAGATGTATGGTATTATAGTAAGTATAGACATATAGTATTATAGTAGTAATATTAAGTATAGAGGTATATTATTATAGTAGTAATATTAAGTATAGATGTATAGTATTATAGTAAGTATAGACATATAGTATTACAGTAGTAATAGTAAGTATATAGGTATAGTATTATAGTAGTAATAGTAAGTATAGAGGTATAGTATTATAGTAGTAATATTAAGTATAGACATATAGTATTATAGTAGTAATAGTAAGTATAGACATATAGTATTATAGTAGTAATAGTAAGTATAGGATAGACGTATAGTATTATAGTAGTAATATTAAGTATAGGATAGACGTATAGTATTATAGTAGTAATAGTAAGTATAGACATATAGTATTATAGTAGTAATAGTAAGTATAGGATAGACGTATAGTATTATAGTAGCAATAGTAAGTATATACATATAGTATTATAGTAAGTATAGACATATAGTATTATAGTAGTAATAGTAAGTATAGAGGTATATTATTATAGTAGTAATATTAAGTATAGAGGTATAGTATTATAGTAAGTATAGACATATAGTATTATAGTAGTAATAGTAAGTATAGACATATAGTATTATAGTAAGTATAGACATATAGTATTATAGTAGTAATATTAAGTAAAGAGGTATAGTATTATAGTAGTAATATTAAGTATAGATATATAGTATTATAGTAAGTATAGACATATAGTATTATAGTAGTAATATTAAGTATAGAGGTATAGTATTATAGTAGTAATATTAAGTATAGATGTATAGTATTATAGTAAGTATAGACATATAGTATTATAGTAGTAATAGTAAGTATATAGGTATAGTATTATAGTAGTAATAGTAAGTATAGAGGTATAGTATTATAGTAGTAATAGTAAGTATAGACGTATAGTATTATAGTAGTAATAGTAAGTATATATGTATATTATTATAGTAGTACTCACCCCCCACAAGTTAATATTCTGCTCAAACTCCTTCTCTCCTTCAAAGATAATGTGGATGTTGAGCTGTGGAGGAAAATGGTGTAAATCAGGTTCCAGGGAGTTTACAGGGAGGTCAGGTAGTTAGTTATACCACTGGCCCTGTTAGTTATACCACTGGCCCTGTTAGTTATACCACTGGCCCTGTTAGTTATACCACTGGCCCTGTTAGTTATACCACTGGCCCTGTTAGTTATACCACTGGCCCTGTTAGTTATACCACTGGCCCTGTTAGTTATACCACTGGCCCTGTTAGTTATACCACTGGCCCTGTTAGTTATACCACTGGCCCTGTTAGTTATACCACTGGCCCTGTTAGTTATACCACTGGCCCTGTTAGTTATACCACTGGCCCTGTTAGTTATACCACTGGCCCTGTTAGTTATACCACTGGCCCTGTTAGTTATACCACTGGCCCTGTTAGTTATACCACTGGCCCTGTTAGTTATACCACTGGCCCTGTGTGTCTCAGCGTCCTGCTGTCAGGTAGTTAGTTATACCACTGGCCCTGTTAGTTATACCACTGGCCCTGTTAGTTATACCACTGGCCCTGTTAGTTATACCACTGGCCCTGTTAGTTATACCACTGGCCCTGTGTGTCTCAGTGTCCTGCTGTCAGGTAGTTAGTTATACCACTGGCCCTGTGTGTCTCAGCGTCCTGCTGTCAGGTAGTTAGTTATACCACTGGCCCTGTGTGTCTCAGCGTCCTGCTGTCAGGTAGTTAGTTATACCACTGGCCCTGTGTGTCTCAGCGTCCTGCTGTCAGGTAGTTAGTTATACCACTGGCCCTGTGTGTCTCAGTGTCCTGCTGTCAGGTAGTTAGTTATACCACTGGCCCTGTGTGTGTCTCAGTGTCCTGCTGTCAGGTAGTTAGTTATACCACTGGCCCTGTGTGTCTCAGCGTCCTGCTGTCAGGTAGTTAGTTATACCACTGGCCCTGTGTGTCTCAGTGTCCTGCTGTCAGGTAGTTAGTTATACCACTGGCCCTGTGTCTCAGCGTCCTGCTGTCAGGTAGTTAGTTATACCACTGGCCCTGTGTGTCTCAGCGTCCTGCTGTCAGGTAGTTAGTTATACCACTGGCCCTGTTAGTTATACCACTGGCCCTGTGTGTCTCAGCGTCCTGCTGTCAGGTAGTTAGTTATACCACTGGCCCTGTGTGTCTCAGCGTCCTGCTGTCAGGTAGTTAGTTATACCACTGGCCCTGTGTCTAAGCGTCCTGCTGTCAGGTAGTTAGTTATACCACTGGCCCTGTTAGTTATACCACTGGCCCTGTGTCTCAGCGTCCTGCTGTCAGGTAGTTAGTTATACCACTGGCCCTGTGTGTCTCAGCGTCCTGCTGTCAGGTAGTTAGTTATACCACTGGCCCTGTGTCCTGCTGTCAGGTAGTTAGTTATACCACTGGCCCTGTGTGTCTCAGCGTCCTGCTGTCAGGTAGTTAGTTATACCACTGGCCCTGTGTCTCAGTGTCCTGCTGTCAGGTAGTTAGTTATACCACTGGCCCTGTGTCTCAGTGTCCTGCTGTCAGGTAGTTAGTTATACCACTGGCCCTGTGTGTCTCAGTGTCCTGCTGTCAGGTAGTTAGTTATACCACTGGCCCTGTGTGTCTCAGCGTCCTGCTGTCAGGTAGTTAGTTATACCACTGGCCCTGTTAGTTATACCACTGGCCCTGTGTGTCTCAGCGTCCTGCTGTCAGGTAGTTAGTTATACCACTGGCCCTGTGTGTCTCAGTGTCCTGCTGTCAGGTAGTTAGTTATACCACTGGCCCTGTTAGTTATACCACTGGCCCTGTTAGTTATACCACTGGCCCTGTGTGTCTCAGTGTCCTGCTGTCAGGTAGTTAGTTATACCACTGGCCCTGTTAGTTATACCACTGGCCCTGTTAGTTATACCACTGGCCCTGTTAGTTATACCACTGGCCCTGTTAGTTATACCACTGGCCCTGTTAGTTATACCACTGGCCCTGTGTGTCTCAGTGTCCTGCTGTCAGGTAGTTAGTTATACCACTGGCCCTGTGTGTCTCAGTGTCCTGCTGTCAGGTAGTTAGTTATACCACTGGCCCTGTGTGTCTCAGCGTCCTGCTGTCAGGTAGTTAGTTATACCACTGGCCCTGTGTGTCTCAGCGTCCTGCTGTCAGGTAGTTAGTTATACAAATGGCCCTGTGTGTCTCAGCGTCCTGCTGTCAGGTAGTTAGTTATACCACTGGCCCTGTGTGTCTCAGTGTCCTGCTGTCAGGTAGTTAGTTATACCACTGGCCCTGTGTGTCTCAGTGTCCTGCTGTCAGGTAGTTAGTTATACCACTGGCCCTGTTAGTTATACCACTGGCCCTGTTAGTTATACCACTGGCCCTGTTAGTTATACCACTGGCCCTGTTAGTTATACCACTGGCCCTGTTAGTTATACCACTGGCCCTGTTAGTTATACCACTGGCCCTGTGTCTAAGCGTCCTGCTGTCAGGTAGTTAGTTATACCACTGGCCCTGTTAGTTATACCACTGGCCCTGTTAGTTATACCACTGGCCCTGTGTCTAAGCGTCCTGCTGTCAGGTAGTTAGTTATACCACTGGCCCTGTTAGTTATACCACTGGCCCTGTTAGTTATACCACTGGCCCTGTGTCTAAGCGTCCTGCTGTCAGGTAGTTAGTTATACCACTGGCCCTGTGTGTCTCAGTGTCCTGCTGTCAGGTAGTTAGTTATACCACTGGCCCTGTGTGTCTCAGCGTCCTGCTGTCAGGTAGTTAGTTATACCACTGGCCCTGTGTGTCTCAGCGTCCTGCTGTCAGGTAGTTAGTTATACCACTGGCCCTGTTAGTTATACCACTGGCCCTGTTAGTTATACCACTGGCCCTGTGTGTCTCAGCGTCCTGCTGTCAGGTAGTTAGTTATACAAATGGCCCTGTGTGTCTCAGCGTCCTGCTGTCAGGTAGTTAGTTATACCACTGGCCCTGTGTGTCTCAGCGTCCTGCTGTCAGGTAGTTAGTTATACCACTGGCCCTGTGTGTCTCAGCGTCCTGCTGTCAGGTAGTTAGTTATACCACTGGCCCTGTTAGTTATACCACTGGCCCTGTGTCTCAGCGTCCTGCTGTCAGGTAGTTAGTTATACCACTGGCCCTGTGTGTCTCAGCGTCCTGCTGTCAGGTAGTTAGTTATACCACTGGCCCTGTGTCCTGCTGTCAGGTAGTTAGTTATACCACTGGCCCTGTGTCCTGCTGTCAGGTAGTTAGTTATACCACTGGCCCTGTGTGTCTCAGCGTCCTGCTGTCAGGTAGTTAGTTATACCACTGGCCCTGTGTGTCTCAGCGTCCTGCTGTCAGGTAGTTAGTTATACCACTGGCCCTGTGTGTCTCAGCGTCCTGCTGTCAGGTAGTTAGTTATACCACTGGCCCTGTGTGTCTCAGCGTCCTGCTGTCAGGTAGTTAGTTATACCACTGGCCCTGTGTGTCTCAGCGTCCTGCTGTCAGGTAGTTAGTTATACCACTGGCCCTGTGTGTCTCAGTGTCCTGCTGTCAGGTAGTTAGTTATACCACTGGCCCTGTGTCTCAGCGTCCTGCTGTCAGGTAGTTAGTTATACCACTGGCCCTGTGTGTCTCAGCGTCCTGCTGTCAGGTAGTTAGTTATACCACTGGCCCTGTGTGTCTCAGTGTCCTGCTGTCAGGTAGTTAGTTATACCACTGGCCCTGTGTGTCTCAGTGTCCTGCTGTCAGGTAGTTAGTTATACCACTGGCCCTGTTAGTTATACCACTGGCCCTGTTAGTTATATCACTGGCCCTGTTAGTTATACCACTGGCCCTGTGTGTCTCAGTGTCCTGCTGTCAGGTAGTTAGTTATACCACTGGCCCTGTGTGTCTCAGTGTCCTGCTGTCAGGTAGTTAGTTATACCACTGGCCCTGTGTGTCTCAGTGTCCTGCTGTCAGGTAGTTAGTTATACCACTGGCCCTGTGTGTCTCAGTGTCCTGCTGTCAGGTAGTTAGTTATACCACTGGCCCTGTGTGTCTCAGTGTCCTGCTGTCAGGTAGTTAGTTATACCACTGGCCCTGTTAGTTATACCACTGGCCCTGTGTGTCTCAGTGTCCTGCTGTCAGGTAGTTAGTTATACCACTGGCCCTGTGTGTCTCAGCGTCCTGCTGTCAGGTAGTTAGTTATACCACTGGCCCTGTTAGTTATATCACTGGCCCTGTGTGTCTCAGCGTCCTGCTGTCAGGTAGTTAGTTATACCACTGGCCCTGTGTGTCTCAGCGTCCTGCTGTCAGGTAGTTAGTTATACCACTGGCCCTGTTAGTTATACCACTGGCCCTGTGTGTCTCAGTGTCCTGCTGTCAGGTAGTTAGTTATACCACTGGCCCTGTGTGTCTCAGTGTCCTGCTGTCAGGTAGTTAGTTATACCACTGGCCCTGTGTGTCTCAGCGTCCTGCTGTCAGGTAGTTAGTTATACCACTGGCCCTGTGTGTCTCAGCGTCCTGCTGTCAGGTAGTTAGTTATACCACTGGCCCTGTTAGTTATACCACTGGCCCTGTGTGTCTCAGTGTCCTGCTGTCAGGTAGTTAGTTATACCACTGGCCCTGTGTGTGTGTGTGTGTGTGTGTGTGTGTGTGTGTGTGTGTGTGTGTGTGTGTGTGTGTGTGTGTGTGTGTGTGTGCGTGTGTGTGTGTGTGTGTGTGTGTGATAGGCAACATTGCCACAGGGGATGAGGGGACATGTCCCCCCAATATTCAAACAGGTGGTGAAGTTAGGTAACATTACCTCCTCCACACTGATTCTCAACACGGGGGCCCTACAAGGGTGCGTCCTCAGTCCCCTCCTGTATTCCCTGTGTCCTCAGTCCCCTCCTGTATTCACTGTATACCCACGACTGCGTGGCCTCACACAGTTCCAACTCCATTATCAAGTTCCTGATGACACGACAGTAGTAGGCCTGATCACCAACAACGATGAGATGGCCTACAGAGAGGAGGGAGGCACTCTGACGGCGTGGTGCCAGGTAAACAACCTCTCCCTCAACGATGAGACGGCCTACAGAGAGGAGGTAGGCCCTCTGACGGCGTGGTGCCAGGTAAACAACCTCTCCCTCAACGTCAGAAAAACAAAAAGGAGCTTATTGTGGACTTCAGGAGGAACCAGGCTGGACACGCCCCCATCCTCATCAACGGGCCGCCGTGGAGACGGTCAATAACTTCCAATTCCTCTGCGTACACATCTCAGAGAAGCTGAAATGGTCTAACCACACGGTCACCGTAATAATAATAATAATAATAATAATAATAATAATAATAATAATAATAACCACACGGTCACCGTAATAATAATAATAATATGCCATTTAGCAGATGCTTTTATCCAAAGCGACTTACAGTCATGCGTGCATACATTTTTACGTATGGGTGGTCCCGGGGATCGAACCCGCTACCCTGGCGTTACAAGCGCCATGCTCTACCAATTGAGTTACAGAGGACCACATCCAGAGCGACTTCCAATTAGTGAGTGCATACATTTTTCATACTGGGCCCCCTGTGGGAATCGAACCCACAACCCTGGCGTTGCAAGCGCCGTGCTCTACCAGCTGAGCTACAGGAGGGCCAATAGTGAAGAAGGCACGACACTCAGGAGGCTGAAGAAATTCGGCCTGTCCCCGAGGGCCCTCAGTGTTCTAGAGGAGCACCGTCGAGAGCATACTGTCGGACTGCATCACAGCCGGGTACGGCAGCTGGTTTTGGACGGAAGCTGCAGAGATCGGTAAGAAAATGGCACTTCTGCAGCCAAATATCTTATTCAATCAATCAGCCAATATCTTGTTAGTCAATCTTGTTTAGATTTTAAGCATTAAATGGCCTGGTTTGATGGTGCATTGATCAGTTATACAGTTTAAATACATTATTTTTGCGCTTTTGCCCAAAGTCGACCTTCAAAGTAACTTTCCAGAATTCTATGAAATATGACCTATAATTAAATTGCAATATGAGTGAAATTGGTTTCCTTCCAAAAAATTGTAATTAAAAATGATTCAAAAGCAACTTTTCTGTGTTGGAATGGTGTGGGCGTACCCCAACAACAGAACGGTGTGGGCGTACCCCAACAACAGAAAGGTGTGGGGGCGTACCCCAACAACAGAAAGGTGTGGGGGCGTACCCCAACAACAGAAAGGTGTGGGGGCGTACCCCAACAACAGAAAGGTGTGGGGGCGTACCCCAACAACAGAACGGGGTGGGCGTACCCCAACAACAGAACGGTGTGGGCGTACCCCAACAACAGAACGGTGTGGGCGTACCCCAACAACAGAACGGTGTGGGCGTACCCCAACAACAGAACGGTGTGGGCGTACCCCAACAACAGAACGGGGTGGGCGTACCCCAACAACAGAAAGGTGTGGGCGTACCCCAACAACAGAAAGGTGTGGGGGCGTACCCCAACAACAGAAAGGTGTGGGCGTACCCCAACAACAGAACGGTGTGGGCGTACCCCAACAACAGAACGGTGTGGGCGTACCCCAACAACAGAACGGGGTGGGCGTACCCCAACAACAGAAAGGTGTGGGGGCGTACCCCAACAACAGAAAGGTGTGGGGGCGTACCCCAACAACAGAAAGGTGTGGGGGCGTACCCCAACAACAGAAAGGTGTGGGCGTACCCCAACAACAGAACGGTGTGGGCGTACCCCAACAACAGAACGGTGTGGGCGTACCCCAACAACAGAAAGGTGTGGGCGTACCCCAACAACAGAAAGGTGTGGGGGCGTACCCCAACAACAGAAAGGTGTGGGGGCGTACCCCAACAACAGAAAGGTGTGGGGGCGTACCCCAACAACAGAAAGGTGTGGGGGCGTACCCCAACAACAGAATGGTGTGGGGAAAGGTGTGGGGGCGTACCCCAACAACAGAATGGTGTGGGCGTACCCCAACAACAGAATGGTGTGGCCGAAAACCAGTCATAAAAAATATTAATGTGAGTAGCTGATTGGGCAGCTCATATTCCTCAACAGAATTATTAGTATTTTCTTTCTTTATTTTTATTGTCCAGCCCATATATTTGGCCTCACAATTAAGTGTTTTACCATATTATTTTCATAAATACTTGCATTCATGAGTTGCATTGGCAAATTGTTTGCTCACAGGGAAATTAATATCCAACTAGTTTTACCCTCCATATAGCCCTCCATATAGCCCTCCATATAGCCCTCCATATACCCCTCCATATAGCCCTCCATTTACCCTCCATATAGCCCTCCATATAGCCCTCCATATAGCCCTCCATATAGCCCTCCATATAGCCCTCCATTTACCCTCCATATAGCCCTCCATTTACCCTCCATATAGCCCTCCATTTACCCTCCATATAGCCCTCCATTTACCCTCCATATAGCCCTCCATTTACCCTCCATATAGCCCTCCATATAGCCCTCCATTTACCCTCCATATAGCCCTCCATATAGCCCTCCATATAGCCCTCCATTTACCCTCCATATAGCCCTCCATATAGCCCTCCATATAGCCCTCCATTTACCCTCCATATAGCCCTCCATTTACCCTCCATATAGCCCTCCATATAGCCCTCCATTTACCCTCCATATAGCCCTCCATTTACCCTCCATATAGCCCTCCATTTACCCTCCATATAGCCCTCCATATAGCCCTCCATATAGCCCTCCATATAGCCCTCCATTTACCCTCCATATAGCCCTCCATTTACCCTCCATATAGCCCTCCATATAGCCCTCCATTTACCCTCCATATAGCCCTCCATATAGCCCTCCATATAGCCCTCCATATAGCCCTCCATATAGCCCTCCATATAGCCCTCCATTTACCCTCCATATAGCCCTCCATATAGCCCTCCATATAGCCCTCCATTTACCCTCCATATAGCCCTCCATTTACCCTCCATATAGCCCTCCATATAGCCCTCCATTTACCCTCCATATAGCCCTCCATATAGCCCTCCATATAGCCCTCCATTTACCCTCCATTTACCCTCCATATAGCCCTCCATTTACCCTCCATATACCCCTCCATATAGCCCTCCATTTACCCTCCATATACCCCTCCATATAGCCCTCCATATAGCCCTCCATTTACCCTCCATTTACCCTCCATATAGCCCTCCATTTACCCTCCATATAGCCCTCCATATAGCCCTCCATTTACCCTCCATATACCCTCCATATACCCCTCCATATAGCCCTCCATTTACCCTCCATATACCCCTCCATATACCCTCCATATAGCCCTCCATATAGCCCTCCATATAGCCCTCCATATAGCCCTCCATATAGCCCTCCATTTACCCTCCATATACCCCTCCATATAGCCCTCCATTTACCCTCCATATAGCCCTCCATATAGCCCTCCATTTACCCTCCATATACCCTCCATTTACCCTCCATATAGCCCTCCATATAGCCCTCCATATAGCCCTCCATATAGCCCTCCATATAGCCCTCCATTTACCCTCCATATAGCCCTCCATTTACCCTCCATATAGCCCTCCATATTGCCCTCCATTTACCCTCCATATAGCCCTCCATTTACCCTCCATATAGCCCTCCATATACCCCTCCATATAGCCCTCCATATAGCCCTCCATATAGCCCTCCATTTACCCTCCATATAGCCCTCCATTTACCCTCCATATAGCCCTCCATTTACCCTCCATATAGCCCTCCATTTATCCTCCATATAGCCCTCCATATAGCCCTCCATATAGCCCTCCATTTACCCTCCATATAGCCCTCCATTTACCCTCCATATAGCCCTCCATTTACCCTCCATATAGCCCTCCATTTACCCTCCATATAGCCCTCCATATAGCCCTCCATATAGCCCTCCATTTACCCTCCATATAGCCCTCCATATAGCCCTCCATTTACCCTCCATATAGCCCTCCATATAGCCCTCCATATAGCCCTCCATTTACCCTCCATATAGCCCTCCATTTACCCTCCATTTACCCTCCATATAGCCCTCCATTTACCCTCCATTTACCCTCCATTTACCCTCCATATAGCCCTCCATTTACCCTCCATATAGCCCTCCATTTACCCTCCATATAGCCCTCCATATACCCTCCATTTACCCTCCATATAGCCCTCCATATAGCCCTCCATTTACCCTCCATATAGCCCTCCATTTACCCTCCATATAGCCCTCCATATAGCCCTCCATATAGCCCTCTATTTACCCTCCATTTACCCTCCATATAGCCCTCCATTTACCCTCCATATAGCCCTCCATTTACCCTCCATATAGCCCTCCATATAGCCCTCCATATAGCCCTCCATATAGCCCTCCATATAGCCCTCCATTTACCCTCCATATAGCCCTCCATATAGCCCTCCATTTACCCTCCATATAGCCCTCCATTTACCCTCCATATAGCCCTCCATATAGCCCTCCATTTACCCTCCATATAGCCCTCCATATAGCCCTCCATTTACCCTCCATTTACCCTCCATATAGCCCTCCATTTACCCTCCATTTACCCTCCATATAGCCCTCCATATAGCCCTCCATTTACCCTCCATATAGCCCTCCATTTACCCTCCATTTACCCTCCATATAGCCCTCCATTTACCCTCCATATAGCCCTCCATATAGCCCTCCATTTACCCTCCATATAGCCCTCCATTTACCCTCCATATAGCCCTCCATTTACCCTCCATATAGCCCTCCATATAGCCCTCCATTTACCCTCCATATAGCCCTCCATATACCCCTCCATATAGCCCTCCATATAGCCCTTCATATAGCCCTCCATTTACCCTCCATATAGCCCTCCATTTACCCTCCATATACCCCTCCATATAGCCCTCCATTTACCCTCCATATAGCCCTCCATATAGCCCTCCATATAGCCCTCCATTTACCCTCCATATAGCCCTCCATATAGCCCTCCATTTACCCTCCATATAGCCCTCCATTTACCCTCCATATAGCCCTCCATATACCCTCCATATAGCCCTCCATATAGCCCTCCATTTACCCTCCATATAGCCCTCCATATAGCCCTCCATATAGCCCTCCATTTACCCTCCATATAGCCCTCCATATAGCCCTCCATTTACCCTCCATATAGCCCTCCATATAGCCCTCCATTTACCCTCCATATAGCCCTCCATTTACCCTCCATATAGCCCTCCATTTACCCTCCATATAGCCCTCCATTTACCCTCCATATAGCCCTCCATATAGCCCTCCATATAGCCCTCCATTTACCCTCCATATAGCCCTCCATTTACCCTCCATATAGCCCTCCATATAGCCCTCCATATAGCCTCCATATAGCCCTCCATATAGCCCTCCATTTACCCTCCATATAGCCCTCCATATAGCCCTCCATTTACCCTCCATATAGCCCTCCATTTACCCTCCATATAGCCCTCCATATAGCCCTCCATATAGCCCTCCATATAGCCCTCCATTTACCCTCCATATAGCCCTCCATTTACCCTCCATATAGCCCTCCATTTACCCTCCATATAGCCCTCCATTTACCCTCCATATAGCCCTCCATTTACCCTCCATATAGCCCTCCATATAGCCCTCCATTTACCCTCCATATAGCCCTCTATTTACCCTCCATATAGCCCTCCATATAGCCCTCCATATAGCCCTCCATTTACCCTCCATATAGCCCTCTATTTACCCTCCATATAGCCCTCCATTTACCCTCCATATAGCCCTCCATATAGCCCTCCATATAGCCCTCCATTTACCCTCCATATAGCCCTCTATTTACCCTCCATATAGCCCTCCATTTACCCTCCATTTACCCTCCATATAGCCCTCCATATAGCCCTCAAAATACCCCTCAATAAAGTATAGCCCTCAAAATACCCCTCCATAAAGTATAGCCCTCATATTGCCCTCAAAATAGCCCTCAATATACCTCTCCATAAAGTATAGCCCCCAAAATCCCACTACATATACCCCTCCATACAGTGCCTTGCCAAAGTATTCATCCCCCTTGGCGTATTTCCTATTATGTTGCATTACAACCTGTAACTTAAATGGATTTTTATTTGGATTTAATGTAATGGACATACACAAAATAGTCCAAATTAGTGAAGTGAAATGAAAAAAATAACTTGTAAAAAGAAATTCAAAGAAATATATAACAGAAAAGTGGTGCGTGAATGTATTCACCCCCTTTGCTATGAAGCCCCTAAATAAAGATCTGGTGCAACCTTTTACCTTCAGAAGTGGGGCCCTGTGTAGCTCAGTTGGTAGAGCATGGCGCTTGCAACGCCAGGGTTGTGGGTTCGTTTCCCACGGGGGGCCAGTATGAAAAATGTATGCACTCACTAACTGTAAGTCGCTCTGGATAAGAGCATTGCTAAATGACTAAAATGTAAATGTAGAAGTCACATAATGAGTTAAATAAAGTGTGCTTAGTGGTGTGCAATCTAAGTGTCACATGATCTGTCACATGATCTCAGTAAATATACACCTGTTCTGAAAGGCCCCAGAGTCTGCAACACCACTAAGCAAGGGGCACCACCAAGCAAGAGGCACCATGAAGACCAAGGAGCTCTCCAAACAGGTCAGGGACAAAGTTGTGGAGAAGTACAGATCAGGGATGGGTTATAAAAAAATATCAGAAACTTTGAACACCCCACGGAGCACCATTAAATCCGTTATTAAAAAATGGAGAGAATATGGCACCACAACAAACCTGCCAAGAGAGGGCCGCCCACCAAAACTCACGGACCAGGCA
Organism: Coregonus lavaretus; assembly: GCF_964263955.1. Classification (NCBI taxonomy): domain Eukaryota; kingdom Metazoa; phylum Chordata; class Actinopteri; order Salmoniformes; family Salmonidae; genus Coregonus; species Coregonus lavaretus. The sequence goes on along the minus strand of NC_140011.1, from coordinate 45,268,669 downwards.
AGGAGGGCATTAATCAGAGAGGCAACAAAGAGACCAAAGATAACCCTGAAGGAGCTGCAAAGCTCCACAGCGGAGATTGGAGTATCTGTACATAGGACCACTTTAAGCCATACACTCCACAGTGCTGGGCTTTACGGAAGAGTGGCCAGAAAAAAGCCATTGCTTAAAGAAAAAAATAAGCAAACACGTTTGGTGTTCGCCAAAAGGCATGTTGGAGACTCCCCAAACATATGGAACAAGGTACTCTGGTCAGATGAGACTGAAATGTAGCTTTTTGGCCATCAAGGAAAATGTCTGGCGCAAACCCAACACCTTTCATCACCCCGAGAACACCATCCCCACAGTGAAGCATGGTGGTGGCAGCATCATGCTGTGGGGATGTTTTTCATCGGCAGGGACTGGGAAACTGGTCAGAATTGAAGGAATGATGGATGGCGCTAAATACAGGGAAATTCTTGAGAGAAACCTGTTTCAGTCTTCCAGAGATTTGAGACTGGGACGGAGTTTCACATTCCAGCAGGACAATGACCCTCAAAATACCCCTCCATGGCATAATAAGTCATGTCAAACTGTGTAGAATTGCAGGAAATGCGTTTTAAAATGTCCCCAAATAATTTTTGGGGAGGACCAGTCTACGGTTCTTCCCCCCTAATATCTACACCACAATTTAGTCCCTTGGTTTGTGTGTCTTACTGTGCAGCTGTTCACATCTACATAGCAGATTTCTGGTTGTGAGTTCTACCACTAACCCTGTGTGTGTCTGTGTGTGTGTCTGTGTGTGTGTGTGTCTGTGCGTGTGTGTGTCTGTGCGTGTGTGTGTCTGTGCGTGTGTGTGTCTGTCTGTCTGTCTGTCTGTCTGTGTGTGTCTGTGTGTGTGTGTGTGTGTCTGTGTGTGTGTCTGTGTGTGTGTCTGTGTGTGTGTGTCTGTGTGTGTGTGTCTGTGTGTGTGTGTGTGTGTGTGTGTGTGTCTGTGTGTGTGTCTGTGTCTCTGTGTGTGTGTCTGTGTGTGTGTGTGTGTGTGTGTGTGTGTGTGTCTGTGTGTTTGTTTAACTATACTTGTGAAGGTCCCCACAAGAACAGTACATTAACAAAAATTTGACCAACTGGAGACATTTTGTTAGTCCCCACAAGGTCAAATGATATTTCTAGGGGGTTTAGGCGTTAAAAGGTTAGTTTTAGGGTTAGGTTTTTGGTTAGGGAAAATAGGATTTTGAAGGTCAGTTGTAGAAGACTGTGTGTCTCACCATGCAGCTGTTTCCCTCCACATAACTGATGTCCGGTAGAGAGTTCTTGGCGTAGATGGAGATGATCACCTGACTTCCTGTCTGGTGCCAGTCAAACCTGCACGGAACCACCGTCTTACCCTACACAAACACACAGGGTCAGAATCACACACACACACACACACACACACACAAACACAAACACACAGGGTCAGAATCACACACACACACACACACAGACAGGGTCAGAATCACACACACACACACACACACACACACACACACAAACACAAACACACAGGGTCAGAATCACACACACACAAACACACACACACACACACACACACACACACACACACACAGGGTCAGAATCACACACACACACACACACACACACACACACACACACACACACACACAGGGTCAGAATCACACACACACACACACACACACACAAACACACAGGGTCAGAATCACACACACACACACACACACACACACACACCAACGTACACACGGACACACTAGAAGTGACTTCTAGGTTGTAAAACCATGGTTGGTCAGTTGTCCAACACCCTGTATTCCATTTCTCTGTCCAGTCTGAAACCAGAAGGTGGAGATATACACTCAGGGTGTGTCCCAATAATCTATTTTTCAACCAAAGTGTGCACTTGTTCACTTCCATTCATGGATTTCAAAAGGAAATGACTGGTATATGGAAACTCTTTCTAGCCAATGCCTTCATAAATCCAATGGGTTTAAATGTGTTGGGGAGTGGTGAACGAGGCACAGAAAGGAGAGATCATTGGACCTCAACCTCTAACATGCTCTCTGAACACACACACACACACACACACACACCCCGACCCACCGTGTCTTTCTTCTTCCAGAGGTGGTTGCCGCGGCTACAGCCCTCCTGTGAGAGGAACGTGTTGAAGTCTGACGTTTTCTTCTTGCAACAGCTCCAGTACTTCATACTGGGAGGACACATACATACAGACACACACACACACACACACACACACACACACACACACACACACACACACACACACACACACACACACACACAGACACAGAGAGACATACAAACACAGAGACACCAGAAACACACACACGGATTCAAGCACAAAACACACACACACACACAAACACAAATCAAGCACAACACACACACACACACACACGATTAACTAACAACAAATCTGAAGCCAAAAAAGCAGTCAGGAATATGTTATTGACATCTCTGTAGATTTGCAGAGTCATTAGCTAGTAAGCACAGCTAGTCATTAGCTAGTAAGAACAGCTAGTCACTAGCTAGTAAGCACAGCTAGTAATTAGCTAGTAAGCACAGCTAGTCATTAACTAGCATGCACAGCTAATCATTAGCTAGAAAGCACAGCTAATCATTAACTAGCAAGCACAGCTAGTCTTTAGCTAGTAAGCACAGCTAGTCATTAGCACAGCTAGTGGTCCTCTGTAGCTCAGCTGGTAGAGCACGGCGCTTGTAACGCCAAAGTAGTGGGTTCGATCCCCGGGACCACCCATACACAAAAAAAAATGTATGCACGCATGACTGTAAGTCGCTTTGGATAAAAGCGTCTGCTAAATGGCATATTATATTATATTATTAGATAGTCATTACCTAGTAAGCACAGCTCATCATTAGCTACTCATTAGTCAGTAATTAGCTAGCAAGCACAGTCATTAGCTACTCATTAACTAGCAAGCAGAGCTTGTCATTAGCTAATAAGCACAGCTAGTCGTTAGCTAGTAAGCACAGCTAGTCATTAGCTAGCAAGCACAGCTAATCATTAATTAGCAAGCACAGCTAGTCATTATCTAGTCATTAGCTAGAGTGTACAGCTAGTCATTAGCTAGTAAGCACAGCTGGTCATTAGCTAGCAAGCACAGTTAGTCATTAGCTACTCATTAACTAGCAAGCAGAGCTAGTCATTAGCTAGTCATTAGCTAATAAGCACAGCTAGTCGTTAACTAGCAAGCACAGCAAGTCATTAGCTAGTTATTAGCTAGCAAGCACAGTTAGTCATTAGCTAGTAAGCACTGCTCATCATTAGCTACTCATTAGTTAGTCATTAGCTAGCAAACACAGCTAGTCATTAGCTAGCAAGCACAGCTTTTTATTAGCTAGAAAACACAGCTAGTCATTAGCTAGTAAGCACAGCTAGTCATTAGCTAGTAAGCACAGCTAATCATTAGCTAGAGTGTACAGCTATTCATTAGCTAGTAAGCACAGCTAGTCATTAGCTAGTAAGCACAGCTAGTCATTAGCTAGCAATCACAGCTAATCATTAGCTAGCAAGCACAGCTAGACATTAGCTAGTCATTAGCTAGCAAGCACAGCTAGTCATTATCTAGTCATTAGCAGTCATTAGCTAGCAAGCAGTGAGTCATTAGCTAGTCATTAGCTAGTAAACACAGCTAATCATTAGCTAGTAAGCACAGGTAGTCATTAGCTAGTAAGCACAGCTAATCATTAGCTAGTACGCACAGCTAGTCATTAGCTAGTAAGCACAGCTAGTCATTAGCTATTAAGCACAGGTAGTCATTAGCTAGCAAACACAGTAACCAGTTGATCATTTAACTGCACGTTGTTGTTTTTTTGTTTCACGTTCCATTTGGGGACCATGTCAAATGTCTCCACTTAATACTCAGCAAACAGATATTGAGTGTGAAGTGTGTGGTGTTACAGCCGCAGACAGAAGATGATGCAACCTGTGTTGTGTGTGTGGTTGACGTACCCTTCATGGAAGATGGGTACTCCAGCGTGGAAAAGACACAGTTGGTCATTGCTGGCAGGGCCCTCAAAGCTCCGGGCACAGCCTCCATTCTTACACAGCGTCCCTACCTTAACCTCACCATCATCCTCCTCTGGAGAACAGACACAGGGAAGACTAGTTACTGTTATGCCCTGTACTGATGCAATGAAGACTAGTTACTGTTATGTACTGATGTAATGAAGACTGGTTACTGTTATGTCCTGATGTAATGAAGACTAGTTACTGTTATGTCCTGTACTGATGCAATGAAGACTAGTTACTGTTATGTACTGATGTAATGAAGACTGGTTACTGTTATGTACTGATGCAATGAAGACTAGTTACTGTTATGTCCTGATGTAATGAAGACTAGTTACTGTTATGCCCTGTACTGATGCAATGAAGACTAGTTACTGTTATGTACTGATGTAATGAAGACTGATTACTGTTATGTACTGATGCAATGAAGACTAGTTACTGTTATGTCCTGATGTAATGAAGACTAGTTACTGTTATGTCCTGATGTAATGAAGACTAGTTACTGTTATGTCCTGATGTAATGAAGACTAGTTACTGTTATGTCCTGATGTAATGAAGACTAGTTACTGTTATGTCCTGATGTAATGAAGACTAGTTACTGTTATGTCCTGATGTAATGAAGACTGGTTACTGTTATGTACTGATGTAATGAAGACTAGTTACTGTTACGTTCTGATGTAATGAAGACTAGTTACTGCTAAGTCCTGATGTAATGAAGACTAGTTAATGTCATGTACTGATGAAATGAAGACTAGTTACTGTTATGTCCTGTACTGATGCAATGAAGACTAGTTACTGTTATGTCCTGATATAATGAAGACTAGTTACTGTTATGTCCTGATGTAATGAAGACTAGTTACTGTTATGTACTGATGTAATGAAGACTGGTTACTGTTATGTACTGATGTAATGAAGACTAGTTACTGTTACGTTCTGATGTAATGAAGACTAGTTACTGCTAAGTCCTGATGTAATGAAGACTAGTTACTGTTATGTCCTGATGTAATGAAGACTAGTTAATGTCATGTACAGATGAAATGAAGACTAGTTACTGTTATGTCCTGTACTGATGCAATGAAGACTAGTTACTGTTATGTCCTGATATAATGAAGACTAGTTACTGCTAAGTCCTGATGTAATGAAGACTAGTTACTGTTATGTCCTGTACTGAGGTAATGAAGACTAGTTACTGTTATGTCCTGATGTAATGAAGACTAGTTACTGTTATGTCCTGTACTGATGTAATGAAGACTAGTTACTGTTATGTCCTGTACTGATGTAATGAAGACTAGTTACTGTTATGTCCTGATGTAATGAAGACTAGTTGCTGTTATGTCCTGATGTAATGAAGACTAGTTACTGTTATGTCCTGTACTGATGTAATGAAGCCTAGTTACTGTTATGTCCTGTACTGATGTAATGAAGCCTAGTTACTGTTATGTTCTGATGTAATGAAGACTAGTTACTGTTATGTCCTGATGTAATGAAGACTAGTTACTGTTATGTACTGATGTAATGAAGACTAGTTACTGTTATGTCCTGATGTAATGAAGACTGGTTACTGTTATGTCCTGATGTAATGAAGACTAGTTACTGTTATGTCCTGATGTAATGAAGACTAGTTACTGTTATGTCCTGATGTAATGAAGACTAGTTACTGTTATGTCCTGATGTAATGAAGACTAGTTACTGTTATGTCCTGATGTAATGAAGACTAGTTACTGTTATGTCCTGATGTAATGAAGACTGGTTACTGTCATGTCCTGTACTGATGTAATGAAGACTAGTTACTGTTATGTCCTGTACTGATGTAATGAAGACTAGTTACTGTTATGTCCTGATGTAATGAAGACTAGTTACTGTTATGTCCTGATGTAATGAAGACTAGTTACTGTTATGTACTGATGTAATGAAGACTGGTTACTGTCATGTCCTGTACTGATGCAATGAAGACTAGTTACTGTTATGTCCTGATGTAATGAAGACTAGTTACTGTTATGTCCTGATGTAATGAAGACTGGTTACTGTTATGTCCTGTACTGATGTAATGAAGACTAGTTACTGTTATGTTCTGATGTAATGAAGACTAGTTACTGTTATGTCCTGATGTAATGAAGACTGGTTACTGTTATGTCCTGATGTAATGAAGACTAGTTACTGTTATGTCCTGATGTAATGAAGACTAGTTACTGTTATGTTCTGATGTAATGAAGACTAGTTACTGTTATGTCCTGATGTAATGAAGACTAGTTACTGTTATGTCCTGATGTAATGAAGACTAGTTACTGTTATGTTCTGATGTAATGAAGACTAGTTACTGTTATGTCCTGATGTAATGAAGACTAGTTACTGTTATGTCCTGATGTAATGAAGACTAGTTACTGTTATGTCCTGATGTAATGAAGACTGGTTACTGTTATGTCCTGATGTAATGAAGACTGGTTACTGTTATGTCCTGTACTGATGTAATGAAGACTAGTTACTGTTATGTCCTGATGTAATGAAGACTAGTTACTGTAATGTCCTGATGTAATGAAGACTAGTTACTGTTATGTCCTGTACTGATGTAATGAAGACTAGTTACTGTTATGTCCTGATGTAATGAAGACTAGTTACTGTAATGTCCTGTACTGATGTAATGAAGACTAGTTACTGTTATGTTCTGATGTAATGAAGACTAGTTACTGTTATGTCCTGATGTAATGAAGACTAGTTACTGTTATGTCCTGATGTAATGAAGACTAGTTACTGTTATGTCCTGATGTAATGAAGACTAGTTACTGTTATGTCCTGATGTAATGAAGACTAGTTACTGTTATGTCCTGATGTAATGAAGACTAGTTACTGTTATGTACTGATGTAATGAAGACTGGTTACTGTTATGTACTGATGTAATGAAGACTAGTTACTGTTACGTTCTGATGTAATGAAGACTAGTTACTGCTAAGTCCTGATGTAATGAAGACTAGTTAATGTCATGTACTGATGAAATGAAGACTAGTTACTGTTATGTCCTGTACTGATGCAATGAAGACTAGTTACTGTTATGTCCTGATATAATGAAGACTAGTTACTGTTATGTCCTGATGTAATGAAGACTAGTTACTGTTATGTCCTGTACTGATGTAATGAAGACTAGTTACTGTTATGTCCTGTACTGATGTAATGAAGACTAGTTACTGTTATGTCCTGTACTGATGTAATGAAGACTACTTACTGTTATGTTCTGATGTAATGAAGACTAGTTACTGTTATGTCCTGATGTAATGAAGACTAGTTACTGTTATGTCCTGATGTAATGAAGACTGGTTACTGTTATGTCCTGATGTAATGAAGACTGGTTACTGTTATGTCCTGATGTAATGAAGACTAGTTACTGTTATGTCCTGATGTAATGAAGACTAGTTACTGTTATGTCCTGTACTGATGTAATGAAGACTAGTTACTGTTATGTTCTGATGTAATGAAGACTAGTTACTGTTATGTTCTGAGGTAATGAAGACTAGTTACTGTTATGTCCTGATGTAATGAAGACTAGTTACTGTTATGTCCTGTACTGATGTAATGAAGACTAGTTACTGTTATGTTCTGATGTAATGAAGACTAGTTACTGTTATGTCCTGATGTAATGAAGACTAGTTACTGTTATGTCCTGATGTAATGAAGACTAGTTACTGTTATGTCCTGATGTAATGAAGACTAGTTACTGTTATGTACTGATGTAATGAAGACTGGTTACTGTTATGTACTGATGTAATGAAGACTAGTTACTGTTACGTTCTGATGTAATGAAGACTAGTTACTGCTAAGTCCTGATGTAATGAAGACTAGTTAATGTCATGTACTGATGAAATGAAGACTGGTTACTGTTATTTTCTGATGTAATGAAGACTAGTTACTGTTATGTCCTGATGTAATGAAGACTAGTTACTGTTATGTCCTGATGTAATGAAAACTAGTTACTGTTATGTCCTGTACTGATGTAATGAAGACTAGTTACTGTTATGTCCTGAGGTAATGAAGACTAGTTACTGTTATGTCCTGATGTAATGAAGACTAGTTACTGTTATGTCCTGTACTGATGTAATGAAGACTAGTTACTGTTATGTTCTGATGTAATGAAGACTGGTTACTGTTATGTCCTGATGTAATGAAGACTAGTTACTGTTATGTCCTGTACTGATGCAATGAAGACTAGTTACTGTTATGTCCTGATATAATGAAGACTAGTTACTGTTATGTCCTGATGTAATGAAGACTAGTTACTGTTATGTCCTGATGTAATGAAGACTAGTTACTGTTATGTCCTGATGTAATGAAGACTAGTTACTGTTATGTCCTGTACTGATGTAATGAAGACTAGTTACTGTTATGTCCTGATGTAATGAAGACTAGTTACTGTTATGTCCTGATGTAATGAAGACTAGTTACTGTTATGTTCTGATGTAATGAAGACTAGTTACTGTTATGTCCTGATGTAATGAAGACTGGTTACTGTTATGTCCTGTCCTGATGTAATGAAGACTAGTTACTGTTATGTCCTGATGTAATGAAGACTAGTTACTGTTATGTTCTGATGTAATGAAGACTAGTTACTGTTATGTCCTGATGTAATGAAGACTAGTTACTGTTATGTCCTGATGTAATGAAGACTAGTTACTGTTATGTCCTGATGTAATGAAGACTAGTTACTGTTATGTCCTGATGTAATGAAGACTAGTTACTGTTATGTCCTGATGTAATGAAGACTAGTTACTGTTATGTTCTGATGTAATGAAGACTAGTTACTGTTATGTCCTGATGTAATGAAGACTAGTTACTGTTATGTCCTGATGTAATGAAGACTAGTTACTGTTATGTCCTGATGTAATGAAGACTAGTTACTGTTATGTCCTGATGTAATGAAGACTAGTTACTGTTATGTCCTGATGTAATGAAGACTAGTTACTGTTATGTTCTGATGTAATGAAGACTAGTTACTGTTATGTCCTGATGTAATGAAGACTAGTTACTGTTATGTCCTGATGTAATGAAGACTAGTTACTGTTATGTCCTGATGTAATGAAGACTAGTTACTGTTATGTCCTGATGTAATGAAGACTAGTTACTGTTATGTCCTGATGTAATGAAGACTGGTTACTGTTATGTCCTGATGTAATGAAGACTGGTTACTGTTATGTTCTGATGTAATGAAGACTAGTTACTGTTATGTCCTGATGTAATGAAGACTGGTTACTGTTATGTCCTGATGTAATGAAGACTAGTTACTGTTATGTTCTGATGTAATGAAGACTAGTTACTGTTATGTTCTGATGTAATGAAGACTAGTTACTGTTATGTCCTGATGTAATGAAGACTGGTTACTGTTATGTCCTGATGTAATGAAGACTAGTTACTGTTATGTTCTGATGTAATGAAGACTAGTTACTGTTATGTTCTGATGTAATGAAGACTAGTTACTGTTATGTCCTGATGTAATGAAGACTAGTTACTGTTATGTCCTGTACTGATGTAATGAAGACTAGTTACTGTTATGTCCTGATGTAATGAAGACTAGTTACTGTAATGTCCTGTACTGATGTAATGAAGACTAGTTACTGTTATGTTCTGATGTAATGAAGACTAGTTACTGTTATGTCCTGATGTAATGAAGACTAGTTACTGTTATGTCCTGATGTAATGAAGACTAGTTACTGTTATGTCCTGATGTAATGAAGACTAGTTACTGTTATGTCCTGATGTAATGAAGACTAGTTACTGTTATGTCCTGATGTAATGAAGACTAGTTACTGTTATGTACTGATGTAATGAAGACTGGTTACTGTTATGTACTGATGTAATGAAGACTAGTTACTGTTACGTTCTGATGTAATGAAGACTAGTTACTGCTAAGTCCTGATGTAATGAAGACTAGTTAATGTCATGTACTGATGAAATGAAGACTAGTTACTGTTATGTCCTGTACTGATGCAATGAAGACTAGTTACTGTTATGTCCTGATATAATGAAGACTAGTTACTGTTATGTCCTGATGTAATGAAGACTAGTTACTGTTATGTCCTGTACTGATGTAATGAAGACTAGTTACTGTTATGTCCTGTACTGATGTAATGAAGACTAGTTACTGTTATGTCCTGTACTGATGTAATGAAGACTACTTACTGTTATGTTCTGATGTAATGAAGACTAGTTACTGTTATGTCCTGATGTAATGAAGACTAGTTACTGTTATGTCCTGATGTAATGAAGACTGGTTACTGTTATGTCCTGATGTAATGAAGACTGGTTACTGTTATGTCCTGATGTAATGAAGACTAGTTACTGTTATGTCCTGATGTAATGAAGACTAGTTACTGTTATGTCCTGTACTGATGTAATGAAGACTAGTTACTGTTATGTCCTGATATAATGAAGACTAGTTACTGTTATGTCCTGATGTAATGAAGACTAGTTACTGTTATGTCCTGTACTGATGTAATGAAGACTAGTTACTGTTATGTCCTGTACTGATGTAATGAAGACTAGTTACTGTTATGTCCTGTACTGATGTAATGAAGACTACTTACTGTTATGTTCTGATGTAATGAAGACTAGTTACTGTTATGTCCTGATGTAATGAAGACTAGTTACTGTTATGTCCTGATGTAATGAAGACTGGTTACTGTTATGTCCTGATGTAATGAAGACTGGTTACTGTTATGTCCTGATGTAATGAAGACTAGTTACTGTTATGTCCTGATGTAATGAAGACTAGTTACTGTTATGTCCTGTACTGATGTAATGAAGACTAGTTACTGTTATGTCCTGATGTAATGAAGACTAGTTACTGTTATGTCCTGATGTAATGAAGACTAGTTACTGTTATGTTCTGATGTAATGAAGACTAGTTACTGTTATGTCCTGATGTAATGAAGACTGGTTACTGTTATGTCCTGTCCTGATGTAATGAAGACTAGTTACTGTTATGTCCTGATGTAATGAAGACTAGTTACTGTTATGTTCTGATGTAATGAAGACTAGTTACTGTTATGTCCTGATGTAATGAAGACTAGTTACTGTTATGTCCTGATGTAATGAAGACTAGTTACTGTTATGTCCTGATGTAATGAAGACTAGTTACTGTTATGTCCTGATGTAATGAAGACTAGTTACTGTTATGTCCTGATGTAATGAAGACTAGTTACTGTTATGTTCTGATGTAATGAAGACTAGTTACTGTTATGTCCTGATGTAATGAAGACTAGTTACTGTTATGTCCTGATGTAATGAAGACTAGTTACTGTTATGTCCTGATGTAATGAAGACTAGTTACTGTTATGTCCTGATGTAATGAAGACTAGTTACTGTTATGTCCTGATGTAATGAAGACTAGTTACTGTTATGTTCTGATGTAATGAAGACTAGTTACTGTTATGTCCTGATGTAATGAAGACTAGTTACTGTTATGTCCTGATGTAATGAAGACTAGTTACTGTTATGTCCTGATGTAATGAAGACTAGTTACTGTTATGTCCTGATGTAATGAAGACTAGTTACTGTTATGTCCTGATGTAATGAAGACTGGTTACTGTTATGTCCTGATGTAATGAAGACTGGTTACTGTTATGTCCTGATGTAATGAAGACTGGTTACTGTTATGTCCTGATGTAATGAAGACTAGTTACTGTTATGTTCTGATGTAATGAAGACTAGTTACTGTTATGTTCTGATGTAATGAAGACTAGTTACTGTTATGTCCTGATGTAATGAAGACTAGTTACTGTTATGTCCTGTACTGATGTAATGAAGACTAGTTACTGTTATGTCCTGATGTAATGAAGACTAGTTACTGTAATGTCCTGTACTGATGTAATGAAGACTAGTTACTGTTATGTTCTGATGTAATGAAGACTAGTTACTGTTATGTCCTGATGTAATGAAGACTAGTTACTGTTATGTCCTGATGTAATGAAGACTAGTTACTGTTATGTCCTGATGTAATGAAGACTAGTTACTGTTATGTCCTGATGTAATGAAGACTAGTTACTGTTATGTCCTGATGTAATGAAGACTAGTTACTGTTATGTACTGATGTAATGAAGACTGGTTACTGTTATGTACTGATGTAATGAAGACTAGTTACTGTTACGTTCTGATGTAATGAAGACTAGTTACTGCTAAGTCCTGATGTAATGAAGACTAGTTAATGTCATGTACTGATGAAATGAAGACTAGTTACTGTTATGTCCTGTACTGATGCAATGAAGACTAGTTACTGTTATGTCCTGATATAATGAAGACTAGTTACTGTTATGTCCTGATGTAATGAAGACTAGTTACTGTTATGTCCTGTACTGATGTAATGAAGACTAGTTACTGTTATGTCCTGTACTGATGTAATGAAGACTAGTTACTGTTATGTCCTGTACTGATGTAATGAAGACTACTTACTGTTATGTTCTGATGTAATGAAGACTAGTTACTGTTATGTCCTGATGTAATGAAGACTAGTTACTGTTATGTCCTGATGTAATGAAGACTGGTTACTGTTATGTCCTGATGTAATGAAGACTGGTTACTGTTATGTCCTGATGTAATGAAGACTAGTTACTGTTATGTCCTGATGTAATGAAGACTAGTTACTGTTATGTCCTGTACTGATGTAATGAAGACTAGTTACTGTTATGTCCTGATGTAATGAAGACTAGTTACTGTTATGTCCTGTACTGATGTAATGAAGACTAGTTACTGTTATGTTCTGATGTAATGAAGACTAGTTACTGTTATGTTCTGAGGTAATGAAGACTAGTTACTGTTATGTCCTGATGTAATGAAGACTAGTTACTGTTATGTCCTGTACTGATGTAATGAAGACTAGTTACTGTTATGTTCTGATGTAATGAAGACTAGTTACTGTTATGTCCTGATGTAATGAAGACTAGTTACTGTTATGTCCTGATGTAATGAAGACTGGTTACTGTTATGTACTGATGTAATGAAGACTAGTTACTGTTACGTTCTGATGTAATGAAGACTAGTTACTGCTAAGTCCTGATGTAATGAAGACTAGTTAATGTCATGTACTGATGAAATGAAGACTGGTTACTGTTATTTTCTGATGTAATGAAGACTAGTTACTGTTATGTCCTGATGTAATGAAGACTAGTTACTGTTATGTCCTGATGTAATGAAAACTAGTTACTGTTATGTCCTGGACTGATGTAATGAAGACTAGTTACTGTTATGTCCTGAGGTAATGAAGACTAGTTACTGTTATGTCCTGATGTAATGAAGACTAGTTACTGTTATGTCCTGTACTGATGTAATGAAGACTAGTTACTGTTATGTTCTGATGTAATGAAGACTGGTTACTGTTATGTCCTGATGTAATGAAGACTAGTTACTGTTATGTCCTGTACTGATGCAATGAAGACTAGTTACTGTTATGTCCTGATATAATGAAGACTAGTTACTGTTATGTCCTGATGTAATGAAGACTAGTTACTGTTATGTCCTGATGTAATGAAGACTAGTTACTGTTATGTCCTGATGTAATGAAGACTAGTTACTGTTATGTCCTGTCCTGATGTAATGAAGACTAGTTACTGTTATGTCCTGATGTAATGAAGACTAGTTACTGTTATGTCCTGATGTAATGAAGACTAGTTACTGTTATGTCCTGATGTAATGAAGACTAGTTACTGTTATGTCCTGTACTGATGTAATGAAGACTAGTTACTGTTATGTCCTGTACTGATGTAATGAAGACTAGTTACTGTTATGTCCTGATGTAATGAAGACTGGTTACTGTTATGTCCTGATGTAATGAAGACTAGTTACTGTTATGTCCTGATGTAATGAAGACTAGTTACTGTTATGTCCTGATGTAATGAAGACTAGTTACTGTTATGTCCTGATGTAATGAAAACTAGTTACTGTTATGTCCTGATGTAATGAAGACTAGTTACTGTTATGTCCTGATGTAATGAAGACTAGTTACTGTTATGTCCTGATGTAATGAAAACTAGTTACTGTTATGTCCTGATGTAATGAAGACTAGTTACTGTTATGTCCTGATGTAATGAAGACTAGTTACTGTTATGTCCTGATGTAATGAAGACTGGTTACTGTTATGTCCTGATGTAATGAAGACTAGTTACTGTTATGTCCTGATGTAATGAAGACTGGTTACTGTCATGTCCTGTACTGATGTAATGAAGACTAGTTACTGTTATGTCCTGTACTGATGTAATGAAGACTAGTTACTGTTATGTCCTGATGTAATGAAGACTAGTTACTGTTATGTCCTGTACTGATGCAATGAAGAATAGTTACTGTTATGTCCTGTACTGATGTAATGAAGACTAGTTACTGTTATGTCCTGATGTAATGAAGACTAGTTACTGTTATGTCCTGATGTAATGAAGACTAGTTACTGTTATGTACTGATGTAATGAAGACTGGTTACTGTCATGTCCTGTACTGATGCAATGAAGACTAGTTACTGTTATGTCCTGATGTAATGAAGACTAGTTACTGTTATGTCCTGATGTAATGAAGACTGGTTACTGTTATGTCCTGTACTGATGTAATGAAGACTAGTTACTGTTATGTTCTGATGTAATGAAGACTAGTTACTGTTATGTCCTGATGTAATGAAGACTGGTTACTGTTATGTCCTGTCCTGATGTAATGAAGACTAGTTACTGTTATGTCCTGATGTAATGAAGACTAGTTACTGTTATGTTCTGATGTAATGAAGACTAGTTACTGTTATGTCCTGATGTAATGAAGACTAGTTACTGTTATGTCCTGATGTAATGAAGACTAGTTACTGTTATGTCCTGATGTAATGAAGACTGGTTACTGTTATGTCCTGATGTAATGAAGACTGGTTACTGTTATGTCCTGATGTAATGAAGACTGGTTACTGTTATGTCCTGATTTAATGAAGACTAGTTACTGTTATGTTCTGATGTAATGAAGACTAGTTACTGTTATGTTCTGATGTAATGAAGACTAGTTACTGTTATGTCCTGATGTAATGAAGACTAGTTACTGTTATGTCCTGTACTGATGTAATGAAGACTAGTTACTGTTATGTCCTGATGTAATGAAGACTAGTTACTGTAATGTCCTGTACTGATGTAATGAAGACTAGTTACTGTTATGTTCTGATGTAATGAAGACTAGTTACTGTTATGTCCTGATGTAATGAAGACTAGTTACTGTTATGTCCTGATGTAATGAAGACTAGTTACTGTTATGTCCTGATGTAATGAAGACTAGTTACTGTTATGTCCTGATGTAATGAAGACTAGTTACTGTTATGTCCTGATGTAATGAAGACTAGTTACTGTTATGTACTGATGTAATGAAGACTGGTTACTGTTATGTACTGATGTAATGAAGACTAGTTACTGTTACGTTCTGATGTAATGAAGACTAGTTACTGCTAAGTCCTGTACTGATGCAATGAAGACTAGTTACTGTTATGTCCTGATATAATGAAGACTAGTTACTGTTATGTCCTGATGTAATGAAGACTAGTTACTGTTATGTCCTGTACTGATGTAATGAAGACTAGTTACTGTTATGTCCTGTACTGATGTAATGAAGACTAGTTACTGTTATGTCCTGTACTGATGTAATGAAGACTACTTACTGTTATGTTCTGATGTAATGAAGACTAGTTACTGTTATGTCCTGATGTAATGAAGACTAGTTACTGTTATGTCCTGATGTAATGAAGACTGGTTACTGTTATGTCCTGATGTAATGAAGACTGGTTACTGTTATGTCCTGATGTAATGAAGACTAGTTACTGTTATGTCCTGATGTAATGAAGACTAGTTACTGTTATGTCCTGTACTGATGTAATGAAGACTAGTTACTGTTATGTTCTGATGTAATGAAGACTAGTTACTGTTATGTTCTGAGGTAATGAAGACTAGTTACTGTTATGTCCTGATGTAATGAAGACTAGTTACTGTTATGTCCTGTACTGATGTAATGAAGACTAGTTACTGTTATGTTCTGATGTAATGAAGACTAGTTACTGTTATGTCCTGATGTAATGAAGACTAGTTACTGTTATGTCCTGATGTAATGAAGACTAGTTACTGTTATGTCCTGATGTAATGAAGACTAGTTACTGTTATGTACTGATGTAATGAAGACTGGTTACTGTTATGTACTGATGTAATGAAGACTAGTTACTGTTACGTTCTGATGTAATGAAGACTAGTTACTGCTAAGTCCTGATGTAATGAAGACTAGTTAATGTCATGTACTGATGAAATGAAGACTGGTTACTGTTATTTTCTGATGTAATGAAGACTAGTTACTGTTATGTCCTGATGTAATGAAGACTAGTTACTGTTATGTCCTGATGTAATGAAAACTAGTTACTGTTATGTCCTGTACTGATGTAATGAAGACTAGTTACTGTTATGTCCTGAGGTAATGAAGACTAGTTACTGTTATGTCCTGATGTAATGAAGACTAGTTACTGTTATGTCCTGTACTGATGTAATGAAGACTAGTTACTGTTATGTTCTGATGTAATGAAGACTGGTTACTGTTATGTCCTGATGTAATGAAGACTAGTTACTGTTATGTCCTGTACTGATGTAATGAAGACTAGTTACTGTTATGTCCTGATATAATGAAGACTAGTTACTGTTATGTCCTGATGTAATGAAGACTAGTTACTGTTATGTCCTGATGTAATGAAGACTAGTTACTGTTATGTCCTGATGTAATGAAGACTAGTTACTGTTATGTCCTGTACTGATGTAATGAAGACTAGTTACTGTTATGTCCTGATGTAATGAAGACTAGTTACTGTTATGTCCTGATGTAATGAAGACTAGTTACTGTTATGTCCTGATGTAATGAAGACTAGTTACTGTTATGTCCTGTACTGATGTAATGAAGACTAGTTACTGTTATGTCCTGTACTGATGTAATGAAGACTAGTTACTGTTATGTTCTGATGTAATGAAGACTAGTTACTGTTATGTTCTGAGGTAATGAAGACTAGTTACTGTTATGTCCTGATGTAATGAAGACTAGTTACTGTTATGTCCTGTACTGATGTAATGAAGACTAGTTACTGTTATGTTCTGATGTAATGAAGACTAGTTACTGTTATGTCCTGATGTAATGAAGACTAGTTACTGTTATGTCCTGATGTAATGAAGACTAGTTACTGTTATGTCCTGATGTAATGAAGACTAGTTACTGTTATGTACTGATGTAATGAAGACTGGTTACTGTTATGTACTGATGTAATGAAGACTAGTTACTGTTACGTTCTGATGTAATGAAGACTAGTTACTGCTAAGTCCTGATGTAATGAAGACTAGTTAATGTCATGTACTGATGAAATGAAGACTGGTTACTGTTATTTTCTGATGTAATGAAGACTAGTTACTGTTATGTCCTGATGTAATGAAGACTAGTTACTGTTATGTCCTGATGTAATGAAAACTAGTTACTGTTATGTCCTGTACTGATGTAATGAAGACTAGTTACTGTTATGTCCTGAGGTAATGAAGACTAGTTACTGTTATGTCCTGATGTAATGAAGACTAGTTACTGTTATGTCCTGTACTGATGTAATGAAGACTAGTTACTGTTATGTTCTGATGTAATGAAGACTGGTTACTGTTATGTCCTGATGTAATGAAGACTAGTTACTGTTATGTCCTGTACTGATGCAATGAAGACTAGTTACTGTTATGTCCTGATATAATGAAGACTAGTTACTGTTATGTCCTGATGTAATGAAGACTAGTTACTGTTATGTCCTGATGTAATGAAGACTAGTTACTGTTATGTCCTGATGTAATGAAGACTAGTTACTGTTATGTCCTGTACTGATGTAATGAAGACTAGTTACTGTTATGTCCTGATGTAATGAAGACTAGTTACTGTTATGTCCTGATGTAATGAAGACTAGTTACTGTTATGTCCTGATGTAATGAAGACTAGTTACTGTTATGTCCTGTACTGATGTAATGAAGACTAGTTACTGTTATGTCCTGTACTGATGTAATGAAGACTAGTTACTGTTATGTCCTGATGTAATGAAGACTGGTTACTGTTATGTCCTGATGTAATGAAGACTAGTTACTGTTATGTCCTGATGTAATGAAGACTAGTTACTGTTATGTCCTGATGTAATGAAGACTAGTTACTGTTATGTCCTGATGTAATGAAGACTAGTTACTGTTATGTCCTGATGTAATGAAGACTAGTTACTGTTATGTCCTGATGTAATGAAAACTAGTTACTGTTATGTCCTGATGTAATGAAGACTAGTTACTGTTATGTCCTGATGTAATGAAGACTAGTTACTGTTATGTCCTGATGTAATGAAAACTAGTTACTGTTATGTCCTGATGTAATGAAGACTAGTTACTGTTATGTCCTGATGTAATGAAGACTAGTTACTGTTATGTCCTGATGTAATGAAGACTGGTTACTG
Organism: Coregonus lavaretus; assembly: GCF_964263955.1. Classification (NCBI taxonomy): domain Eukaryota; kingdom Metazoa; phylum Chordata; class Actinopteri; order Salmoniformes; family Salmonidae; genus Coregonus; species Coregonus lavaretus. Next base: position 45,250,154 of record NC_140011.1, on the reverse strand, counting down.
TTATGTCCTGATGTAATGAAGACTAGTTACTGTTATGTCCTGATGTAATGAAGACTAGTTAATGTCATGTACTGATGAAATGAAGACTAGTTACTGTTATGTCCTGATGTAATGAAGACTGGTTACTGTCATGTACTGATGAAATGAAGACTAGTTACTGTTATGTACTGATGTAATGAAGACTAGTTACTGTTATGTCATGTACTGAAGACTGGTTACTGTTATGTCCTGATGTAATGAAGACTAGTTACTGTTATGTCCTGATGTAATGAAGACTAGTTACTGTTATGTCCTGATGTAATGAAGACTAGTTACTGTTATGTCCTGTACTGAGGTTATCTGTGCTGAAGTAATGTAATGCCTTCTCCATTTGGATTTCAGTTATCTCTGAGGAGGAGAGGAGAGGAAGATGAGAGGGAGGTGAAATGAGAAGAGAGGAGAGGTTGTGTCCGTACTTTTCTTCTCAGTAGGATTGTCCTCAGACATCTTCAGTTTCTCCAGAGCCTGTCTCAGAGAGGGAGAGATCTTCTGCTGCAGTCTGACCAATGGCTCATCTGGACTGGAAACAACAACCAACAGCATAAACATCAACAAACAATAACAACAAACATCAACAATAAAAACTTAAGAGAAGCAATGTGTCTACACAAGGACTGTCACCGATGTCACGCAAAATAAAATACCAGGAGGAGTTTGAAGAGCCTGACCTCAGACCTACCTGGGTCTGCGTATGGACTCCAGGGGTTTGGGAGCAGAGATGGTTGAAATCTAACCCCTGACCTCTGAACCTACCTGGGCCTGCATATGGACTCCAGGGGTTTGGGAGCAGAGATGATGAACTCGCTGAACTTTGGTTTGAGGTCATCAGCTCTCCCCTTCTCCACTGACGACGTCACGTCTGGTTTCACTGGCTCAGAAGGCTTCTCCTGGTTGTGGGGACCTTTGGTGCAGCCCTGCACACACACAGTACAGTTACTACCTAGCCCTAAAACCCTGTGACGTGGCTTAGCACACAGCCTCCCTGAACCTGCCTGTGACTGGGCTGGCTTAGCACACAGCCTCCCTGAACCTGCCTGTGACTGGGCTGGCTTAGCACACAGCCTCCCTGAACCTGCCTGTGACTGGGCTGGCTTAGCACACAGCCTCCCTGAACCTGCCTGTGACTGGGCTGGCTTAGCACACAGCCTCCCTGAACCTGCCTGTGACTGGGCTGGCTTAGCACACAGCCTCCCTGAACCTGCCTGTGACTGGGCTGGCTTAGCACACAGCCTCCCTGAACCTGCCTGTGACTGGGCTGGCTTAGCACACAGCCTCC
>NC_140011.1:45203839-45246339 GCF_964263955.1 Coregonus lavaretus | reverse complement strand
GACAGAGAGAGAGAGAGACAGAGAGAGAGACAGAGAGAGAGAGAGACAGAGAGAGAGAGAGAGAGACAGAGAGAGATCTGTATTACACTGGACCACACTGAACATAAACCCATAACCCTGGCTTACACAGCTGCAGCCAAAAGTTTGGTCACAACCATGCTGCCATATGATCATCTTGACATTAAGTATATTTGTGATCGAGGATTTCTATCGGACATGCAGTTTCCACGTATATCTTAGTGTGTAATGTCTTGACATCAGTGCTGTCTCACCTGAAGCTATAACATTAACAAGACGGACTGAAACAGACAATAACAGAGAGTAGTATCAACTGTGACTTACTGTAGTAGCTAGCTAGCTAGTAACTAGCCCAGACTTACTGTAGTAGCTAGCTAGCTAGTAACTAGCCCAGACTCACTGTAGTAGCTAGCTAGCTAGTAACTAGCCCAGACTCACTGTAGTAACTAGCTAGCTAGCTAGTAACTAGCCCAGACTCACTGTAGTAGCTAGCTAGCTAGTAACTAGCCCAGACTCACTGTAGTAACTAGCTAGTAACTAGCCCAGACTCACTGTAGTAGCTAGCTAGCTAGTAACTAGCCCAGACTCACTGTAGTAACTAGCTAGTAACTAGCCCAGACTCACTGTAGTAGCTAGCTAGTAACTAGCCCAGACTCACTGTAGTAGCTAGCTAGCTAGTAACTAGCCCAGACTCACTGTAGTAACTAGCTAGTAACTAGCCCAGACTCACTGTAGTAGCTAGCTAGCTAGTAACTAGCCCAGACTCACTGTAGTAGCTAGCTAGCTAGTAACTAGCCCAGACTCACTGTAGTAGCTAGCTAGCTAGTAACTAGCCCAGACTCACTGTAGTAGCTAGCTAGCTAGTAACTAGCCCAGACTCACTGTAGTAACTAGCTAGCTAGTAACTAGCCCAGACTCACTGTAGTAGCTAGCTAGCTAGTAACTAGCCCAGACTCACTGTAGTAGCTAGCTAGCTAGTAACTAGCCCAGACTCACTGTAGTAGCTAGCTAGCTAGTAACTAGCCCAGACTCACTGTAGTAACTAGCTAGCTAGTAACTAGCCCAGACTCACTGTAGTAGCTAGCTAGCTAGTAACTAGCCCAGACTCACTGTAGTAGCTAGCTAGCTAGTAACTAGCCCAGACTCACTGTAGTAGCTAGCTAGCTAGTAACTAGCCCAGACTCACTGTAGTAGCTAGCTAGCTAGTAACTAGCCCAGACTCACTGTAGTAGCTAGCTAGCTAGTAACTAGCCCAGACTCACTGTAGTAGCTAGCTAGCTAGTAACTAGCCCAGACTCACTGTAGTAGCTAGCTAGCAACTAGCCCAGACTCACTGTAGTAACTAGCTAGTAACTAGCCCAGACTCACTGTAGTAGCTAGCTAGCAACTAGCCCAGACTTACTGTAGTAGCTAGCTACAAAGATTTTTTTTTTTTTTATACTGGCCCCCCGTGGGAATCGAACCCACAACCCTGGCGTTGCCAACGCCATGCTCTATCAACTGAGCTACATCCCTGCCGGCCATTCCCTCCCCTACCCTGGACGACGCTGGGCCAATTGTGCGCCGCCCATGAGTCTCCCGGTCGCGGCCGGCTGCGACAGAGCCTGGATTCGAACCAGGATCTCTAGTGGCACAGTTAGCACTGCGATGCAGTGCCTTAGACCACTGCACCACTCGGGAGCTAGGTTGTACGTCATGTATCATGTGGTAACTGCTTGTCAACATTGCTTTGGGTTTGAATTAAACTTTTCATTTACAATAAAAAAAAATATATATATATATATATATATATATATATATATATATATATATATATATATATATATATATATATATATATATGCTCTCTCAACACTCGATACTAGTGTGCTACAATGTCAGGATAGATTTGTGTGGCTTTACGCCCTGAGCTGTCTTTCATCCGCTAAGAAGATTAAATGTCTTGATCAAAACACTGGGGAGTGCCAATATGGCCGCCCGGTGGCTTCAAAAGCCTCTCAATGGCCAATACATACCATCGGCAATCCAGGGTTTATATACATCATTGGTTCCGACACTGTCAGATGCTAGTGTGATGTCTGAAGTTTTGAACGGTCAGAAGCACGTGATCAATGATGTCTGAAGGTAAAAAACGATCCGATGGCAGATATAGTATTTGAACCTCATGCCGGTGGAAATATGGATGAATGGACTTGGGTCCAGAAGAATGGTAAAAGAAGCTAAATTGTTGTGGGAAATAATATGTGTAGTGATAATACCCCAATCGTATCTGGTAGGAGTACGTTTCTGACAGAAACATCCAAAATGATGGAGAAAGCTTTGGGTGAAGTGAATTCAGTGACGCTCACGTGCAGTGGACTAGTTCTGATTTCTTGCGTTTCTGCTGATCAGAAAAAATGTGTGTTGGATATTTTTTATTTATTTTACCTTTATTTAACTAGGCAAGTAAGTTAAGAACAAATTCTTATTTACAATCACGGCCTACACCGGCCAAACCCGGACGATGCTGGGCCAATTGTGCGCCGCCCTATGGGACTCCTAATCACGGCCGGTTGTGATACAGCCTGGAATCGAACCAGGGGGTCTGTAGTGACGCCTCAAGCACTGAGATGCAGTGCCTTAGACCGCTGCGCCACTCGGGAGCAAATATCAATCGGATAAGTTGTATAATGCATTGAGCTACGGAGCAGGGCACCTGTCAAGGTAGTAATTGCTGGAGTCTCAGAGGATGTTGACATTGCTCTATTAAAGAAAATTCCAGGAGTGGTCGATGCACGGTGGATGAATCGTAGAGTTAATGGCAGGAAGGAGTAGAGTTAATGGTAGGAAGGAGTAGAGTTCGTGTTTTTTGCCTCTCCCTACTCGAGTGCAGCTGGGATATGTGTACTATCCTCAGAGCTTTTGTAAACTGGCCTTTACAACAGTGTTGTGTTCGAGACCACCTAAAGAGAGACCGAGTCAAGACCAAGACCGGAGAAGATCGAGACCGAGTCAAGACTGGAGGTGGGGCGAGACCGAGTCAAGACTGGAGGTGGGGTGAGACCGAGTCAAGACTGGAGGTGGGGCGAGACCGAGTCAAGACTGGAGGTGGGGCGAGACCGAGTCAAGACTGGAGGTGGGGCGAGACCGAGTCAAGACTGGAGGTGGGGCGAGACCGAGTCAAGACTGGAGGTGGGGCGAGACCGAGTCAAGACTGGAGGTGGGGCGAGACCGAGTCAAGACTGGAGGTGGGGCGAGACCGAGTCAAGACTGGAGGTGGGGCGAGACCGAGTCAAGACTGGAGGTAGGGAGAGACCGAGTCAAGACCGAGACCGGGAGGGGGACAAAGGGTCAGAGACAGAGTCATGCCTGAGACCAGACAAATGCGAGTCCAAGGTTATGATTGTAATTTTGTCAAATCACCACCATAATAAGAGTTCAAAATGCCCAGTATTTCTGTGTTCATATTTCAGAACAACATATGGATTCTTTAGACATTCAAAATAGTAAAAAAATGCATGCTGAGGGCAAATAGAGCCACTCTACAAATTATTACTAACCCAAACACAGTGGGGAACAATGGGCCTTCTATGCCTTCAGAGAAGGGCTAAGGATTTATTAAATATTTATTAAAATAATATAATAATGATAATTACATTATTTTTTCAATGATGTTCAGATTTAATCTCTTTGGTTTTTGTTGGAAAGAAAAGGGTTAACACTGAACAGAAAAAAATTATCCTATCAGGATTTTTCTTTGCTGGTCTCTGGGGAGATCAATCTAGCTAGCTAAGTCAGCCATTGGCTAGGCCATCAGAAGATAGATAAAGACATCTACCATTCAACTGTATTAGGGCAACATTTGAGTGACAGTGGAATCAACCAATCACATTTTGACTTAATGGGTGTGACCGTTTTTACAAAAACGTATGGAAACTTCTTGAAGGCCAACAGGTCACTGCGCAATAGCGAGCAGTAGTTTTCCCGCGGTCTAGCTAGCTAGAGTTGGTTGTGGGCTAGTTTGCAACGGCTGCAGCAGGTGTTATCAAAGAGGATGTTGTTTCTAATTTGTCAGCTTCTCCCTTTTCAAGAATAATTTCAACATGAGGTTAAGTTTCAAATTATTATAATCTGGAGAGTGGAACTGAGTTTTTTATTGCAGCCTGCTTGCTGTTGTTAGCCATCTCTTTGAAAATAACTTGTGTGTGAAACATTGTTGCATTTAAAGTGGAACTGACAGCATTTTAGCAACATGAAATCTTGTTAAAATCTGACTTCAGATCATTGGAACTAATTTGCCAAAAGCCACAAAATACACCTGAATGGATTTCTGCAAATAAGTAAACACCACGGGAGTCCTCTTACATTTGGGAACTTTACAGACCTATTGATCAAACAACCATGAAAAGGTAGGCTCTCTCTCCCTCAGTTATGCACATCAACAACAACAAGATCAACAACTAATGCTAGCCAGAGCAAGAGGAGCTAAAATCTAAAGAAGGAACATTAGATAAAACCTCTCAAACTTTTTCAGCTAGTTGTCAGTCAAAATTGCACTGATAAACGATGGGGAATTGGAGCCTCCTCGTCCTTCTGCAGCTTGCCTGCCAATGCATGCTTGTCCCAACCAAGCACCCAAGCTAACTGGCTAGCTTGCTAGCTAGCTACTTCCAGACACAAGAGAGAACACCTCACTCTGACCATTTTACTCGCTGTAGCAGAGCTGGTTAGGCTGTTTACCTGTTTATCTAGAACGTTCTAGAGCTTTTTTGACTAACTATTACTTTTTTTGCCTACGTTTACTGACACCGGTCATATTCAGCCGGTGTTGCGCGTTTGTAAATTCATCAGTTGTTCTGGCACACAGACGAGAGTTCTTTGAAATCGAAGTAGATAGCCAGAGTAAAATTGCGAACGCAAGAGATATGCTAACTGGATAACAGTCGTTCAAGTTCTTGCTAGCTAACCAAATGACAACTGCATCTCTATAATAATAATATAATAATAATATGCCATTTAGCAGACGCTTTTATCCAAAGCGACTTACAGTCATGCGTGCATACATTTTCTTTTGTGTATGGGTGGTCCCGGGGATCGAACCCACTACCTTGGCGTTACAAGCGCCGTGCTCTACCAGCTGAGCTACAGAGGACTAGCTGTGTATAGCCACCGAAAAACGATATGAGGGGAAAAAGTCAGTCACTCATCCACTCCTCCAATGGCATGACATCCTCCTAGCAGCTAGCTAGCTAACGTTAGGTTCCGTATTTTTAGCTTGCTACATAAATAGATACGCTAGCCTATTATGACTGACTTGTGATCATTACCCTTGCTAGTTTGATTGTATTGACATTCCCAGCCTTAGTTACATTCGTAAGTTTTTGTCCATAATATTGAGTCATTGAAACAGCACCCAATGTACCAGGCCAGCTGTGATTTACAACCTGATAGCAATATTTGTTGGACTACCAAGAAATGTATTGGTGAATTATACACTGCTCAAAAAAATAAAGGGAACACTAAAATAACACATCCTAGATCTGAATGAATGAAATAATCTTATTAAATACTTTTTTCTTTACATAGTTGAATGTGCTGACATCAAAATCACACAAAAATTATCAATGGAAATCAAATGTATCAACCCATGGAGGTCTGGATTTGGATTCACCCTCAAAATTAAAGTGGAAAACCACACTACAGGCTGATCCAATTTTGATGTAATGTCCTTAAAACAAGTCTAAATGAGGCTCAGTAGTGTGTGTGGCCTCCATGTGCCTGTATGACCTCCCTACAACACCTGGGCATGCTCCTGATGAGGTGGCGGATGGTCTCCTGAGGGATCTCCTCCCAGACCTGGACTAAAGCATCCGCCAACTCCTGGACAGTCTGTGGTGCAACGTGGCGTTGGTGGATGGAGTGAGACATGATGTCCCAGATGTGCTCAATTGGATTCAGGTCTGGGGAACGGGCGGGCCAGTCCATAGCATCAATGCCTTCTCTTGCAGGAACTGCTGACACACTCCAGCCACATGAGGTCTAGCATTGTCTTGCATTATGAGGAACCCAGGGCCAACCGCACCAGCATATGGTCTCACAAGGGGTCTGAGGATCTCATCTCGGTACCTAATGGCAGTCAGGCTACCTCTGTCGAGCACATGGAGGGCTGTGCGGCCTCCCAAAGAAATGCCACCCCACACCATGACTGACCCACTGCCAAACCGGTCATGCTGGAGGATGTTGCAGGCAGCAGAACGTTCTCCACGGCGTCTCCAGACTCTGTCACGTCTGTCACATGTGCTCAGTGTGAACCTGCTTTCATCTGTGAAGAGCATAGGGCGCCAGTGTCGAATTTGCCAATCTTGGTGTTCTCTGGCAAATGCCAAACGTCCTGCACGGTGTTGGGCTGTAAGCACAACCCCCACCTGTGGACGTCGGGCCCTCATACCACCCTCATGGAGTCTGTTTCTGACCGTTTGAGCAGACACATGCACATTTGTGGCCTGCTGGAGGTCATTTTGCAGGGCTCTGGCAGTGCTCCTCCTGCTCCTCCTTGCACAAAGGCGGAGGTAGCAGTCCTGCTGCTGGGTTGTTGCCCTCCTACGGCCTCCTCCACGTCTCCTGATGTACTGGCCTGTCTCCTGGTAGCGCCTCCATGCTCTGGAAACCTCAGCAAACCTTCTTGCCACAGCTCGCATTGATGTGCCATCCTGGATGAGCTGCACTACCTGAGCCACTTGTGTGGGTTGTAGACTCCGTCTCATGCTACCACTAGAGTGAAAGCACCGCCAGCATTCAAAAGTGACCAAAACATCAGCCAGGAAGCATAGGAACTGAGAAGTGGTCTGTGGTCACCACCTGCAAAACCAGTCCTTTATTGGGGGGTGTCTTGCTAATTGCCTATAATTTCCACCTGTTGTCTATTCCATTTGCACAACAGCATGTGAAATGTATTGTCAATCAGTGTTGCTTCCTAAGTGGACAGTTTGATTTCACAGAAGTGTGATTGACTTGGAGTTACATTGTGTTGTTTAAGTGTTCCCTTTATTTTTTTGAGCAGTGTATTAATCATGCATCCATCTATTTTTGACTGCATCCATCTATTTTTGACTGATATTATGATTGTCTGTTTCATATCTGCAAAGTAGCTAAAACGCTGTCAGTTCCACTTTCCTTTAACATCATGCTGCGAGTGACTGCTTTTCCTTTAACATCATGCTGCGAGTGACTGCTTTTCCTTTAACATCATGCTGTGTGTGTGACTGCTGTCTTTCCATCAGCCCTATCCAGTGTCTCCTGAGTGGCGCAGTGGTCTAAGGCACTGCATCGCAGTGCTAACTGTGCCACTAGAGATCCTGGTTCGAATCCAGGCTCTGTCGTAGCCGGCTGCGACCGGGAGACCCATGGGGCGGCGCACAATTGGTCCAGGGTAGGGGAGGGGATGGCCGGCAGGGATGTAGCTCAGTTGGTAGAGCATGGCGTTTGCAACGCCAGGGTTGTGGGTTCGATTCCCACGGGGGGGCCAGTATGAAAAAAAAATATTTAAAATAATAATGTATGCACTAACTGTAAGTCGCTCTGGATAAGAGCGTCTGCTAAATGACTAAAATGTAAAATGTGTAGTGGTGCCTGGAGAAGTGAGTATACTCTAATGTTGCCAAAAAGTTCCCAAACGGCCCGCCCAGCGACAGAAAGGCACCCTGTGTGAAAAATCCTATGTTTTCTTATGGGTAAAAAAAAAAGATTTGTCAGATTTTGAAAGCAAGTCACAAAAGATCGACATCATAGTTTCTGCAGCTGGTAGAGCACGGCGCTTGAAACGCCAAGGTAGTGGGTTCGTTCCCCGGGACCACCCATACACAAACATTTATGCACGCATGACTGTAAGTCGCTTTGGATAAAAGCGTCTGCTAAATGGCATATTATTATTATTATTATTATTAAGAGCTTCACGGAGTACTGTCTTGTGGAGTCCCACCCATTAAGGCCCCAGAGCCTGAGCTGGATATTTACGTTAAGGCCTGAAGGAGTGGGAATGTAAAAAAATGTCGTGTATGGGGGATTCATGTTATTTTTCCCTTCACGTATGGAATTTACTTTTATTTTGTAAATGTTTTCCCCCTGTCCAGTTGGTGGCGACAATAAACCTTTCGAGTGTAGTTCGCCATAACCCCCCAAAGAAGAAGAAGATTCCAGAGTCATCGTCACCGTAGAAGCAGCACGTCGAGCCGATCCTTTCTTTAGATTGGTGGATACGTCTCAGTATTGTAATCCTATTTTAAATATTCGATGAGGGTTGCTGATGTCGACCGCCCGTATTCAAATGTAGAGAAGCTATGCTACTAGCCTCATCTATGAATATGCATCGCCATCTCCGATATAAAGGGTTTTTTTTCCTCAAAGTTGCCGGGGTCAGGGGTGTCAGGTGTCCTACTTAAATAAGGTCACTCGTAACAACTTAAGCATTACAAAACTTCCATTCAATTAAATAAACCTTACGTAGCAAATAAGCCCTAAAAAAAATATGTGTTGACTAAATTCGACACTGATTGACCATACACGAAAAATGTATGCACGCATGACTGTAAGTCGCTTTGGATAAAAGCGTCTGCTAAATGGCATATTATTATTATTATACAAAAATGCCTTGCTTGGTGGGCTAAACGTGAAAAAACGCCACATGGGAGACACATTGTGGGCCTCTCTCTCCGCTCTGCTTTGATACAAGCATCGATACGTTGTGTCGAATCCGTACAGTAACGTTAGCGCTTTGAACAACTGCATCGGAGTGTCGGTGCTCCGCTATCAATCATCCCATCACTAATTAAATGATAACGGAAGTCCCCTAAAATGTGGGTATTCACGTTTAATAGAGTCCTAGCTAACGTTGCTAGTAACAGTAGCTACATCGAGACCTATGCGTCTAGGTAGATAGCTAGCTAACGTTAGCTACTGTAACACAGCTAGCTGAGAATTAAAAGTTGACTTGGCTAAATCAAACCAAATTGTATTCTTTTTTTTTTTTTTTACATGCGCCAAATACAACAGGTGTACACTACCATTAAATACTTACTTAGGATCCCTTTAAACTGATGCAGAGTTTTTTTAAAAATATATAGAAATCCAAATAGTAACACAGGAAGGGGAATAAACTACACAAGAATGAATCTATTTCACGTCAACGTTACCAGTGCCAGATCAATGGGCAGGGTAAAATGACTAGGCATCAGAATAGATCACATTAGATATTGTTCATCGTGTTAGCTAGCTAATCTTACAGCTAAATAAATGCTTTATCACCAAGCTGAGCATGTTGCTTGTGTAGTTCAAGCTAACTAGCTACCGTTACAGTAGCTAGGCTAACGTTGGCTAGCTTACCATCAGGGTTGTTGTCTGCCTCAAAACGTTGACCACATCCCTTGTTGTAACACAGAAGCGACATGGTACTAACAACACGTTACATCAAACCCCCTCCAAACGGATAAACCGGTGAATTAAGATGTTGAGGATAAAAGATGTGTGAGCTAGCCTGACCACTGATCCGTGCACCGTTCTCTGACACTTGCGGAAATGACCGATAATGACTCGAGAAACATCGAGAACAATCACCGCTTCGGAAAATACACATCGTTCAACTTCGGAGAACTTCGCCGTGCGCTTCTAATCAAGTGACGCTATTGGAGAAAATGGTCTGCCATTCTGCCCGTTTAATGTTGAACCATTTTGACAGTTACACTCTGACAATACAATGCTTATTTGTATGTGTGATGGAAAAAAAATGAATCAAAGTAGGCCGTCGTTACCATTGCACTAGGCTTATATGGTTTGTGAGCCTCAAATGGGGAATAATCATCAGAACATTTACATCATAATTCCTCCTACTACTGATCCACTATTTATACAAAAGTATAAGGACACCCCTTCAAATTAGTGGATTTGGCTATTTCAGCCAAACCTGTTGCTGACAGGTGTATAAAATCGAACACACCGCCATGCAATCTCCATAGACAAACATTGGCAGTAGAATGGCCTGACTGAAGAGCTCAGTGACTTTCAATGTGGCACCGTCATAGGATGCCACCTTTCCAACAAGTCAGTTCATCAACGTTCTGCCCTGCTAGAGCTGCCCTGGTCAACTGTAAGTGCTGTTATTGTGAAGTGGAAATGTCTGGGAGCAACAACGGCTGAGCCGCGAAGTGGTATGCCACACAAGCTCACAGAACGGGACCGCAGAGTGCTGAAGCGTGTAGCGCGTAAAAATCGTCTGTCCTTTGTTGCAACACTCAATTCCGACTACCAAACTGCCTCTGTAAGTAACGTCAGCATAACAACTGTTTGTTGGGAGCTTCATGAAATGGGTTTCCATGGCTGAGCAGCCGCACACAAGCCTAAAATCACCATGCACAAGCGTCTGCTAGAGTGGTGTAAAGCTCACTGCCATTGGACTCTGGAGCAGTGGAAACACGTTCTCTGGAGTGATGAATCACGCTAAACCATCTGGCAGTCCGAAGGAAGAATCTGGGTTTGGCGGATGCCAGTAGAACGCTACCTGCCCCAATGCGTAGTGCCAATAGTAAAGTTTGGAGGAGAAATGATTGTCTGGGGCTTTTATCATTTTTAAAAATGGTTTCAGCATGACAATGCCCCCGTGCACAAAGCACAGTGCCCCACCTCACTAATGCTCTTGTGGCTGAATAGTCCCCGCTGAAATGTGCCAACATCTAGTGGAAAGCCTTCCCAGAAGAGTGGTGGCTGTTATAGCAGCAAAGGGGGGGACCAGCTCCATATTAATGCCTATGATTTTAGAATGAGATGTTCGACAAGCAGGTGTCCACCTACTTTTGGTCATGTAGTACACGTGCCTGTGTGGGGAGCAAGACTCAGTCCGGCGGCAGGGGAATCTGTGTGCGCGCACTGCGTGCCCCCGCGTGGTCAACATCAATGCTTACTCAACTGATTGGTCAACATCAATGCCTACTCAACCAACACAACACGACTCAACTGGCGAGAGAGAGAGAGAGTCTCTGTGTTGCTCTCTCTGTGCCTCCGTCGTGTGTTTCGCCGCTCGCCAGTCCTATAGGATATGCTGAAGCGCGTCCTCTACAAAGATCATTTGCTTGGACTTTTCCCCTCATCCGAACGTAAGACCATTCTCTCTTTCTCTTGGGAACTTTTCTCTGCAATTGTCTAGAGGGGGTTCAATGTGACTGCCACAGTTTCTGGACTGTTTGAATAATAATAAGCCATTTAGCAGACGCTTTTATCCAAAGCGATTTACAGTCATGCGTGCATAAATTTTTTTTGTGTACGTGTGGTCCCGGGGATCGAACCCACTACCTTGGCGTTACAAGCGCCGTGCTCTACCAGCTGAGCTACAGAGGACCACTGAATTGTTTTCATTATTGCCATGCATCCTCCTATAGGCTAAAGTTGTGTTTCTGTGTGAAGTTGAAAAGGCAAAATTATAACTATTGGTGGAATTAGAATATGTACAGTGGTGGAATTGGGATGCATAGTAGCCTAAACATTGATTTGACTTCTGAGAAAAATCCATTGTAGGCCTTTGCCACAGTCGGATAATGCCTCGCGCTAATAACTAATAACAGTGGCAGGGATGTGTCCGGATCACCTCGCGCCTCACTGATCCAGGAAATAAGGTCGCGCACGGGACTGGCCCGGACGGGTGATGCATGAAAAAATCTATCGCAATTCCATCATTGATTCTACACAAATAGATTTGCGACATTGTTGGTTCATTGGACAATAATGTGACATTGGTTCCGTACATCTGTTTAGCAACCTATTCCATTGATTCCTGAGAAGAAGAAAACAATTAATCAGCTCCTCTCCGCGTCCGCATAGTTATGGTGTTTCGTGCTGTGTTGTGCGTTAGCCTATGAAGGGACATCTATAATAATGCTATTCTGTGAATTTACTTTTAGTGACAGTAATCTATTTGTTTTGACACATTTTATTCCGACAGCGAGAGAGAGAGAGAGAGAGAGAGAGAAATATTCATGAAGCAATGTCACACTACAAAAAGTGAATCTGAAAACATAGCATAGCGGGATTCCTTTAAATTACAACCAGCTTGCAAATCTTTTAACAATCCAGGGTTGCGTTGCAAATGCCACCCTATTCCCTCAAATGCCACCCTATTCCCTATACAGTGCACTTATTTTTGAACAGGGCACATTTGGGACACATCCTAGGAGAACCATGTACATAGGCAGAGATACCCCATATGGTAGCACTAGGTTAATCTATCTATCTATCTACAGTGAGGGAAAAAAGTATTTGATCCCCTGCTGATTTTGCACGTTTGCCCACTGACAAATAAATTATCAGTCTATACTTTTAATGGTAGGGTTACTTGAACAGTGAGAGACAGAATAACAACAAAGAAATCCAGAAAAAAAACACATGTAAAAAATGTTATAAATTGATTTGCATTTTAATGAGGGAAATAAGTATTTGACCCCCTCTCAATCAGAAAGATTTCTGGCTCCCAGGTGTCTTTTATACAGGTAACGAGCTGAGATTAGGAGCACACTCTTAAAGGGAGTGCTCCTAATTTCAGCTTGTTACCTGTATAAAAAGACACCTGTCCACAGAAGCAATCAATCAGATTCCAAACTCTCCACCATGGCCAAAACCAAAGAGCTCTCCAAGGATGTCAGGGACAAGATTGTAGACCTATACAAGGCTGGAATGGGCTACAAGACCATCGCCAAGCAGCTTGGTGAGAAGGTGACAACAGTTGGTGCGATTATTCGCAAATGGAAGAAACACAAAATAACTGTCAATCTCCCTCGGCCTTGGACTCCATGCAAGATCTCACCTCGTGGAGTTGCAATGATCATGAGAACGGTGAGGAATCAGCCCAGAACTACATGGGAGGACCTTGTCAGGGCAGCTGGGACCATAGTCAACAAGAAAACAATTGGTAACACACTACGCCGTGAAGGACTGAAATCCTGCAGCCCGCAAGATCCCCCGGCTCAAGAAAGCACATATACAGGGCCGTCTGAAGTTTGCCAATGAACATCTGAATGATTCAGAGGAGAACTAGGTGACAGTGTTGTGGTCAGATGAGACCAATTTTTATTTTTTTATTTCACCTTTATTTAACCAGGTAAACCAGTTGAGAACAAGTTCTCATTTACAACTGCGACCTGGCCAAGATAAAGCAAAGCAGTGCGATTAAAAACAACAACACAGAGTTACATATGGGGTAAAACAAAACAAAGTCAAAAATACAACAGAAATAAATATATACAGTGGAGAAAAAAACAATTTAGTCAGCCACCAATTGTGCAAGTTCTCCCACTTAAAAATATGAGAGAGGCCTGTAATTTCCATCATAGGTACACGTCAACTATGACAGACAAATTGAGAAAAAAAATTCCAGAAAATCACATTGTAGGATTTTTTATGAATTTATTTGCAAATTATGGTGGAAAATAACAATCTCAAAACGTTTTACTTAATTGCGTGAAAATATGTTATGTGCATTTGGCCACCAGATATTAAATTGTTACCTAAATTAAGACAGCGATAACAAATTCTCTTTTAAAATAGTGAACTGAATTAACATTAACATAAATAGTAAAATAATAATGACTGTTTTAACACATGTGCACTCAAATCACTGGGGGACATCACCACTTAGCGTTCAGTTCAGTGGAGCGCACATAAAGAGATCCTTCTATTCTGTGCTTTCAAACAATCAAATGGCTTCTTAATACGGAGATACTGTGAGGGGGAAAAAGTATTTGATCCCCTGTTGATTTTGTACGTTCGCCCACTGACAAAGACATGATCAGTCTATAATTTTGACCCAAAACACATGGTTTTGAGATTAACAACAGTTGGAGGTAACAACAGTCAGTTCTGGGTCAACACCAGTATGTCTACTGCTTTCATATAGACAGAATCTCCATTTGCTGTTTAGTCCAGGACTGTGCTTAATCTATATGTGGGAAACGACCTTAAGAGTTTGCACTTTTGATACAATTTATTTTCATTGTACCAGGCAAGCTACATCAAATTGCACCTCACGTATTTCGACAACAGTATTTGAAGGTGACCCAAGTCTGGTAACAGGAGTATTTTAGCAAACAGCGGAGCAGGGAAGTGAACCCGGGGCGCTGCCATGATAGGCAAACGCCCTAAGCATCGCACCAATTTTGTAGGATTAACCCACTTGGTGGGAATTGTAACGTGCCCCCCCATATAGAGAGGATCGCTACAATATTTAAACCATGATCTTCTTCCTCCTCTCTCTGTTTCCAGGTTGACTGAGTGATGGGATGGCGATGACAGGAAACCCTCGGGTTATCATGCAGACTTCTCCTTCTCTTCCTCGCTCCACCCAACTCCTGCTGATGCACCTCCTGCTCTTGCACCTCCTCTCCAGCGGGGTCCAGGCCCAGCTCAGCTCCCCTGCGTTGTCGTTCACCCAGCCCTCCTACAACGTTTCAGTCTATGAGGTAGGTAGACCCAGCAGTCAGAAGGTTGTTGGTTTGAATCCCGGGCCTGGGCAAAAGCCAGGAGAAATGAACTGGCTACCCCAACCGACCCCAATCTCCCACAGAACACACATGGATCCCCTACCAGATATAACCCACCCCAACCCCCTATGCTCCATTCAGAGCCCCATCCCAACACCAGACTTAAAGCAGACATGATATAGAATTATCCAACAGAGCCCCACCCCAACACCAAAAATATAATCAAACAAATTTAAACAAGAGTTAAAATAGTGATATAAATTGGTTTAAGGAGCTGTGAAATTAGCTGGGTCCATGTCTTCTACAAAGGATAGGAAAGGTTGCCAGATATTATCAAATGTAATTGCAGATCCCCTAACGGAGTAGAGTATTTACTCTTGAGATGTGTTTTTATTTATATATATATATATATATATTTTTAGATTGTATCTTCTATCAATGTAATTGTCTGCATCACTTCCAATCCCCCATGTTTTTTTTATTTTTTATATATATAGTCCCCTTTATTACTTTTCAACCCCACCATCCTTTCCCTACTTGGAGTAAATTAGTGAACAACAACGCCCAGGCCTCTACTTCCAGTCTATACTTACTATCTACACCTTATGGACAGAGTTAATTTTACAATAATTCTATATATATATATATATATATTTATTTATTTATTTATTTATTTGCTCCTGAACTTCTTCTACTCTCAACCTCTCCGATCATTTTCATGATGTCCATCCGGTTTGCTTCTAAATGCCATATCTTTCTAACTGTGCTCTTTCCCAAAAGCTCCCAACATACAACCTATATACTTATTATGGACACAGTATGCTTACATTATTAGCTATCTTTGTTATTATTTGTTATTAGTCCCATCCTTCAACTATATTCAATACCTCCCATCTATCTCTTAACACCATCCATATAGGATTTCTATTTGCCATATATATTTCAACCGTACTGTGATGTTTTACAAAAGTTCTGAACCTTTCTATTCTCATTGCTTCTACAGATTGTGAATTAAAAATAAACATTTTTGCTAAAAGTATTATTATATTATTGATTGATTGACTATGACTTTTCAGATCACCCAGTAATGCTATCTGCAAGGTTAGTTCCAGGTAAATATTGCAATCCTTTAGCCATTCCTGGACCTGTGTCCAAAAACAAGCTACAAATGGACAGAACCAAAACAAATGATCTAATGATTCTGTCTCTTCACAGCAAAATCTGCAGAGCTGGGAAGATTGTATCCCCCATATAAATAACATTCTATTGGTAGCAATAATTTTATATAATAATTTAAATTGAAAGATTCTAATTTTTGAATCCGGTGTCGTTTTGCGTGTCAGTTCATAAACACTATGCCATGGGATCGGTACGTCAAAGATCTCTTCCCAACTATTTTGCAATCTATATGGGACGGCTGTCAATCCTTTGGTCCTTAAGTGAAACTGATATACTTTTTTATTTATCACTGTTTTCCTTAACCAATTATGTTCTTTAATGCAAGGCCGACAGACAAGTTCCTTACTTTCTCCCCCTTCAACTCTTGAGATGTTGCATGACTTCCTTTATCCAATGGTTAAAAGTAGGAGGAAACCGATCCTTCCACTTAAATAGTATAAGACGTCTAGCTAGAAGACCAGTAGATGCCAGCATGTTGCCCATAGAACTGTTTAGACGGGCCTCCTGTGGTGCCACTCCCAATAATGAAATAAAGGCAGAAGGTTCTATCGGTCTCTCCAGTATCTTAGAAAACGTCTCAAACGTTGATATCCAGAAATCTGTCCATTTCGGGGATGTCCAAAGCATGTGCAGTAAAGTAGCAGGAGCCCTGCTGACGTCGGTCACAAGTGGGATCTATTTCTGGTCTAATCTTGGATACATTTTTCCTTTTGACCAATGCAGCCGATGACTTATTTTTAATTGAATAACAACGTGTCTTAGACGTATAGATGAAGAATGTATTCTCTGAAGCATACTCTGCCAAATTTCATCTGAAAGGTGTTCACCTAAATCCTCTTCCCATTTGGTTCTTAAAATAGTTCAAAGATTCCAGATTGTGCGAGTTTAATAACGTATAGATCAAGCTTATGCCCCCTTTGATATAAGGGTTCACTCTAAAAGCGGAGTCTAGAAATGAGGTAGGTGGGCGTGATGGGAAGTGACTAGAGTATGAAGACACAAAACTACGCAGGTATCTAAAGAAATGGGATCTAGGAATATTGAACTTTTGTACCATCTGTTCAAAAGATGCAAAATCCATATCAATGGACAAGTCGTTCAGTGAGGAGATCCCTTTTCCAGACCAGATATGAAACGCCCGGTCTAATAATGATGGAGATAATGTATGGTTCTTTAATAACGGGGAAGAAGTTGAAAATTCACTGCGACCAAACGATCGCCTGAACTGTTTCCAAGATTTTTTGAGAATGTTTCACAATAGTGTTTTTTAGTGTATTTGGAAACAGGCTCAGCTAAGAGCAGAGTAAGATAGATAAGGAGGTGGGGCCACAGGATGACATCACACCATTTCGGGCCTGTAAACATCAGGGATTTCTCTCATCCAATAATAATATTGAAAGTTCGGAAGTGCTAGACCAGATCTCTGCAATACGCTCTTACATATCCGAGGGCTTTTCTTGTTCCAGATCAAATCTATGGAGATAAAAAAAAAAAGATTTTGTCATAAAGATAGGAATACATTTAAATAAGTATAAACACTTAGTTAATACATTCATTTTAACAGTTTAAATTATTCTGCCAAAAGAAAGAGAAAGATCCTGTTTCAGGTGGAGTGTCAAGAGAGGGAAATTGGCTTTATAGAGATCTTTGAAATCGTGTGTCACCCAAATTCCCAAGTATTTCAATTCACCTTTTTTGTAGATTAACTTTATACTCTGATATTTTACCAAATGTCTTTAGTAGAACCTAGATCTCTGGAAGTTAAAGGGTCAGACGTACAGTACCAGTCAAAAGTTTGGACACCTACTCATTCAAGGGTTTTTCTTTATTTTTACTATTTTCTACATTGTAGAATAATAGTGAAGACATCAAAACTATGAAATAACACATATGGAATCATGTAGTAACCAAAAAAGTGTTAAACAAATCAAAATATATTTTATATTTGAGATTCTTCAAAGTAGCCACCCTTTGCCTTGATGACAGCTTTGCAAATGGGTCTTCCAAATGGACAATGACCCCAATAATTCTTCCAAAGTTGTGGCAAAATGGCTTAAGGACAACAAAGTCAAGGTATTGGAGTGGCCATCACAAAGCCCTGACCTCAATCCTATAGAAAATGTGTGGGCAGAACTGAAAAAGCGTGTGCGAGCAAGGAGGCCTACAAACCTAACTCAGTTACACCAGCTCTGTCAGGAGGAATGGGCCAAAATTCACCCAACTTATTGTGGGAAGCTTGTGGAAGGCTACCCGAAACATTTGACCCAAGTTAAACATTTTAAAGGCAATGCTAACAAATACTAATTGAGTGTATGTAAACTTCTGACCCACTGGGAATGTGATGAAAGGAATAAAAGCTGAAATAATTCATTCTCTCTACTATTATTCTGACAATTCACATTCTTAAAATAAAGTGGTGATCCTAACTGACCTAAAACAGGGACTTTTTTACTAGGATTAAATGTCAGGAATTGTGAAAAACTGAGTTTAAATGTATTTGGCTAAGGTGTATGTAAACTTCCGATTTCATAGGGTATGTTTATATATGGAAAAATACACATTTTAAAATTTGGACCCAATCGATTGGTTGAAAGAACAGACGAGTTTCGGTCGACCAAGATTTTTTTTAGATGGGGGAAGGCCTACACACACACAGCATGATGTTGAAGGATAAGCAGTCCATTCACTCGGACATAATAAGCCAGTAGGTCCCAATCAGAAGAATACAAAAACACAACCATTAAGCATTTCCCAATCGAAATGTACAACTATTACTTCCCATTGCAAAAAAACATTTCACGTTTAGCACACAAAGAAACCAGTGACCTAAAGTTTAAAGTGGAACTGACAGCGTTTTAACTACTTTGCAGATATGAAACAGACAATCATAATATCAGTCAAAAATATATTTCCAGTTTATCCTACAAAAAAAACTTCATAAGAGATTTTAAAAATAGGTTATATTTGACTAAATGTTCCATCACGTACACTGAGGCATTGTTGGCAGAACAGATGGATGCAGTTCAATGCATGATTAATATAATTCACCAATACATTTCTTGGTAGTCCCAAAAATATTGCTATCAGGTTCACAGCTGGCCTGGTACATTGTTTGCTGCCTCCATTCGGGATGCACTGTTTCAGTTTCATTGACTCAATATTCTGGACAAAAACGGACAAATGTAGCTAAGGCTGGGAATGTCAATACAATCAAACTAGGAAGGGCAATGATCACAAGTCAGTCATAACGTGGCTAATAGGCTAGCGCATCTATTTAATTAGCAAGATAAAAACACGGAGCCTAACATTAGCTAGATAGCTGCTAGATAGCTGCTAGAAGGATGTCATGTCATCGGAGGAGTGGGTGAGTGACTGACTTCTTCCCCTCATATCGTTTTTCGGTGGCTATACACAGCTAGAGATGCAGTTGTCGTTTGGTTAGCTAGCAAGAACTTGAATGACTGTTATCCAGTTAGCATATCTCTTGCGTTCGCAATTTCACGCAGGCTATCTACTCTGATTTCAGAGAACTCTCGTCGGAGTGAGCCAGAGCGCAGAACAATTGATGAATTTACGAACGCGCAAACACCGGTTGAATATGACCGGTGTCAGTAAACGTAGGAAAATAAAGTTATAGTTAGTCAAAAATGCTCTAGAACGTTCTAGATAAACAGGTAAACAGAATAACCAGCTCTGCTACAGCGAGTAAAATGGTCAGAGTGAGGTGTTCTCTCATTTGTGTATATACATCTCTTATAAATTGGGTTAAAATCATGTATAGTAAAATGGTGTAAAATAGTAAATAATGGCTATTTCTCCAAAAGTTTTAAACTGTCAAGAGGAGTGAAACAAGGTTGTCCACTATCGGCATATCTATTTATTGTGGCCATCGAGATGTTAGCTATTAAAATCAGATCCAACAATAATATCAAGGGATTAGAAATCCAGGGCTTAAAAACAAAGGTGTCATTGTACGCTGATGATTCATGTTTTCTTTTAAATCCACAACTAGAATCCCTCCACAGCCTCATGGAGGATCTAGATACATGTTCTAACCTCTCTGGATTACAACCAAATTATGATAAATTTACTATATTACGTATTGGATCACTAAAAAATACAATTTTTTCATTACCATGTAGTTTACCAATAAAATGGTCTGATGGTGATGTGGATATACTCGGAATACATATCCCTAATGAAATAAATGATCTCACTCCAATACGTTTTAATAGAAGGTTAGCAAAAATAGATAAGATCTTGCTACCATGGAAAGGTAAATACCTGTCAATTTGTGGAAAAATCACCCTGATTAACTCTTTAGTATTATCCCAGTTTACCTATTTGCTTATGGTCTTGCCTACGCCTAGCGAACAGTTTTTTAAATTATATGAGAAATAAATAATACATTTTATTTGGAATGGCAAGCCTGAAAAAATTAAACGGGCCTATTTATATAATGAATATTAATTTGGAGGACAGAAATTATTAAATATTAAAGCATTAGACCTATCACTAAAAGCTTCAGTCATACAAAAGTTATACTTAAATCCGAACTGGTTCTCTAGCAAATTAGTAAGATTGTCTCAACCAATGTTCAAGAATGGCCTTTTTCCCTTTATTCAGATTACAACCTCTCACTTTCAGTTATTTGAAAAGGAAATAATCTCCCAAATATCACTATTTCTAAAACAAGCCATAGAAAGTTGGTTGCAATTAAATTTAATCCTAAAGAAACGACAGAACAATTAATGCAACAAATATTGTGGTTAAACTCAAATATACTAATTGATAAAAAAAACATTATTTCTTTACAAAATGTTTAAAAAAGTTATATAATCTTCGTAAATTATATCATCGGTAGGACTGGTGGAGTTATGTCGCACATGCAGCTAACATATGGAAATGTCTGCTCTACCCAAAATTACAACCAAATAATTGCAGCATTACCGCAAAAATGGAAGAGGAAAGTGGAAGGGGGGAAAAAGTAAGGAACTTGTCTGTCGGCCTTGCATTAAAGAACATAATTGGTTAAAGAAAATTGTGATGAATAAAAAAGTATACCAGTTTCATTTAAGGACCAAAGGATTGACAGCCGTCCCATATAGATTGCAAAATAGTTGGGAAGAGATTTTTGACGTACCGATCCCATGGCATAGTGTTTATGAACTGATACGCAAAACGACGCCGGATTCAAAACTTAGAAGTTTTCAATTTAAATTATTATATAAAATTCTTGCTACCAATAGAATGTTATTTATATGGTGGATACAATCTTCCCAGCTCTGCAGATTTTTCTGCGAAGAGACAGAATCATTAGATAATTTGTTTTGGTACTGTCCATTTGTAGCTTGTTTTTGGACACAGGTCCAGGAATGGCTAAAGGATTACTGGGTGATCTGAAAAGTCATAGTCAATCGATCAATAATATAATAATACTTTTAGCAAAAATGTTTATTTTGAATTTACAATCTGTAGAAACAATGAGAAAAGAAAGGTTCAGAACTTTTGTAAAACATCACAGTACAGTTGAAAAATATATGGCAAATAGAAATCCAATATGGATGGTGTTAAGAGATAGATGGGTGGTGTTGAATGGAGTTGAAGGATGGGACTAATAACAACTAAGAACAACTAATAACAACAAGATAACTAATGTAAAGCATACTGTGTCCATAATAAGTATATATGTTATAGGTTGAGAGCTTTTATAGGTTGAGAGCACAGTAAGAAAGATATGGCATATAGAAGCAAACCGGATGGACATCATGAAAATGATCGGAGAGGTTGAGAGTAGAGGAAGTTCAGGAGTAAAAACAAACAAAATATAATTATTGTAAAATTAACAGTGTCCATAAAATGTATATAGTATGTATAAGCTGGAAGTAGAGGCCTAAGCATTGTTGTTCACTAGTGTACTCCAATTAGGGAAGGGGTGGCGGGGTTGGAAATTAATAAAGGGAAATATATTTTTAAAAAGGATGTGTGTGTGTGTGTGTGTGTATATATATATATATATATATTTGCGCAGAAAAAAACATAAGGGGTATTGGAAGTGATGCAGACAATTACATTGATGGAAGTTACAATCTATCTGTGTCACGATCGTCGTAGTAATGAGTAGACCAAGGCGCAGCGTGAGAAACAAACATGACTTTAATAAGTTAAAGTTTCTAAACAAAACAAAACACGACTCGTGAAGTCCACGGTGACAATGACCGAACACGGAACAAAAACCCACAAACCCAAAGTGAAACACAGACTGTTAAATATGGCTCCCAATCAGAGACAACCAGCCGACAGCTGACACTCGTTGCCTCTGATTGGGAGTCACACCGGCAAACATAGAAACAGACAACCTAGAAATAAACACATAGAATGAACACACCCTGGCTCAACATATAGAGTCCCAGAGCCAGGGTGTGACAGTACCCCCCCCTAAAGGCGCGGACTGCGACCGCGCCTCAACTAAACAAAACAGGGGAGGGCTGGGCGGGCATACCTCCTCGGCGGCGGCTCTGGCTCCGGCCTTGACCACCACCCTCCAATACACCCCCCATAGTGCCCCTGGTCCAGTCTGTCGACTCGCACCCCTGGCTTGGTGCGTGGAGGAGGAACGGGCCTTACCAGGCTGACTTCTCGCACCCCTGGCTTAGTGCGAGTGGCAGGAACAGGCCGGGTCGGGCTGGCGACGCGCACCGTAGACTTGGTGCGGGTGGCAGGAACAGGCCGGACCGGGCTGGCGACGCGCACCGTAGGTTTAGTGCGTGGAGCAGGGACAGGCCGGGCTGGGCTGTCGACGCACACCGTAGGCTTGGTGCGTGGAGCAGGGACAGGCCGGGCTGGGCTGTCGACGCACACCGTAGGCTTGGTGCGGGTGGCAGGAACAGGCCGGGCTGGGCTGGCGACGCACACCGTAGGCTTGGTGCGTGGAGCAGGGACAGGCCGGACCGGGCTGGCGACGCACACCGTAGGCTTGGTGCGTGGAGCAGGGACAGGCCGGGCCGGGCTGGGCTGTCGACGCACACCGTAGGCTTGGTGCGTGGAGCAGGGACAGGCCGGACCGGGCTGGCGACGCACACCGTAGGCTTGGTGCGTGGAGCAGGGACAGGCCGGACTGGGCTGGCGACGCACACCGTAGGCTTGGTGCGTGGAGCAGGGACAGGCTGGGCTGGGCTGTCGACGCACACCGTAGGCTTGGTGCGTGGAGCAGGGACAGGCCGGACCGGGCTGGCGACGCACACCGTAGGCTTGGTGCGTGGAGCAGGGACAGGCCGGACTGGGCTGGCGACGCACACCGTAGGCTTGGTGCGTGGAGCAGGGACAGGCCGAACCGGGCTGTGGAGACGGATAGGAGGCCTGGAGTGAATAGCGGCCACCACCCGTCCTGGCTGAATGCCTACCCTCACACACTCTGTGTGAGGCATCCGCACAGGACGTACAGGGCGGTGTACCCCTGGCCTGGTGGCCTTCTGGAGTCGCCCCCTTTTCTCCTCCGTCAGCCCCGTCGTCCATGCCGTGTGCCCCCCCCTAAAATGTTTCTGGGGTTGCCTCACGACCGTCCGACGACGACCCTGATCACGCCGTAGCTCCTCTCTACGGCGCGCCTCAACCGTCTCACTCCATGGCCGGCGATCCATCCCGGCCAGGATTTCCTCCCAGGTCCAGGACCCCTGCCCGTCCAAGATCTGCTCCCACGTCCAGGCTGCCTGCTCCTGTACACGCTGCTTGGTCTTGGTATGGTGGGTTTTTCTGTCACGATCGTCGTAGTAATGAGTAGACCAAGGCGCAGCGTGAGAAACAAACATGACTTTAATAAGTTAAAGTTTCTAAACAAAACAAAACACGACTCGTGAAGTCCACGGTGACAATGACCGAACACGGAACAAAAACCCACAAACCCAAAGTGAAACACAGACCGTTAAATATGGCTCCCAATCAGAGACAACCAGCAAACAGCTGACACTCGTTGCCTCTGATTGGGAGTCACTCAGTCAAACATAGAAAATGACGAACTAGAACACCCAACATAGAAACAGAACACATAGAATGAACACACCCTGGCTCAACATAATGAGTCCCAGAGCCAGGGTGTGACAATCTGCAATATTAAAGCTGATCTACCCCCTAAAAACAAAAACAAAAAAAACAATAACACGATAAGTAGCTCTGATTAGGTATAACACACCGGTCTGTGTAGACACTGGTCCTGGACAAAATATGTTTTTATTCGGTTTTATTTACTGCAGTGTCTATTAATTGTCCAAATGCACGGCCGCTTTCCCACTCTATATTGCAATAGAATCTTTACAATTGCCTTAGTATACGTAATTCCCAAACATTCTAAGAATGTATAAAAAAGTGAACATGACTATCTAAGTGGTCGCTTGTCAGAAAATGGTTTAAAAAGTGTCATATTATTCCTGGGGTTGTATATGAACAGATTTTAACAAGATTTCATGTTGCTAAAATGCTGTCAGTTCCATTTTAAATGTAACAACGTTTCACACATAAGTTACTTTCAAAGAGATGGCTAACAACAGCAAGCAGGCTGCAATAAAAAAACTCAGTTCCACTCTCCAGATGATAATAATTTGAAACTTAACCTCTTGTTGAAATTATTCTTGAAAAGGGAGAAGCTGACAAATTAGCGACAACATCCTCTTTGATAACACCTGCTGCAGCCGCTGCAAACTAGCCCACAACCAACTCTAACTAGCTAGACCGCGGGAAAACTACTGCTCACTATTGCGCAGTGACCTGTTGGCCTTCAAGAAGGCAGAAGTTTCCATACGTTTTTGTAAAAAACGGTCCCACCCATTAAGTCAAAATGTGATTGGTTGATTCCATTGTCACTCCAAAATGTTGCCCTAATACAGTTGAATGGCAGATGCCTTTATCTATCTGCTGGTGGCTTAGCCAATGGCTGACTTAGCTAGCTAGATTTATCTCTCCAGAGACCAGCAAAGAAAAATCCCGATGTATTTCTCTTCAGTGTTAAACCATTCCTTTCCAACAAAAATTAAACATCTTGGAAAATAATAATATAATTGTTTTTATTTTATTATAACAATTATTTAATAAATCCTTAGCCCTTATCTGAAGGTGCAGAAGGCCCATTGTTCCCCACTGTGTTTGGGTTAGTAATAATTAGTAGAGTGGCTCTATTTGCCCTCAGCATGCATTATTTCACTATTCTGAATGTCTAAAGAATCCATATGTTGTTCTGAAATATGAACACAGAAATACTGGGCATTTTGAACTCTTATTATGGTGGTGATTTGACAAAAATACAATCATGGTCTTGAAATGGACTCGCATTTTTCTCATCTCGGGCATGACTCTGTCTCGCACCCCTCGTCCCCCTCCCGGTCTCGGTCTTGACTCGGTCTCGATTTAGGGGGTCTCGAACACAACACTGATGTCATCTGCATAGAGTGAGACTTTATGCTCTAAGCCTCCTCTTCGAAAACCTTTTGATAGTTGTGTTATTACATATGGCTAAAGGCTCGATTGCGATGGCAAACAGCTGAGGGGACAACAACAACCCTCTCTTGTCTCACGTTGAAGTTGGAAATAGGATGAAAGGTTATTATTTGTGCGCACTGCAGCCATAGGGGAGGAGTAAAGGACTTTGATCCAGGAAATAAAATTGGGACCCGAATCCAAATTGTTTGAGTGTATAAAAAAAGATAATCCCACTCCACCCAATCAAACGCCTTCTCAGCATCAAGTGATAACAATAACTCTGGAGTGTCAGATGAAGAGGGATTATAAGTGTATTATAAAAATGTTGAAAAAAGAATGACGACGTTTAATGAAACCAGTTTGATCTGTAGATGATGGAGGGAAGGACTGACTCAAAACGGCAGGAAAGTATCTTTACGTTGCAATTGAATAAAGAAATTGGCGTATATGAACCACACTCAAGTTTTTTTTTTTCCTTTTGCAGAATAAGTTAAATACATCTCATTGTTGAGGGTAAAGCGTTTGAGGAGAATGATTCCTCAAATACGGAAAGCACGAGAGGAGAATAAGATCGTAGTGCCCAGAGGATTTACCACACTGCATAGATTTAATTGCCAACACCATCTCTTCTACAGAGAACTGTTCTTCCGATTCAGCAGCTATCTCAGGTTCAACTGTAGGAATATCTAAGTTCTCAAAGAATGTGTCGAATAAGGTAGCAGCGTTATACCAGCGTGTATAACCAAGCCTCTGTGTGGCAAGTTATGAGTTATTATTAAAGCAGTTTGTTACCCAGTTCGTTATTTATCTCCGGTATGGAAGCAGTTTGTTACCCAGTTCGTTATTTATCTCCGGTATGAAAGCAGTTTGTTACCCAGTTCGTTATTTATCTCCGGTATGGAAGCAGTTTGTTACCCAGTTCGTTATTTATCTCCGGTATGGAAGCAGTTTGTTACCCAGTTCGTTATTTATCTCCGGTATGGAAGCAGTTTGTTACCCAGTTCGTTATTTATCTCCGGTATGGAAGCAGTTTGTTACCCAGTTCGTTATTTATCTCCGGTATGGAAGCATTTTGTTACCCAGTTCGTTATTTATCTCCGGTATGGAAGCAGTTTGTTACCCAGTTCGTTATTTATCTCCGGTATGGAAGCAGTTTGTTACCCAGTCCGTTATTTATCTCCGGTATGGAAGCAGTTTGTTACCCAGTTCGTTATTTATCTCCGGTATGGAAGCAGTTTGTTACCCAGTCCGTTATTTATCTCCGGTATGGAAGCAGTTTGTTACCCAGTTCGTTATTTATCTCCGGTATGGAAGCAGTTTGTTACCCAGTTCGTTATTTATCTCCGGTATGGAAGCATTTTGTTACCCAGTTCGTTATTTATGGTGTGTATGGGTATATCAGCTATGGTTTGATTCGCGGTTCTCTGACGCAGATGCTGTGCTATCGTTTTCCCTGATTTGTCGATGTTCATAATTTTGGTACCGAGATTTACTAATAAGATTTTCAGCTTGTCTAGTTGAAGGAAGATCAAACTCTGTCTGAAGTGTCAAACTTTTGTTTTAGTAGGTCTGCGGAAGAACAGTGTGAATATTCAAATATATCCATATCCAAATCAAATGATGAGAGATGAGGAGAGGAGAGGAGAGGAGAGGAGAGGAGAGGAGAGAGGAAGAAGAGAAACCTTTAGATATCCAAATCCGAGATCTTATTTGTACGTTGAACACTTCCTTAATCTTGCGTTGTACAAAATAATTTGGCCCCTTCGATAAGCCTTTATTGTTTCCTATACTGTTGTACATTCCATGCGTTTGATTAAGCTCAAGAAACAGCTCAATTTGAGAAGATATAAATGCAACACAGGTTTCTTCTGATAGCAGCAGTGAGTTAAGTCACCATGGGGCGGCAGGTAGCTTAGTGGTTAAGAGCGTTGTGCCAGTAACCGAAAGGTCGCTGGTTCTAATCCCCGAGCCGACTAGGTGAAAAAAATCTGTCGACGTGCCCTTGAGCAAGGCACTTAACCCTAAATTGCTCCTGTAAGTCGCTCTGGATAAGAGCGTCTGCTAAATGAGGGCGATAATTAGGCTGTGTATTTGGTGTAAGTAGTTTCATAGTAAGAATAGGAGAATGATCCGAAATGACTATAGCTTGGTAGTCACACTCTATGATAAGTGGCAGAAATCAATTTTCTAGGAAAAAGTAGTCTAGACGTGAGAAGGTCTTATTAAAAAATAATACTCCCTAGCTGTGTGGAGAAACGCCAGGTATGCCATAGGTCTGAAGAAATAGCTGAATGGTGAGTACTGTCTTCGATGCAGATGATACCCTAGGAGAGCTACCATCCAGATTGGGCGACACAATTCATATCACCAACTACTATTAGGTGGTGTGTATCCGTATTTGGCAATCGAGAAAAATATATTTGTGAAGAATGAACTGTTGTCCCAATTTGGTGCATAAATGTTAGCTAAGATAACAGATGTACTATAGTCTTCCTGCTACAATAATGAAACGGCCTGATGAGTCTGCGTCTACACTTAACATTGCGAACAGTATGTTCTTACTAATCAAAATGGCTGCTCCTCTAGTTTTAGAATGAAAATTGAAATGATATGACTGACTGACACACCCTCCTTTTTAAACGAGAGTAGTCGAAAGTGCGGCGATGTGTCTCCTGAAGAAAGGCGATATCTACTTTAAGTTGATTTAAATGCACAAGAACCCTTTTACGTTTCACTGAGTGATTTAAAGATTTTACATTCCAGCTAACAAAAGTGACCGAGCAACCAGCTGTCCCTTGCCATGTGAAGTCAGGTGGGAAAAGGATAAATGCTAGATGACAATAACAACTGACCCATTCATTTTTTTTTACAAAAAGAGCAAATGAAAACCCCCAAAGTTGAATAATAAAAAAAAAAAAAACATAAACAAACAATACTCTGAAGTCTGGTATGAAAAACCCCCACCCTGGTCACCTCATAGAACAAGGTAACCGCTAATCCCCACACAAAGATATCCACACATAATGTGCTTGTAGTGGGGAACACTAAACCTATCCAGTAGCTTGTAGTGGGGAACACTAAACCTATCCAGTAGCTTGTAGTGGGGAACACTAAACCTAACGAGTAGCTTGTAGTGGGGAACACTAAACCTATCGAGTAGCTTGTAGTGGGGAACACTAAACCTATCGAGTAGCTTGTAGTGGGGAACACTAAACCTATCGAGTAGCTTGTAGTGGGGAACACTAAACCTATCGAGTAGCTTGTAGTGGGGAACACTAAACCTATCGAGTAGCTTGTAGTGGGGAACACTAAACCTATCGAGTAGAGAGCCCTGCTGAAATAGTGAAGGATTTAAAACAAGTTGCCATAACAAATAAATAAAAAATAGTTATTTACATCCCAAAACTAGACTGTTTTTAAAGAAAGTATAAAACATTTTATAAATCACATCTTACATCAATAACACTAGGAGCAACATTACATTTTAGTCATTTAGCAGACACTCTTATCCAGAGCGACTTACAGTTAGTGAGTGCATACATTTTTCATACTGGCCCCCCGTGGGAAACGAACCCACAACCCTGGCGTTGCAAGCGCCATGCTCTACCAACTGAGCTACAGGGGACATCTTTTAAAGAAAGGACATAGCCTAATAATAGAACTATGCTTAATCTAACCTGGATACGGGTACCATCGAGAAATGAAATGTAAAACAAAAGGAGAATTGACTCACCAGAATTAAGACACTAACGTTACCAATTAATAACAACATCAACCGATGCCACTGGCAACGCTATATCTAAAAAAAAAGAGACTGAGTCAGCAGTGCTAGACACATTCGTCCATTGCTTCGTCCGACCTCGGTAGAATGTTGGCCTTTACGAAGGCCATCGCCTTATGGGGGTCTTGGAACTCCTTCTCGGTGCCGTTGTACGTTATACGGAGCCGGGCAGGAAAAGCCACTTATCCATTTTGAGGGCTTCCTTCAATAACTTTGAGACCGATGAAGTAGAACTTGAGCTAACCTCCTCAGCTAACCCCGTGATCCTGATATTGGATCTTCGCATATGACTTTGTACATTTATGCATTGGTTCCTTAAGGCCACATCAGTTTCGAGCTTCTTAACTGTGGTTTGTGGTGTAGTCGTGCCTTGTTTCCATCAGTTGTCTTCAGTTCAGCGCAAACCGTTTAGCGTATGCGTTGCGAGTTCTTTCTTGACTGCTTGTAACTCCGACTTAATGAAATGGAAAGTTTTCATTGAGCACCTCCTTGAGCTCCGACTTGAGTATAGATTAAATGTAAAGAAGAAGAAATCTCTGCCTTCAAATCCTCTGCGTCCATTTTTTCGCCGATCTGAGGGGAGGAGCCGCTGCTGTTGAAGACCTCGAGCTCCTCGTGTTTTCTCTTTTTGTCAGTAAAGCTGAACTTAAACTTTTGCAGGTTTATGCGCACATTTACGCATTAAAACTTAAAATAAAAGTTGAACAAAAGTAAAACTAAATGCATGCTCTTCAATCGAACGCTGCTTGCGCCCGCCCGCCCGACTAGAATCACTACTCTCGGCGGGTCTGACCTAGAGTATGTGGACAACTACAAATATCTAGGTGTCTGGTTAGACCGTAAACTCTCCTTCCAGACTCATATTAAGCATCTCCAATCCAAAGTTAAATCTAGAATCGGCTTCCTATTTCGCAACAAAGCCTCCTTCACTCATGCTGCCAAACATGCCCTCGTAAAACTGACTATCCTACCGATCCTTGACTTCGGCGATGTCATTTACAAAATAGCCTCCAACACTCTACTCAGCAAATTGGATGTAGTCTATCACAGTGCCATCCGTTTTGTCACCAAAGCCCCATATACTACCCACCATTGTGACCTGTACGCTCTCGTTGGCTGGCCCTCACTACATATTCGTCGCCAAACCCACTGGCTCCAGGTCATCTATAAATCACTGCTAGGCAAATCCCCGCCTTATCTTAGCTCATTGGTCACCATAGCAACACCCACTCGTAGTCTGCGCTCCAGCAGGTATATCTCACTGGTCATCCCCAAAGCCAACACCTCCTTTGGCCACCATTCATTCCAGTTCTCTGCTGCTAATGACTGGAACGAACTGCAAAAATCTCTGAAGCTGGAGACTCTTATCTCCCTCACTAACTTTAAGCATCAGTTGTCAGAGCAGCTTACCGATCACTGCACCTGTACACAGCCCATCTGAAATTAGCCCACCCAACTACCTCATCCCCATATTGTTATTTATTTTGCTCATTTGTACCCCAGTATCTCTATTTGCACATCATCTTCTGCACCACTATCACTCCAGTGTTAATACTAAATTGTAATTATTTTGCACTATGGCCTATTTATTGCCTTACCTCCATAACTTACTACAGTTGCACACACTGTATATATATTTTCTGTTATTGACTGTACGTTTTGTTTATTCCATATGTAACTCTGTGTTGTTGTTTTTATCGCACTGCTTTGCTTTATCTTGGCCAGGTCGCAGTTGTAAATGAGAACTTGTTCTCAACTGGCTTAACTGGTTAAATAAAGGTGAAATAAAAAAAGAATATAAAAAAAAATTCAAAGGCTGTGTTTCCTAGGTCTTTTGGGGTCAAAGAGCAAAGAAAGTATTCAATAAATGCAATTTCAGAAGGAGCTCGGGAAAAACACGACCTCACAAGCGCCCCTGTTCTATTCTATTCTAATGCAGAACTCTGCGGCCAGGACCTACACCCAGAGTTCTGTGAGGATGGGTGTGGTCCTGGACCCGGCTCTCACCTGGCAGGTCAAGTACTCCATCGAGGCTGGGGACAGCGAGGGCATCTTCCAGGTAGGAAGGAGGTCAATTCACAATCCATTAGGGCTCTGTTCATAGGGCTCTGGTCAAAAGTAGTGCACTATTTAGGAAACAGGGTGCCATTTGAGTGCCATTCTCTGTTCAGTAATACAACATATCACTTAAATCTGTTGTTTTTTAATCAATACGGACGCCCTAGATCAACTGTGTAAAGTAAGCAGCCTTGGCTTGTCTGATCCAGAACGGCTCATAGGAGCAGGAGTCTATCTCCTGTTTCTGTAGCTTGATGTACAGGACACCCCCTGGACAGGACACTAGTCTATCTCCTGTTTCTGTAGTGAGACAGCTTGATGTACCAGTACACCCCCTGGACAGGACACTAGTCTATCTCCTGTTTCTGTAGCTTGATGTACAGTACACCCCCTGGACAGGACACTAGTCTATCTCCTGTTTCTGTAGTGAGACAGCTTGATGTACAGTACACCCCCTGGACAGGACACTAGTCTATCTCCTGTTTCTGTAGTGAGACAGCTTGATGTACAGGACACCCCCTGGACAGGACACTAGTCTATCTCCTGTTTCTGTAGTGAGACAGCTTGATGTACCAGTACACCCCCTGGACAGGACACTAGTCTATCTCCTGTTTCTGTAGTGAGACAGCTTGATGTACCAGTACACCCCCTGGACAGGACACTAGTCTATCTCCTGTTTCTGTAGTGAGACAGCTTGATGTACAGTACACCCCCTGGACAGGACACTAGTCTATCTCCTGTTTCTGTAGTGAGACAGCTTGATGTACAGTACACCCCCTGGACAGGACACTAGTCTATCTCCTGTTTCTGTAGTGAGACAGCTTGATGTACAGTACACCCCCTGGACAGGACACTAGTCTATCTCCTGTTTCTGTAGTGAGACAGCTTGATGTACCAGGACACCCCCTGGACAGGACACTAGTCTATCTCCTGTTTCTGTAGTGAGACAGCTTGATGTACCAGTACACCCCCTGGACAGGACACTAGTCTATCTCCTGTTTCTGTAGCTTGATGTACAGTACACCCCCTGGACAGGACACTAGTCTATCTCCTGTTTCTGTAGCTTGATGTACAGGACACCCCCTGGACAGGACACTAGTCTATCTCCTGTTTCTGTATTGAGACAGCTTGATGTACAGTACACCCCCTGGACAGGACACTAGTCTATCTCCTGTTTCTGTAGTGAGACAGCTTGATGTACAGTACACCCCCTGGACAGGACACTAGTCTATCTCCTGTTTCTGTAGTGAGACAGCTTGATGTACCAGTACACCCCCTGGACAGGACACTAGTCTATCTCCTGTTTCTGTAGCTTGATGTACAGTACACCCCCTGGACAGGACACTAGTCTATCTCCTGTTTCTGTAGTGAGACAGCTTGATGTACAGGACACCCCCTGGACAGGACACTAGTCTATCTCCTGTTTCTGTAGTGAGACAGCTTGATGTACCAGTACACCCCCTGGACAGGACACTAGTCTATCTCCTGTTTCTGTAGTGAGACAGCTTGATGTACAGTACACCCCCTGGACAGGACACTAGTCTATCTCCTGTTTCTGTAGTGAGACAGCTTGATGTACAGGACACCCCCTGGACAGGACACTAGTCTATCTCCTGTTTCTGTAGTGAGACAGCTTGATGTACAGTATACCCCCTGGACAGGACACTAGTCTATCTCCTGTTTCTGTATAGTGAGACAGCTTGATGCCTTACCCCCAATCTATCTCCTCAATGCTGAGTGACATCGGGTCCCATTTTTTAAGTCTTTGGTATGACTCGGCCGGGGATCGGACTACAGACCTTCCAATCTCAGGGAGGACCTAACTACAAGGCCACTGAAATGGTTCGACTGGTAGATCGACTGTGTAGTGCACTACTCTGACCAGAACCCTGTCCTTTCCTGTCCCTCCATGTCCGTCCCTTCCCCCATATAGGGAATAGGGTGCTAATTGGGACGCATATTTAAATCTGTCGTATTCGATTCCCTAATTGTCGACGGATCTACTAATGGGCTAATCTACTAATCTAATTGATCTAATTGGTCCCCAGGCTGAGGACCTGGTGCTGGGGGACTTCAGCTTCCTGAGGGTGCAGACCAATGGAGGCAGTGGGGGCACCTTAAACCGAGAGGTGCAGGACAATTATACACTGACGGTGAGGAGACACACACACACACACACACACACACAGACACACACACACACACACACACACACACACACACACACAGACACACACACACACACACACACACACACACACACAGACACACACACACACACACACACACACAGACACACAGACACACACACACACACACACAGACACACACACAGAAACACACACAGAGAGACACACACACACACACACACACACACACACAGACACACACACACACAGACACACACACACACAGAGAGACACACACACACACAGACACACACACAGACACACACACACAGAGAGACACACACACACACACACACACACACACACAGACACACACACACACACACACACACACACACACACACAGACACACACACAGACAAACACACACACACACACACACACACACACACACACACACACACACACAGACACACAGACACACAGACACAGACAGACAGACACAGACACAAACACACACACACACACACAGACAGACACACACACACACAGACACACACACACACACCACACGATGAACCGGGAGGTACCCTGATGTTAGTGAATGACTCTGTACATCTTTTCCCAATAAATCAATCAATCATGTGTGTGCATGTGGTGTGCGTGTGTCTGTGTGTGTGTTTGTGTGTAGGTGCGGGCCACAGCGCAAGGCAGGCTGGAGGCCTTCACCACCGTCTACGTCAACATCCTAGACATGAATGACCTTCGACCTCTGTTTGCCCCGACCTCCTACTCCTTCGTGGTCCCTGAGGGCTCCCTGCTAGGCGCCAGTGTGGGCAGAGTAACGGCCACGGACGCAGACGTAGGATCCAACGGGCAGTTTTACTACTTCTTCAGGTATTACTGTTATTATTGGTGTTGTTCCTTTCTACTACTTCTCTTTCTACATTGTTGTTCATTTTTAATCGTGTAAAGTATGCTGTGACCTTTTTGTGACCTTTTGTGTTGGATCCAATAGGTAGTTTTACTGTTGTTTTACTAGCTTAGTTTCACTAGCTGAGGTTAATGTGGTGCGGGAGTCAGGCGCAGGACACCGAAGCTAGTCCAACAAAGTTTACTAGTGCAAAGCCCAAGCACAATACAATCAATGGCCTCAAACAACAAACTGAGGCGAGCGATTACGCAGACTGTGCGTAAACTAACAAAACAATAAACAGAAAAACACGCAGCCCTAACGGACAGGCGAATAACAACACACAACCTAACCAATACAAAACAGGCAACTTATAGAACACATAATCAGACACAAACGGACACAGGTGCAATAGACAGACAAAAGCAATCAAACATAGAAACATTCAACGGTGGCAGCTAGTACTCCGGGGACGACGAACGCCGAAGCCTGCCCGAACAAGGAGGAGGAGCAGCCTCGGCAGAATCCGTGACAGTACCCCCCCCCTTGACGCGCGGCTCCAGCCGTGCGCCGACCCCGGCCTCGGGGACGGCCAGGAGGACGCGGACCCGGGCGCGTGGGATGCCCACGGTGGAACTCAGTCAGGAGGGATGGATCTAGGATGTCCCTCCTAGGCACCCAGCACCGTTCCTCCGGACCGTACCCCTCCCACTCCACGAGATACTGGAGACCTCTCATCCGGCGTCTCGAGTCCAAGATGGTCCGGACCCTGTACGCCGGGGCCCCCTCGATGTCCAATGGGGGCGGAGGGGTCTCTCTTATCTCATCTTCTTGGAGTGGGCCAGCTACCACCGGCCTGAGAAGAGACACATGGAACGAGGGGTTAATATTCTTGTAATCAATCGGCAGTTGTAACCTGTAACACACCTCGTTCAATCTTCTCAGGACTTTAAAGGGCCCCACAAACCGCCGACCCAGCTTCCGGCAGGGCAGGCGGAGGGGCAGGTTTCGAGTCGAGAGCCAGACTCGATCTCCCGGTGCGTATACCGGTCCCTCACTGCGGTGGCGATCGGCGCTCGCCTTCTGTCGACGGATGGGCCGCTGCAGATGGACATGTGCAGCGTCCCACGTCTCCTCCGAGCGCCGAATCCACTCATCCACCGCAGGGGCCTCGATCTGGCTCTCGTGCCATGGTGCCAGGACCGGCTGATACCCTAAAACACACTGGAAAGGTGTTCAATTGGTGGAGGAGTGGCGGAGAGAGTTCTGGGCCATCTCTGCCCAGGGGATATACCTAGACCACTCCTCCGGCCGGCCCTGGCAATAGGACCTCAGAAACCTACCCACATCCTGGTTGACTTGTTCAACCTGCCCATTGCTCTCTGGGTGGTACCCCGAGGTAAGGCTCACCGAGACCCCCAAGCGTTCCATGAACGCCCCCCAGACTCTGGAGGTGAACTGGGGACCTCGGTCAGACACAATAGCCTCGGGGACCCCATAGTGCCGGAACACGTGGGTAAATAGGGCCTCAGCGGTCTGTAGGGCAGTAGGAAGACCCGGCATTGGCAGGAGACGACAGGCCTTGGAAAACCGATCCACAACGACCAAAATGGTGGTATTCCCCTGGGAGGGGGGGAAGGTCGGTCACAAAATCCACCGAGAGGTGGGACCATGGTCGTTGTGGAACGGGCAGGGGATATAACTTTCCCCTGGGCAAATGTCTAGGCGCCTTACACTGGGCGCACACCGAGCAGGAGGAGACATATACCCTCACATCCCTAGCTAACGTTGGCCACCAGTATTTCACGCTAAGGCAGTGCACTGTCCGGCCAATACCTGGATGTCCAGAGGAGGGTGATGTATGAGCCCAATAAATAAGGCGCTCACGAACCTCGAGCGGAACGTACGTCCGCCCCACAGGACACTCGGGGGGAGTAGGGTCGGTACGCAGGGCCCGCTCGATCTCCGCATCGACCTCCCACACCACCGGAGCCACCAGACAAGACTCCGGCAGTATGGAAGTAGGCTCAATGGACCTCTCCTCTGTGTCATACCGCCGGGACAGGGCGTCTGCCTTACCGTTCTGGGACCCTGGGATGTATGTGATCTTAAAAACAAACCGGGTTAGGAACATGTTCCACCTAGCCTGACGAGGGTTTAGTCTCCTAGCTGCCCGGATGTACTCCAGGTTACGGTGGTCAGTCAGAATGAGGAAAGGGTGTTGAGCCCCCTCAAGCCAATGCCTCCACACCTTTAGGGCCTGGACTACAGCTAACAGCTCCCTGTCCCCTACGTCATAATTACGCTCCGCCGAGCTGAGCTTCTTGGAATAGAACGCACAGGGGCGGAGTTTAGGTGGCGTGCCGGACCGTTGCGACAGGACTGCCTCAATGCCGGCCTCTGACGCGTCCACCTCAACTTGGAATGGTAAAGCGGGATCCGGATGCGCCAGCACCGGAGCCGAAGTGAACAGGTTCTTTAGTTTAAGAAATGCCCTGTCCGCCTCAGCTGACCACTGCAAACGCACCGGAACCCCCTTTAGCAGGGACGTAATGGGAGCTGCCACCTGTCCAAAGCCCCGGATAAACCTCCGGTAGTAATTAGCAAAACCCAAAAACTGCTGCACCTCTTTTACAGTGGTTGGAGTTTGCCAATTACGCACGGCCGACACACGGTCAACCTCTATCTTCACTCCAGACGCGGACAATCGATAACCCAAAAAGGAGACGGACTCCTGGAAAAACAAGCATTTTTCTGCCTTGACATACAAGTCATGCTCCAACAGCCTCCTCAACACTCGGCGCACCAGGGCTACATGCTCGGCTCGTGTAGAAGAGTACACTAGGATATCGTCGATGTACACTACCACACCCTGCCCATGCATGTCCCGGAAAATCTCGTCCACAAAGGATTGGAAGACTGAAGGAGCATTCATTAACCCGTATGGCATGACGAGATACTCGTAATGACCCGAGGTGGTACTAAATGCTGTTTTCCATTCATCCCCCTCCCTAATGCGCACCAGATTGTACGCGCTCCTGAGATCTAACTTTGTGAAGAACCGCGCTCCGCGTAATGACTCCGTCATAGTCGCAATCAGAGGAAGAGGGTAACTGTACTTAACCGTGATCTGATTGAGACTACGGTAATCAATACACGGGCGCAATCCCCCGTCCTTCTTCTTCACAAAGAAGAAACTCGAGGAAACCGGGGAAGTGGAGGACCGTATGTATCCCTGTGCCAAGGACTCGGCTATGTAAGTCTCCATAGCCGCTGTCTCCTCTTGATACAGGGGATACACACGGCTCCGCGGAAGTGCCGCTCCTGTCTGGAGATCTATCGCACAATCCCCCTGTCTATGAGGTGGTAGCCGTGTCGCCCTCGTTTTGCTGAACACAAGTGCTAAATCCTCATATTCGGGGGGAATGCGCATTGCGGGCACTTGGTTCGGACTCTCCACCAAGGTCGCCCCTAAGGAAACACCTAGACATCTCCCTACACACTGGGCAGACCACTCCATAAGAGCCCTCTGTTGCCACGCAATGGTAGGATCATGGGCGCTTAACCAGGGAAGCCCCAGCACCACGGGATACGCAGGAGAGTCGATCAGATAAAACTGAATGATCTCCTCATGACCCCCCTGCGTCGTCATCTTAAGTGGTGCTGTGACTTCTCTGATCAACCCCGACCCCAGCGGCCGGCTGTCTAGGGCATGAACAGGAAAGGGGGCTTCTACCGGCCGAAGGGGAATTCCTAACCTATAACAAAATTCACGATCAACAAAATTACCAGCGCCTTATGCTGGGAATGAGGTGCCACCTGTGGAAATCTCACAGGTATACACAAGTGACCAACAGGGAGCTCTGGGTAAGTGGGGCGCCTACTCACCTGAAATGACTCCCCAGTGCGTGACCTGTTGTCCCCTCTCCCAGGAGACCCTCCCCAGCACCTAGCCGCAGTGTGTCCTCCACGGCCACAGTTGGTGCAGGGGACGGCCCCCCTCGGGTTCTCTCTCCTCCTCTCCCTAGCGCCAGCACCCCCGAGCTCCATGGGAACCGGCTCGGAGGTGCTGGAGGGTGGAATGGACGACCCCCACTCGGGACGTCCGCGGGTAGCCAGCAGGGTGTCGAGACGGATGGAAATGTCCACCAACTGTTCGAAGGATAGGTTGGTGTCCCTGCAGGCCAGCTCACGACGAACGTCCTCTCGTAGGCTACACCGGTAATGGTCGATGAGGGCCCTCTCATTCCACCCCGCATCCACCGCTAGAGTCCGGAACTCCAGGGCGAACTCCTGGGCACTCCTCTTCCCCTGTCGGAGGTGGAACAGACGTTCCCCCGCCGCCTTCCCCTCAGGTGGATGATCGAACACAGCCCTGAAGCGGCGGGAGAACTCCGCGTAGGTGATGGTGGCGGCGTCTATTCCCCTCCATTCAGCGTTGGTCCACTCCAATGCCTTGCCGGATAGACAGGAGATGAGGGCGGAGACGCTCTCGTATCCCGAGGGCGCCGGGTGTATAGTGGCCAGGTAGAGTTCCACCTGCAGGAGGAACCCCTGACACCCGGCTGCAGAACCATCATATGCCCTCGGGAGCGAGAGCCGAATGCCACTGGGTTCCGGTGCTGGGAGAGGAGGACTGGCCGATGGTGATGGTAAGGTGTGCGAAGGCGTGGGCACCTCCCCCGTAACCAATCGGCGCAGCGTGTTGGACACCTCGTTCATGGCGGCCCCAAGTTGCCGGATCATGGTGTCTTGGTCGCTGATCCGATCCTCCAGCGACTTGGGTGCCGCCGCTGCTCCTGCTGACTCCATAGCGGTGTGTTGTTCTGTCACTAGCTGAGGTTAATGTGGTGCGGGAGTCAGGCGCAGGACACCGAAGCTTAGTCCAACAGACTTTACTTGTGAAACCACAAGGCAAAAACACAATGAACGGCCTCAAACAAAACAGAGGCGAGCAATTACGCAAACTATGCGTAAAACAATAAAACAACAAAACAGAGAAAAAACACGCAGCACTACGGACAGGCGAAAAACAACACACAACCTAACCAATACAAAACAGGCAACTTATAGAACACGTAATCAGACACAAACGGACACAAGGTGCAATAGACAGACAAAAGCAATCAAACATAGAAACATTCAACGGTGGCAGCTAGTACTCCGGGGACGACGAACGCCGAAGCCTGCCCGAACAAGGAGGAGGAGCAGCCTCGGCAGAATCCGTGACACTTAGTTTATATATTTTAATAATATACAGTACCAGTCAACTTTGGACACACCTACTCATTTAAGGATTTTTCTTAATTTTTTTACATTTTTTTTACATTGTAGAATAATAGTGAAGACTTCAAAACTATGAAATAACACATATGGAATCATGGAGTAACAAAAAAAGTGTTTAACAAATCAAAATATATTTTATATTTAAGATTCTTCAAATAGCCACCCTTTGCCTTGATGACAGCTTTGCACACTCTTGGCATTTTCTGAACCAGCTTCACCTGGAATGCTTTTCCAACAGTCTTGAAGGAGTTCCCACATATGCTGAGCACTTGTTGGCCTCTTTTCCTTCACTCTGCGGTCCGACTCATCCCAAACCATCTCAATTGGGTTGAGGTCGGGGGATTGTGGAGGCCAGGTCATCTGATGCAGCACTCCATCACTCTCCTTCTTGGTAAAATAGCCCTTACACAGCCTGGAGGTGTGTTGGGTCATTGTCCTGTTGAAAAACAAATTATAGTCCCACTAAGCCCAAACCAGATGGGATGGACTATCGCTGCAGAATGCTGTGGTAGCCATGTTGGTTAAGTGTGCCTTGAATTCTAAATAAATCAAAGACAGTGTCACCAGCAAAGCACCCCCACACCATAACACCTCCTCCTCCATGCTTTACGGTGTGAACTACACATGCGGAGATCATCCGCTCACCCACACCGCGTCTCACAAAGACACGACGGTTGGAACCAAAAATCTCCAATTTGGACTCCAGACCAAAGGACACATTTCCACCGGTCTAATGTCCATTGCTCATGTTTCTTGTTTTCTCGTGTTTCGTGTTTCTTGGCCCAAGCAGGTCTCTTCTTCTTATTGGTGTCCTTTAGTAGTGGTTTCTTTGCAGAAATTCGACCATGAAGGCCTGATTCACGCAGTCCCCTCTGAACAGTTGATGTTG
Source organism: Coregonus lavaretus (assembly GCF_964263955.1). Classification (NCBI taxonomy): domain Eukaryota; kingdom Metazoa; phylum Chordata; class Actinopteri; order Salmoniformes; family Salmonidae; genus Coregonus; species Coregonus lavaretus. The sequence continues at coordinate 45,206,126 of NC_140011.1, read as the reverse complement.
AGATGTGTCTGTTACTTGAACTCTGTGAAGCTGCAATTTGGGCTGCAATTTCTGAGGCTGGTAACTCTAATGAACCTATCGTCTGCAGCAGAGGTAACTCTGGGTCTTCCATTCCTGTGGCGGTCCTCATGAGAGCCAGTTTCATCATAGCGCTGGATGGTTTTTGCGACTGCACTTGAAGAAACATTCAAAGTTTTCCGTATTGACTGACCTTCATGTCTTAAAGTAATGATGGACTGTCGTTTCTCTTTGCTTATTTGAGCTGTTCTTGCCATAATATGGACTTGGTCTTTTACCAAATAGGGCTATCTTCTATATACCCCTTCTGTATACCCATTAAGAATGAAAGAAATTCCACAAATCAACTTTTAACAAGGCATACCTGTTAATTGAAATGCATTCCAGGTGACTACCTCATGAATCTGGTTGAGAGAATGCCAAGAGTGTGCAAAGCTGTCATCAAGGCAAAGGGTGGCTATTTGAAGAATCTCAAAAATAAAATATATTTAGATTTGTTTAACACTTTTTTTGGTTACTACATGATTCCATATGTGTTATTTCATAGTTTTGATGTCTTCACTATTATTCTACAATGTAAAACATTGAAAAAATAAAGAAAAACCCTTGAATGAGTAGGTGTTCTAAAACTTTTGACCGGTACTGTAATAATATCTGCCATTTAGCAGATACTTTTATCCCAAAGTGACTTACAGTCATACATTTTACACATACGGTGGCCCCCAGCGGGAATCGAACTCACAACCTTTGAGCTGGAAATGTATTGTGTTTTTAATATTTCTCACATTTAATTATTTATTTATAAAAATATTATAAAAATTATTTTTATTAATTATTATTATTAAAATTCATGTTAACCACTATCATTGAGTCTATGCAACTTTATTATATGACTTGTTAAGAACATGTTTCCTCCTGAACTTATTTAGGCTTGCCACAACGAAGCAGTTGAATACTGATTGACTCAAAACATTTCAGCTTTATTAATTTTGTAAACATTTCTAAAAACATAATTCCACTTTGACATTATGGGGTATTGTGTGTAGGCCAGTGACACAAAAATCTCAATTTAATCCACTTTAAATTCAGGCTGTAACACAACTAAATGTGGAAAAAGGTTGAGGGGTTGTGAATACTTTCTGAAGGCACTGTAGAATGTTCCCTTATTCTCTTTGTGAGTCAGGTAAGTAAGCCTTGTCTGAGTCAAAACCAACATTGTAAGAAATGTGCTTTTATAAAAGAAAGTTTTGATTTTGACTTATCTCCAGGGAGCGTGTGGAGCTGTTCTCAGTGCACCCCACCAGCGGGGTCGTGACCCTGACGGGCCAACCAATCCCGGGGCAGCGGGTGGAGCTGGAGGTACGGGCGGTGGACCGTGGGATAAAGCTCTACGGGACCAACGGGGTCAGCAGCACTGCTAAGGTAGCTCTATTTCCTGTTTTGTCCGACCAAGGACTAGTAGGTTAGAGAGGCCTGAGTGTTGCTGGGGGCATCGCTAAGGTAGCTCTATTTCCTGTTTTGTCCGACCAAGGACTAGTAGGTTAGAGAGGCCTGAATGTTGCTGGGGGCACCGCTAAGGTAGCTCTATTTCCTGTTTTGTCCGACCAAGGACTAGTAGGTTAGAGAGGCCTGAATGTTGCTGGGGGCATCGCTAAGGTAGCTCTATTTCCTGTTTTGTCCGACCAAGGACTAGTAGGTTAGAGAGGCCTGAGTGTTGCTGGGGGCATCGCTAAGGTAGCTCTATTTCCTGTTTTGTCCGACCAAGGACTAGTAGGTTAGAGAGGCCTGAATGTTGCTGGGGGCATCGCTAAGGTAGCTCTATTTCCTGTTTTGTCCGACCAAGGACTAGTAGGTTAGAGAGGCCTGAGTGTTGCTGGGGGCACTGCTAAGGTAGCTCTATTTCCTGTTTTGTCCGACCAAGGACTAGTAGGTTAGAGAGGCCTGAGTGTTGCTGGGGGCACCGCTAAGGTAGCTCTATTTCCTGTTTTGTCCGACCAAGGACTAGTAGGTTAGAGAGGCCTGAGTGTTGCTGGGGGCACCGCTAAGGTAGCTCTATTTCCTGTTTTGTCCGACCAAGGACTAGTAGGTTAGAGAGGCCTGAGTGTTGCTGGGGGCACCGCTAAGGTAGCTCTATTTCCTGTTTTGTCCGACCAAGGACTAGTAGGTTAGAGAGGCCTGAGTGTTGCTGGGGGCACCGCTAAGGTAGCTCTATTTCCTGTTTTGTCCGACCAAGGACTAGTAGGTTAGAGAGGCCTGAGTGTTGCTGGGG
>NC_140011.1:45183839-45198839 GCF_964263955.1 Coregonus lavaretus | reverse complement strand
GCGAGAACGAGGTCAACGTGACAGTGCGCCTCATCAACGTAAATGACAACAGACCGCTGTTTGAGAGGGTTGGCTGCCGAGGGATGATTGGACGGGACTTCCCCGTGGGCCAGAACATTGTCACCATGTCAGCTGTGGGTAGGTAGCCCAGCGGTCAAACTCCAGTCCTCTGTGGGTTTTCTCTCCTCCCTTGTACATGAATGATCATTGATCATTGATCAATACCCACGTTTCCATCCACAGTTTTTTATGCGAGTAAAGTCATACTGTATAAAAGAAAATCACGACAGCTGTGATGGAAACAGGAAGTGTTGGTAAAATGTCCTTAATGTCGACAGACAATTTGTTCATTCGACATTCGATCTTTTTGTATCAGTAAAATACATTATTCGAGAAATGGCGGAGGAAATGCCTTTATATTGATATAATATCAATATTGAACTAAACTTGGAGTGACACGATGATACAGCTCTGGAAAAAAATAAGAGACCACTGCAAAATTATCAGTTTCTCTGGTTTTACTATTTATAGGTATGTGTTTGGGTAAAAATATTTTTTTTGTTTTATTCTATAAACTACTGACAACATTTCTCCCAAATTCCAAATAAAAATATTGTCATTTAGAGCATTTATTTGCAGAAAATGACAACTGGTCTAAAATAACAAAAAAGATGCAGTGTTGTCAGACCTCGAATAATGCAAAGAAAATAAGTTCCTGTTAATTTTTAAACAACCCAATACTAATGTTTTAACCTAGGAAGAGTTCAGAAATCAATATTTGGTGGAATAACCCTGATTTTCAATCACAGCTTTCATGCGTCTTGGCATGCTCTCCACCAGTCTTTCACATTGATGTTGGGTGACTTTATGCCACTCCTGGTGCAAAAATTCAAGCAGCTCGGCTTTGTTTGATGGCTTGTGACCATCCATCTTCCTCTTGATCACATTCCAGAAGTTTTCAATGGGGTTCAGGTCTGGAGATTGGGCTGGCCATGACAGGGTCTTGATCTGGTGGTCCTCCATCCACACCTTGATTGACCTGGCTGTGTGGCATGGCGCATTGTCCTGCTGGAAAAACCAATCCTCAGAGTTGGGGAACAATGTCAGAGCAAAAGGAAGCACGTTTTCTTCCAGGAGAACCTTGTATATGTCTTGATTCATGCGTCCTTCACAAAGACAAATCTGCCCGATTCCAGCCTTGCTGAAGCACCCCCAGATCATCACTGATCCTCCACCAAATTTCACAGTGGGTGCGAGACGCTGTGGCTTGTAGGCCTCTCCAGGTCTCCGTCTAACCATTAGACGACCAGGTGTTGGGCAAAGCTGAAAATTGGACTCATCAGAGAAGATGACCTTACTCCAGTCCTCTACGGTCCAATCCTTATGGTCTTTTGCAAACCTCAGCCTTGCTCTTCTTTGCTTTCATTGATGAAGGGCTTTTTTCTAGCTTTGCGCGACTTCAGCCCTGCCTCTAGGAGCCTGTTTCGAACCGTCCTCGCCGTGCACTTCACCCCAGCTGCCGTTTGCCATTCTTTTTGTAGGTCACTTGATGTCATCCTACGGTTGTTGAGTGACATTCGAATGAGTTGGCGGTCATCCCGGTCAGTAGAGAGTCGTTTTCGCCCTCTGCCGGTCTGTAGCTTTGTTGTCCCCAATGTCTGCTGCTTGAACTTGTTCTTATGAACTGCCGTCATTGAAATGTTAAGGATGGAAGCAACCTGACGCTCACTGTATCCCTCTGCCAGTAAAGCCAGAATTGACCCCTTCTTTTCCTCAATCAAAACTTTCCTTTTCAACTCTTTTGGCATGGTCAATAGTTATTTTTTGATTAATATTACTTTTGAGGTACTATTAGCACTGTTTTTGCCATCCAGCTGGTCCTATTGCAAGAGGATAGTGATGACCACAGCAGTGGTTTTTATACTTTTCCTCGTTAAATAACATTTGGTTCAGGTGATCACCTAATCAGTACCTAATTCAGTAGAATGAGGTGTGCCTGTGTTGGAATTCAACAGACACTGGAATGGAATGGCTGTCATACATGTAGAGATGCTGATTTAAGAAAAATTTGCAGTGGTCTCTTAATTTTTTCCAGAGCTTGTCACCTTCGTTTTAAGGACGGGTCAAACCAAGGCACAGCGTGAAATGCGTACATGTTTATTTCAATGATAAACACACGACAAAACAACAAACCAAACGAAACGTGAAGTCCAAAGGCTGAACACTAAACAAGCCTCAACACAGAACAAGATCCCACAACTAGCTAGTGCCAATAGGCTGCCTAAGTATGGTCCCCAATCAGAGACAACGAGCTACACCTGCCTCTGATTGGGAACCACCCCGGCCAACATAGATCTACACATACTAGATCTAAAACATAGAATATTCCCACCCTGACTCAACATATAAGTCCCCCAGGGCGTGACAGAGCTGTAGTTCACTGTGTGGTCCTCCCACTACGACTCTGGAAAGCATGCAGTTTATTACGCTACAGAAGAAATAGTTATGATGAACTTCACAGGGTGGTGAAAGTGCACGGTGATGAGCTTGATGCTCCTTTCCAATGAGTATCGATGGTCTTATTCTGGTGACATGATGATCGATGCTTGACTGCCGTTTGACAAATAAAAATAATGTTTATTTTTAATTCACAATCTGTAGAAGCAATGAGAATAGAAAGGTTCAGAACTTTTGTAAAACATCACAGTACGGTTGAAATATATATGGCAAATAGAAATCCTATATGGATGGTGTTAAGAGATAGATGGGAGGTATTGAATAGAGTTGAAGGATGGGACTAATAACAAATAACAACAAATAATAACAAAGATAGCTAATAATGTAAGCATACTGTGTCCATAATAAGTATATAGGTTGTATGTTGGGAGCTTTTGGGAAAGAGCACAGTTAGAAAGATATGGCATTTAGAAGCAAACCGGATGGACATCATGAAAATGATCGGAGAGGTTGAGAGTAGAAGAAGTTCAGGAGCAAAAAAATAAATAAATATATATATATATATATATATATATATATATATATATATAGATATAGAATTATTGTAAAATTAACTCTGTCCATAAGGTGTAGATAGTAAGTATAGACCGGAAGTAGAGGCCTGGGCATTGTTGTTCACTAATTTACTCCAAGTAGGGAAAGGATGGTGGGGTTGAAAAGTAATAAAGGGGAATATATATATAAAAAATAAAAATAAACATGGGGGATTGGAAGTGATGCAGACAATTACATTGATAGAAGATGCAATCTATCTGCAATATTAAGCTGATCCATCCCCCCAAAAAAAAAAAAAAAAAAAAAAAAAAAAAAATATCCATAATAATCACATCCTGTAGGTAGCACCTACTGTATAGCTGTTGGCTTTTTTTATTTAACGCAATAGTTTTTCTGACAAAACTATTAGTAGTGTTGAAAATGCGATGGAAACACATTTAACTTTAGATTTTTATTCAGTACATGAAAACTATGTCATCACACACACTGCTTTTTATCCGCAACAAGTCAGTTTGAGAAGGGGGGTTGAGAAGGGGGATGTGATGTGTCTGGGGGGGTTGAGAATGGAGCAGAAGCACATCCTTTTTTTGCTGTAACATCCAGGGAATAGGGTGCTGGTATGGTCAGTATAGGACAGCCCTCTGGGCCTGGTGTCTCACTGGGCCTGGTGTCTCTCTGGGCCTGGTGTCCCTCTGGGCCTGGTGTCTCACTGGGCCTGGTGTCTCACTGGGCCTGGTGTATCTCTCTGCCTGGTGTCTCTCTGGGCCTAGTGTCTCGCTGGGCCTGGTGTCTCTCTGGGCCTGGTGTCCCTCTGGGCCTGGTGTCTCTCTGGGCCTGGTGTCTCTCTGGGCCTGGTCTCTCTAGGCCTGGTGTCTCTCTGGGCCTGGTGTCTCTCTGGGCCTGGTGTCCCTCTGGGCCTGGTGTCTCTGTGGGCCTGGTGTCTCTCTGGGCCTGGTGTCTCTCTGGGCCTGGTGTCTCTCTGGGCCTGGTGTCTCTCTAGGCCTGGTGTCTCTCTGGGCCTGGTGTCTCTCTAGGCTGGGTGACTGGATGTCATCCAGACATGACCAAAGTACAGGTGACTTTGACAACAGATGATGTAAAAAAGGCTGTATAAAATACATTTGATTGACGTATGGAAAGTTGGATTGTCTTGTTTTATTGTGTATTGTTTTGTATTGCAGACATGGACGACCTGGGGCTGGTTAAGTACAGGATCCTGTCAGGTAATGAGCAGGACTACTTCAACCTGAACCCAGATTCTGGTGCCCTGGCCTTGAGGAGGTCCCTGGCCTCCGCTAAACTCAAGACTGGAGTCTTCAACCTCAAGGTATCCCTATGTACAGCTGAAGTCGGAAGTTTACATACACCTTAGCCAAATACATTTAAACTCAGTTTTTTCACAATTCCTAACATTTAATCCTAGTAAAAATTCCCTGTTTTAGGTCAGTTAGGATCTCCACTTTATTTTAAGAATGTGAAATGTCAGAATAATAGTAGAGAGAATTATTTCTTTCAGCTTTTATTTCTTTAATCACATTCCCAGTGGGTCAGAACTTTACATACACTCAATTAGTATTTGGTAGCATTGCCTTTAAATTGTTTAACTTGGGTCAAACGTTTCGGGTAGCCTTCCACAAGCTTCCCACAATAAGTTGGGTGAATTTTGGCCCATTCCTCCTGACAGAACTGGTGTAACTGAGTCAGGTTTGTAGGCCTCCTTGCTCGCACATGCTTTTTCAGTTCTGCCCACACATTTTCTACAGGATTGAGGTCAGGGCTTTGTGATGGCCACTCCAATACCTTGACTTTGTTGTACTTAAGCCATTTTGCCACACCTTTGGAAGTATGCTTGGGGTCATTGTCCATTTGGAAGACCCATTTGCGACCAAGCTTTAACTTCCTGACTGATGTCTTGAGATGTTGCTTCAATATATCCACATCATTTTTCCATCCTCATGATGCCATCTATTTTGTGAAGTGCACCAGTCCCTCCTGCAGCAAAGCAGCCCCACAGCATGATACTGCCACCCCCGTGCTTCACGGTTGGGATGGTGTTCTTCGGCTTGCAAGCTTCCCCCTTTTTCCTCCAAACATAACGATGGTCATTATGGCCAAACAGTTCTATTTTTGTTTCATCAGACCACATGACATTTCTCCAAAAAGTACGATCTTTGTCCCCATGTGCAGTTGCAAACCGTAGTCAGGCTTTTTTATGGTGGTTTTGGAGCAGTGGCTTCTTCCTTGCTGAGCGGCCTTTCAGGTTATGTCGATATAGGACTCGTTTTACTGTGGATATAGATACTTTTGTACCTGTTTCCTCCAGCATCTTCACAAGGTCCTTTGCTGTTGTTCTGGGATTGATTTGCACTTTTCGCACCAAAGTATGTTCATCTCTAGGAGACAGAACGTGTCTCCTTCCTGAGTGGTATGACGGCTGCGTGGTCCCATGGTGTTTATACTTATGTACTGTTGTTTGTTCAGATGAACGTGGTACCTTCAGGCGTTTGGAAAGGTCTACAATTTATTTCTGAGGTCTTGGCTGATTTCTTTTGATTTTCCCATGATGTCAAGCAAAGAGGCACTGAGTTTGAAGGTAGGCCTTGAAATACATCCACAGGTACACCTCCAATTGACTCAAATTATGTCAATTAGCCTATCAGAAGCTTCTAAAGCCATGACGTCATTTTCTGGAATTTTCCAAGCTGTTTAAAAGCACAGTCAACTTAGTGTATGTAAACTTCTGACCCACTGGAATTGTGATACAGTGAATTATAAGTGAAATAATCTGTCTGTAAACAATTGTTGGAAAAATTGTGTCATTCACAAAGTAGATGTCCTAACCGACTTGCCAAAAATATAGTTTGTTAACAAGAAATTTGTGGAGTGGTTGAAAAACGAGTTTTAATAACTCCAACCTAAGTGTATGTAAACTTCCGACTTCAACTGTAACCCCATGCATCCCCTATGTATATCTATGCATCCCTATACATTCCTTATGCAGACCTACAGTGAGGGAAAAAAGTATTTGATCCCCTGCTGATTTTGTACGTTTGCCCACTGACAAAGAAATTATCAGTCTATAATTTTAATGGTAGGTTTATTTCAACAGGTGAGAGACAGAATAACAACAAAAAAATCCAGAAAAACGCATGTAAAATGTTTTATAAATGGATTTGCATTTTAATGAGGGAAATTAGTATTTGACCCCTCTGCAAAACATGACTTAGTACTTGGTGGCAAAACCCTTGTTGGCAATCACAGAGGTCAGATGTTTCTTGTAATAATAATAATAATAATATGCCATTTAGCAGACGCTTTTATCCAAAGCGACTTACAGTCATGCGTGCATACATTTTTGTGTATGGGTGGTCCCGGGGTTCTTGTAGTTGGCCACCAGGTTTGCACACATCTCAGGAGGGATTTTGTCCCACTCCTCTTTGCAGATCTTCTCCAAGTCATTAAGGTTTCGAGGCTGACGTTTGGCAACTCGAACCTTCAGCTCCCTCCACAGATTTTCTATGGGATTAAGGTCTGGAGACTGGCTAGGCCACTCCAGGACCTTAATGTGCTTCTTCTTGAGCCACTCCTTTGTTGCCTTGGCCGTGTGTTTTGGGTCATTGTCATGCTGGAATACCCATCCACGACCCATTTTCAATGCCCTGGCTGAGGGAAGGAGGTTCTCACCCAAGATTTGACGGTACATGGCCCTGTCCATCGTCCCTTTGATGCAGTGAAGTTGTCCTGTCCCCTTAGCAGAAAAACACCCCCAAATCATAATGTTTCCACCTCCATGTTTGACGGTGGGGATGGTGTTCTTGGGGTCATAGGCAGCATTCCTCCTCCTCCAAACACGGCGAGTTGAGTTGATGCCAAAGAGCTCCATTTTGGTCTCATCTGACCACAACACTTTCACCCAGTTCTCCTCTGAATCATTCAGATGTTCATAGGCAAACTTCAGACGGGCATGTATATGTGCTTTCTTGAGCAGGGGGACCTTGCGGGCGCTGCAGGATTTCAGTCCTTCACAGCGTAGTGTGTTACCAATTGTTTTCTTGGTGACTATGGTCCTAGCTGCCTTGAGATCATTGACAAGATCCTCCCGTGTAGTTCTGGGCTGATTCCTCACCGCTCTCATGATCATTGCAACTCCACAAGGTGAGATCTTGCATGTAGTCCCAGGCCGAGGGAGATTGACAGTTATTTTGTGTTTCTTCCATTTGCGAATAATCGCACCAACTGTTGTCACCTTCTCACCAAGCTGCTTGGCGATGGTCTTGTAGCCCATTCCAGCCTTATGTAGGTCTACAATCTTGTCCCTGACATCCTTGGAGAGCTGTTTGGTCTTGGCCATGGTGGAGAGTTTGGAATCTGATTGATTGATTGCTTCTGTGGACAGGTGTCTTTTATACAGGTAACAAGCTGAGAATAGGAGCACTCCCTTTAAGAGTGTGCTCCAGCCAGAAATCTTTCTGATTGAGAGGGGGTTAAATACTTATTTCCCTCATTAAAATGCAAATCAATTTATAACATTTCTGACATGCGTTTTTCTGGATTTTGTTTGTTGTTATTCTGTCTCTCACTGTTCAAATAAACCTACCATTAAAATTATAGACTGATCATTTCTTTGACAGTGGGCAAACGTACAAAATCAGCAGGGGATCAAATACTTTTCCCCTCACTGTATGTATCCCCGATGTAGTCCTTATGTATCCCCTAGGAAGACATAGGGATACATAGGGACTACATACACAGCAACACATACACCACAACACATACACCACAACACATACACCACAACACATACACCACAACACATACACCACAACACATACACCACAACACATACACCACAACACATACACCACAACACATACACCACAACATGTACAGTACAACACATACACCACAACATGTACAGTACAACACATACACCACAACACATACAGTACAACACATACACCACAACACATACACCACAACACATACACCACAACACATACACCACAACACATACACCACAACACATACACCACAACACATACACCACAACACATCCAGTACAACACATACACCACAACACATACACCACAACACATACAGTACAACACATACAGTACAACACATACACCACAACACATACACCACAACACATACACCACAACACATACAGTACAACACATACACCACAACACATACACCACAACACATACACCACAACACATACACCACAACACATCCAGTACAACACATACACCACAACACATACACCACAACACATACAGTACAACACATACAGTACAACACATACACCACAACACATACACCACAACACATACACCACAACACATACAGTACAACACATACAGTACAACACATACACCACAACACATACACCACAACACATACACCACAACACATACACCACAACACATACAGTACAACACATACACCACAACACATACAGTACAACACATACACCACAACACCTACAGTACAACACATACACCACAACACATACACCACAACACATACACCACAACACATACAGTACAACACATACAGTACAACACATACACCACAACACATACAGTACAACACATACACCACAACACCTACAGTACAACACATACACCACAACACATACACCACAACACATACACCACAACACATACACCACAACACATACACCACAACACCTACAGTACAACACATACACCACAACACATACACCACAACACATACACCACAACACATACAGTACAACACGTACACCACAACACATACAGTACAACACATACACCACAACACATACACCACAACACATACACCACAACACATACACCACAACACATACACCACAACACATACAACACAACACCTACAGTACAACACATACACCACAACACATACAACACAACACATACAGTACAACACATACACCACAACACATACACCACAACACATACAACACAACACCTACAGTACAACACCTACAGTACAACCCATCCATGCATCAGAGACCCATTTGGTATTTTATTACATTATTAGGATCCCCATTAGCTGCTGCCAAGGAGAAATATAACCTTTTTTAATGTTGTGCAAAGAAAACAATGATCGCTATGTCTCCCTATGTCTCCCTATATATCCCTATGTCTCCCTATGTCTCCCTATGTCACCCTATGTCTCCCTATGTCTCCCTATGTCTCCCTATGTCTCCCTATATATCCCTATGTCTCCCTATGTCTCCCTATATATCCCTATGTCTCCCTATGTCTCCCTATGTCTCCCTATGTCACCCTATTTCTCCCTATGTCTCCCTATATATCCATATGTCTCCCTATATATCCCTATGTCTCCCTATGTCTCCCTATGTCACCCTATGTCTCCCTATATATCCATATGTCTCCCTATATATCCCTATATATCCCTATGTCACCCTATGTCTCCCTATGTCTCCCTATATATCCATATGTCTCCCTATATATCCCTATGTCTCCCTATGTCTCCCTATGTCACCCTATGTCTCCCTATATATTCATATGTCACCCTATGTCACCCTATGTCTCCCTATGTCTCCCTATGTCACCCTATGTCTCCCTATGTCTCCCTATATATCCATATGTCTCCCTATATATCCCTATGTCTCCCTATGTCTCCCTATGTCTCCCTATGTCTCCCTATATATCCATGTCTCCCTATATCTCCCTATGTCTCCCTATGTCTCCCTATGTATCCCTATGTCACCCTATGCCACCCTATGTCACCCTATGTCTCCCTATGTCTCCCTATATGTCTCCCTATATGTCTCCCTATATGTCACCCTATGTCACCCTATATGTCACCCTATATGTCCCTATCTCCCTATGTCTCCCTATGTCTCCATATATATCCCTATGTCTCCCTATGTCTCCCTATATATCCATGTCTCCCTATATCTCCCTATGTCTCCCTATGTCTCCCTATGTATCCCTATGTCACCCTATGCCACCCTATGTCACCCTATGTCTCCCTATATGTCTCCCTATATGTCTCCCTATATGTCTCCCTATATGTCACCCTATGTCACCCTATATGTCACCCTATATGTCCCTATCTCCCTATGTCTCCCTATGTCTCCCTATATATCCCTATGTCTCCCTATATATCCCTATGTCTCCCTATGTCTCCCTATGTCTCCCTATATATCCCTATGTCACCCTATGTCTCCATATATATCCCTATGTCTCCCTATGTTTCCCTATATGTCCCTATATATCCCTATGTCTCCCTATATATCCCTATGTCTCCCTATATCTCCCTATATATCCCTATGTCTCCCTATGTCTCCCTATGTCTCCCTATATATCCCTATGTCTCCCTATATGTCCCTATATATCCCTATGTCTCCCTATATATCCCTATGTCTCCCTATGTCTCCCTATGTCTCCCTATGTCTCCCTATGTCTCCCTATATATCCCTATGTCTCCCTATATATCCCTATGTCTCCCTATGTCTCCCTATGTCTCCCTATATGTCCCTATGTCTCCCTATATATCCCTATGTCACCCTATGTGTCCCTATATTTCCCTATGTCACCCTATGTCTCCCTATGTCTCCCTATATATCCTTATGTCTCCCTATATATCCCTATGTCTCCCTATGTCTCCCCATGTCTCCCCATGTCTCCCTATATTTCCCTATGTCTCCCTATATATCCCTATGTCTCCCTATGTCACCCTATGTCTCCCTATGTCTCCCTATATATCCTTATGTCTCCCTATGTCTCCCCATGTCTCTCCTCATGGTAGTGCACTATACATAACAGAGTTCAATTTGGTACGCAGTCATATTATTATTATTATTCCTCTGAAGGTGGAGGCGACGGACGGAGAGCTGTTCTCGGAGCCGACCTACGTCAACGTGTCAGTGGTCCAGGGAAGGATGCCGTCTCATAGTGTCACCTGCAGAGAGACAAGAGTGTCCCAGAGCCTGGCAGAGCTGGGCCTACAGGTGTCATCAATATCATTATCAATATCATATCAAAATCAGTATCTCAGGTGCACTTACTGACAATATGCCTTTAACCCCTAAACTGCTCATTGGGCGCAGCATTTGTAATGGAGGTAAGAACATGCTGGAAGCTTACTCCACAGCTAGTTTGAAAATGTCGCCAACGGAGCTATCCAATTTGATTCTTTTGTATAGCTCAAGCGATTGTTGGTACATTGTCAAGGAGTGCGGTCATGTGTGTTTGCGTGCAGAGGATCACTAGTTTGGACAGTGGAGGAAGCTATAATGTTAGCAACACACTGACGTCAGCCTCACACTGCTGGCCGCCCTCTGTTCCAGCCTCTCTGTGTGTGTTTTTCAGGGTTTGGGATTAAAGCAGATCACACATTTCTTTGGACTGCAAAGAAAATAGATCTGTAAAGTTGTTCTTGTTCTTCCTCCAGAAGGCTACGGCACTGCGGAGACCCAGGGTGGATGAGGGGTACACAGACCTGTTCTCAGCCAACAGACAGACACCTCAGTTTAAGTCGCTCCCCTCTAGTATTGTGGTCAGAGAGGATCTGGCGGCAGGGGCGAGTGTCATTCAGGTGAGGGATGTGAAATTCCATGTTGTGATGTAGTGTTCATGGTAAATTAGTTACACGTATTATTTCTGAGTAGGGTTGGGCGGTATCCAGATTTTACGGTATTACCGGCTTAGTACACAAGGGGGCGGCAAAAAAAAAACCCATTGGGCGTCTATTTCCAGAATGCTAACGAAATTACCACAAGTAATAGCGAAATTCCATGGAGGCTGCTAGCTAAATATGCTAATGAGCGCAAACGAAAATAAACAAATAGCAAAGACAGGCAGTCCATCTCATACAGTTATACATATATAGGTAGGAGCTACCGAATGTAATTTTTTGGGGTGAGTTTGGTGCTTGTCTGAAGGAAGAACAGTACTTTGACTTCTCAAACACGGCATTAAGCCAACACGATATGATGCCCCGTCACCTTATTAATTCAGCCACTTACTTTAGATAACTAGCAAGTTAAATTTAGGGGTCGCGTTAACGCAGAATTCTGCGTTTTTCATGCAGGGAAAAAAAAGATAAAACACAAGAAATACACTATATATACACAAGTAAGTGGACACCCCTTCAAATTAGTGGATTTGGTTCAGCCACACCCGTTGCTGGCAGGTGTATACAATCGAACACACAGCCATGCAATCTCCATAGACAAACATTGGCAGTAGAATGACCTTACTGAAGAGCTCAGTGACTTTCAACGTGGCACCGTCATAGGATGCTACCTTTCCAACAAGTCAGTTCGTCAAATGTCTGCCCTGCTAGAGCTGCCCCGGTCAACTGTAAGTGCTGTTATTGTGAAGTGGAAACGTCTAGGAGCAACAACAGCTCAGCCGCGAAGTGGTCGGCCACACAAGCTCACAGAACGGGACCGCTGAGTGCTGAAGTGCGTAGCGCATAAAAATTGTCTGTCCTCGGTTGCAACACTCACTACCGAGTTCCAAACTGCCTCTGGAAGCAACGTACTGTTCGTCGGGAGCTTCATGAAGTGGGTTTCCATGGCCGAGCAGCCACACACAGGCCTAAGACCACCATGCGCAATGCCAAGCGTCGGCTGGAGTGGTGTAAAGCTCGCCGCCGTTGGACTCTGGAGCAAACGAGGTCCATACAGAAATGGTTTGTAGAGATCGGTGTGGAAGAACTTGACTGGCCTGCGCAGAGACCTGACCTCAACCCCATCGAACACCTTTGGGATGAATTGGAACACCGACTGCGAGCCAGGCCTAATCGCCCAACATCAGTGCCCGACCTCACTAATGCTCTTGTTATCAGGACTCAGGATATGACCCTGATGCAGACACAGGAGGAGGATAGGACAGTTCTCAATAATAATTTATTAGAACACGGGGCAAAGGGCAGGACGAGGACAGGCAGAGGTACGTAATCAGGTCAGAGTCGGGCAGGTACAGGATGGCAGGCAGGCTCGGGGTCAGGGCAGGCAGAGGTACATAATCAGGTCAGAGTCGGGCAGGTACAGGATGGCAGGCAGGCTCGGGGTCAGGGCAGGCAGAATGGTCAGAACCGAGAAAACTAGGAAGTAAACACTTGAGAAACAGGAAAACGGGAAAGCATGCTGGTAAGACCTGACAAGACAAGATGAAATGGCAACAGACAAACAGAGAACACAGGTATAAATACACAGGGGATAATGGGGAAGATGGGCGACACCTGGAGGGGGGTGGAGACAATCACAAAGACAGGTGAAACAGATCAGGGTGTGACAGTTGTGGTTGAATGGAAGCAAGTCCCCACAGCAGTGTTCCAACATCTAGTGGAAAGCCTTCCCAGAAGAGTGGAGGCTGTTATAGCAGCAAAGGGGGGACCAACTCCATATTAATGCCCATTATCTTGGAATTAGTTTTTCAAAGAGCAGGTGTCCACATACCTTTTGATCATGTAGTGTGTCTTGCAGCATTTTGTAAACGCATATCTAAAATGCTTCTTATTGTAATTTCTGCTCAGCATCAGACAAATGTTTGTGCTTTGGATTTTAGCACATTTACAAGGATTGATTGATTGATTCAACATCCAACCACCATATTTATTATTCCAGGTGAGGGCAACAGACGATGACACGGCCTTCAACGGTCGCATCCTGTACAGCATCTCCAACGGCAACAGAGACAGCTGCTTCGACATCGCCATGGAGATGGGTCTGATCACAGTGTTCCGGCCGCTGGACCGCGAGCGGTCTGACCGCTACGTCCTGAACGTGACCATCTACGACCAGGGTCTGCCTCAGCGGTCCAACTGGAGGCTACTGACCGTCAACGTAGAGGACACCAATGATAACAACCCTATGTTCGCCCAGGACAGGTCTGACAGCATAATTATAAAAATAACCTATTATTGGCAAAATAGCAGAATAAGGCTGCCAGTGTAAACAGCCTTAGTGTCCCATATATCACCCCAGTCCTTAGTGTCCCATATAGCACCCCAGTCCTTAGTGTCCCATATAGCACCTCAGTCCTTAGTGTCCCTCCCATATAGCACCCCAGTCCTTAGTGTCCCTCCCATATAGCACCCCAGTCCTTAGTGTCCCATATAGCACCCCAGTCCTTAGTGTCCCATATAGCACCCCAGTCCTTAGTGTCCCATATAGCACCTCAGTCCTTAGTGTCCCTCCCATATAGCACCCCAGTCCTTAGTTTCCCTCCCATATAGCACCCCAGTCCTTAGTGTCCCATATATCACCCCAGTCCTTAGTGTCCCATATATCACCCCAGTCCTTAGTGTCCCTCCCATATATCACCCCAGTCCTTAGTGTCCCTCCCATATAGCACCCCAGTCCTTAGTGTCCCTCCCATATATCACCCCAGTCCTTAGTGTCCCTCCCATATAGCACCCCAGTCCTTAGTGTCCCTCCCATATAGCACCCCAGTCCTTAGTGTCCCTCCCATATAGCACCCCAGTCCTTAGTGTCCCATATAGCACCCCAGTCCTTAGTGTCCCTCCCATATAGCACCCCAGTCCTTAGTGTCCCTCCCATATAGCACCCCAGTCCTTAGTGTCCCTCCCATATAGCACCCCAGACCTTAGTGTCCCTCCCATATAGCACCCCAGACCTTAGTGTCCCTCCCATATAGCACCCCAGTCCTTAGTGTCCCTCCCATATAGCGCCCCAGTCCTTAGTATCCCATATAGCGCCCCAGTCCTTAGTTTCCCTCCCATATAGCACCCCAGTCCTTAGTGTCCCATATAGCACCCCAGTCCTTAGTGTCCCATATAGCACCCCAGTCCTTAGTGTCCCTCCCATATAGCACCCCAGACCTTAGTGTCCCTCCCATATAGCACCCCAGTCCTTAGTGTCCCTCCCATATAGCACCCCAGTCCTTAGTGTCCCTCCCATATAGCACCCCAGTCCTTAGTGTCCCTCCCATATAGCACCCCAGTCCTTAGTGTCCCTCCCATATAGCACCCCAGTCC